>NC_138771.1:298727172-298914672 GCF_965119305.1 Pelophylax lessonae
GGTTACATCAAAAGCCTGGATCGCTAATAAAGTTAACCCCTTTCCTGCCAGTGTCATTTTTACAGTAACAGTGCATAATTATAGCACTGATTACTGTAGTAATGTCACTGGTACTCCCGAAAGTGTCAAAAATATAAGTCAAGGGTCCGATCTGTCCGCCACAAAGTCGAAGTCCCGCAAAAAAAAATCGCAGATCGCCGCCATTACTAGTTTAAAAAAAAACAATAAAAATGACATAAATCTTTCCCGTAGCTAGTAAACGCAATAACTTTTGCGCAAACCAATCAAAATACGCTTATTGCGATTTTTTTTTCACCAAAAATATGTAGCAGAAAACGAATCGGCCTAAAATGTTAAAAAATTTTGATTTTTACATTTTTTTGGGGAATTTCATATATAAAAATGTGAAAAAATATTGTTATTTTTAACAATTTTTCGCATTTTTTGTTTATAGTGCAAAAAGTAAAAATCGCACAGGTGATCAAATACCACCAAAAGAAAGCTCTGTTTGTGGGAAAAAAAGGACGTCAATTTCATTTGGTTATAGTGTCGCACGACCGCGCAATTGTCCGTTAAAATCATGCAGTGCCGAATCGCAAAAAAGGCCCTGGTCTTTGAGCAGCCAAATTCTCCGGGGCTTAAGTGGTTAAAAGCAATGGGTAGTCTGACTGGGCAGCATTCCCCATAGAAAAAAGCAAAGCAACAGACTGAAATGAACATGGCACAGTGTTCCCAGAGCAAGCTTTGAGAAGTGGATAGGAAGAGCCAAGGTGAAATGCTATAAACAGCACAGTGATCCTAGGCCAACAATGAGAAGGAGATAGGAAAAGCTCAGGTGAATGCCATAAAAGGGAAAACATACCTGCAAACAATGACCACATAAGCATCCAGCATGCATGAGTAGAGAGCTCCACCATGTGTTGCCCAAAAATGCCATAAAACCATTTAAAACATTTTGCCATTAGTAATGATATCAGTGCCTGAGCATGCTCAGATCGCCATCTTGGAAAAGGGCTAGTCAGGAAACAGGCCACAGGAGCCGCATCACTTACTGTCTTTCATGCTCAGAGTATACTTACACTGGTGCAGCCATTTGCCCACAAAAAAGAGAAAAGAGGTCAAAGGCATATGGAAAGCAAAGGGAAAACGCTGTCACTTACATCAAAGCTTATTTAAAGCTTTCTTTGACAGGCCTGCTCTGCCAGAATGAAGCTCCAACCATATAGCTTGTGTAGAGGCTGTACAGAAAGGATTTCCACCCAGGAGAGCCTGAACTTTGCCCCCAGACCACCATAATGGGGCTCCAACCATATAGCTCATTTAGAGACTGTACAGGAAGGACTTCCACCCAGGAAAGGCTAAACCTGGCTGGGGCGACAAACGGTAAGGGATACCTCGTGACTCCAGTCCTGATCAGGTGAGGACAAAAAGGAGAATGCTGCAAGCCGGGTCTGTCTTTGATTTATAGTTAACCATCACACCTATCAGGTTGTGGGGGTGGAGCCACAACCCAAGTGTATGCTGCCAAGAAGATGCACCAGGAAAGGAAGATATGTATACTTACTATACCTATTCTGGGGGTGCTCCTGTCTGGTCACATGATCAGTTCCCAGCAGCCAGCTTCAGAGGTGAGAAGGGATAGTTGATAAGGGATGCCCCTTAGTAAACCTATGCGTGATATTACTGCCCAGGCATTCAATCCACTGTCGCTGATCTCTCCTCTCAGCTAAAGCCAGCAACTGGGGGGATCATGTGAGCAGAAAGCTGTCAGAATAGGTAAGTATACACATCTTCCTTTTCACTGGGTAGTTAGAATAGGAGTTAGAATGGCAGTGGGAGCAGGTTTAGGCATATTTAAAAAAAGCCTGAATGTCCGCTTTAACATGTGTGTTCAACTTACACTGGGTCATGGCTCAGGAATACCTTATGTGTAACTACTATTGATGGATACCATTAGCTCAAAGCTCACATGTAGTTTATGTGTAGTTATCACTGGTTTATGGATCATCTAGGTTACCGGAAAGGTGCACAAATACAGGAGATAAGACCCTAGAATATTAGATACTGCATGACATGGCAAAGTGAATGGGGTTAGAAACACAATGTAATTATAGTCTAGCTTTGACTGATTACGACACTCACTGATCAAGCAATTCAGGAACCGATTAAAGTAGAGTCACCAGCACATAACAGAATGACTGGAAATTGCCAATCTTAGTTGACTCTTGTGACACATTAATAGCAGTCATCTCAATGCATTTTGTGTGTGCTTCATACATATAGTATCTCACAAACGTGAGTACACCCCTCACATTTTTGTAAATATTTTATTATATCTTTTCGTGTGACAACACTGAAGAAATGACACTTTCATGTACAGCTTGTATAACAGTGTAAATTTGCTGTCCCCTCAAAATTAATCAACACACAGCCATTATTGTCTATACTGCCAATTAGCCATTTTCCCTCCCCGATGTCATGTGGTTCGTTAGTGTTACAAGGTCTCAGGTGTGAATGGGGAGCAGGTGTGTTAAATTTGGTGTTATCGCTCTCACTCTCTCATACTGGTCACCGGAAGTTCAACATGGCACCTCATCGCAAAGAAATCTCTGGGGATCTGAAAAAAAGAATTGTTGCTCTACATAAAGATGGCCTAGGCTATAAGAAAATTGCCAAAACCCTGAAACTGAGCTGCAGCATGGTGTCCAAGACCATACAGCGGTTTACCAGGACAGGTTCTACTCAAAACAGACCTCACCATGTTCGACCAAAGAAGTTGAGTGCACATGCTCAGCGTCATATCCAGAGGCTGTCTTTGGGAAATAGACATATTATTGCTACCAGCATTGCTGCAGAGGTTGAAGGGGTGGGGGGTCAGCCTGCCAGTGCTCAGACCATATGCTGCGTCAAATTGGTCTGCATGGCTCTCATCCCAGAAGGAAGCCTCTTCTAAAGATGATGCACAAGAAAGCCCGCAAACAATTAGCTGAAGACAAGCAGACTAAGGACATAGATTACTGGAACCATGCCCTGTGGTCTGATGAGACCAAGATAAACGTATTTGGTTCAGATGGTATCAAGCATGTGTGGCGGCACCCAGGTGAGGAGTACAAAGGTGCAGGTGGTGGGAGTGTCATTGTCTGGGGCTACATGAGTGCTGCAGAGCAGTATTCAAACATGATAACGACCCCAAACACACCTCCAAGACAACCACTGCCTTGCTAAAGAAGCTGAGGGTAAAGGTGATGGACTGGCCAAGCATGTATCCAGACCTAAACCCTATTGAGCATCTGTGGGGCATCCTCAAACAGAAGGTGGAGGAGCGCAAGGTCTCTAACATCCACCAGCTCCATGATGTCGTCATGGAGGAGTGGAAGAGGACTCCAGTGGCAACCTGTGAAGCTCTGGTGAACTCCATGCCCAAGAGGGTTAAGGCAGTGCTAGAAAATAATGGTGATCACACAAAAAATTTACACTTTGGGCCCAATTTGGACATTTTAACTTAGGGGTGAACTCACTTTTGTTACCAGCAGTGTAGACATTAATGGCTGTGTTTTGAGTTATTTTGAGGGGACAGCAAAATTATACTGTTATACAAGCTGTACACTCACTACTTTACATTTTAGCAAAGTGTTGTTTCTTCAGTGTTGTCACATGAAAAGATATAATAAAATACTTACAAAAATGTGAGGGGTGTACTCACTTTTGTGAGATACTGTATTTTGCTGCTCGAACATGCTAAAGTGTAAAAAGGAAGTAACACATGGAAACCAGAATATGGAAGGAAACCATTTGCGTTCATGAAAATCTTGATAAGTTTGAACTTGTGAAATATCTTTACTTATTTGCTTGGAAATGAATGCTTAAATTATTACAAGATCAAGACACGCATCTTACTGAACAGACTCTCACTTCCTCTGAGGTTTATAAAAGAGTCTACTATCAGGGAGATTTGTGTACTTAAAGATTTAATCTAACTGGCCTGGGAGAGTGAAGTGAACCCTGAATATACAGTACAGATGAGATGGAAGTATCCTTAGAGGATACATTGCGTCCAAAGTCACCCATAAAGAACAATTTCTCATTAGCTAAAAGACATACAGTAAAGGGTTTGCAACCAAACCCCATTATATGGACTTTTATGAAGAATACAATATAGAAGATTGAGATCCTAAATTTTGACTGCGTTATAAAATTACTTCTGCATACAATATATTCACCTGCAATGTGTTTCACCTCAAAATGATATTAAAGGCAGATTTATTATTATTATTTTTTTATAACATACATGTTATACTTTACTGCTCTGTCCAGTGATTTTGCACAGAGCAGCCCAGATCCACCTTTTTTATGGTCCCTCGTCAGCGCTCCTGGCCCCTCCCTCCTGCCCCTGAGCCCCTGCTCTGTCTGTCCATTCACACACTCTCCTCATTGGCTCACTGCCTGTAATTGACAGTATCGGGAACCAGTAGCTCAGCCAATGAGTAGAAAGAGACCCGGGAGTGCTGCTGCTCTCGTGCACAGCACTGGATCAAGATGGCGATCAGGTAAGTATTGGGGGATCAGGTAAGTATTGGGGGGGGGGCTGCTGCAAACAGAAGGTTTTTTATCTTTATTCATACAATTATGAAGGTGAAAAAACCTTCAGTCTTTACAACCACGTTATTAACCACTTTTAACTTTAAGGCTCCATGTACACGGGACGTTGTTAAAAGTCCCTTTGAATGCTGGCATTTTTAGGACGTTCAAAACGTCCGTTAGGTCACGTTTGTACCCGCGTTTAGCAGGCGTTTGCGTTTAGAACCCTTCCTAGAGGTCAAAAAAATCATTCCCCTTTAAAATGGAAAAACACGAGCGCTAAACGCGGGTCATCGCATTCGGTCGTGCTCGGTCGCGTTCGGTCTCGTTCGGTTGCCGGGAAACACACATTCGAACGCAAATAATTGCTTTCCAAAAAAGTCCCTGAACTCAACTGCCTGCAAATGACTGTAAACGACTGTAAACGACCCTGTATACATGGACAGATAAGATAACATGTAGGTGGGTTCAGGGGCTTCTGAAAAAAACGTCCAAATGCTCCTAAATGGCCATTTACAACGTCCCGTGTACATGGAGCCTAATAGGACCAGGCCTATTTCTGACACTTGTTGTTTACAAGTTAAAATTTGTATTTTTTGCTAGAAAATTACTTAGATCCCCAAATATTTTTTGTTAGCAGAGACCCTACAGAATAAAATGGAGATCATTGCAGTACTTTATGTCACACCTTATTTGCGCAGCGGTCTTACAAACGCAATTTTTTTCTGGAAAAAAAATAAGAATACAGTAAAGGTAGCCCAATTTTCTTCTATAATGTGAAAGATAATGTTAGACCGAGTAAATAGATACCCAACATGTCATGCTTCAAAATTGTGCACGCTTGTTGAATGGCGACAAACATTGATACTTAAAAATCTCCATAGAAGATGCTTTAAAAATGTTTACAGTTTACCATTTTAGAGTTACAAAGGAGGTCTTGTGCTAGAATTATTGCTCTTGCTCTAACGATGGCGGCAATACCTCACATGTGTGGTTTGAACATCGTTTACATATGTGGGCGCGATTTGTGTATGCATTTTTTTTTCAGATTTATTTTATCTTTTTTTTTATTTTTACACTGTCCCTTGGAAAAAAAATTTTTGATCACTTTTATTCCTGTTACAAGGAGTGTAAACATCCCTTGTAATAGAAATAAGCAGGACAGGTCCTCTTTAATGTGAGATCTGGGGTCAAAAAGACCTTTAGATCTCAGATAGACAAAAACACAAAATTTTATTTTTTTTATCATGAAAAATAATTTGGCCCTTTTAAGGCTGTTGTGAGGAAGCGATGTATGATGTGACTCCGGTCCTCCAAGGCCATAGAGTCAAGTGGGGGGGGGGGGGGCCAGCTTTCCTTCACTCAACTTCCTGCCTAGGAGAAGAAAGGACCGGATAGTTTTCCCCGCTTACCGGAGCCATCGGCAGCGGGGAAAACAATGGGGAGGCAGCGGGAGGGGCACCTTTCCCGCCGCCGATAAAAGTGGTCCTCCTATCTGCTACCCTAATTCCGTTCTATAAAGTCAAAACTAAAAACTGCGTCTGGTGGTCCGGAAGTGGTTAAAGCAGTAGTAGAGGTCATTTGTTGATTTATACAGTGCATTGCGAAAGTATTCGGCCCCCTTGAACTTTTAGAACTTTTGCCACATTTCAGGCTTCAAACATAAAGATATAAAACTGTAACTTTTTTTTGAAGAATCAACAACAAGTGGGACACAATCATGAAGTGGAACAAAATTTATTGGATATTTCAAAC
This sequence comes from Pelophylax lessonae, assembly GCF_965119305.1. NCBI lineage: Eukaryota > Metazoa > Chordata > Amphibia > Anura > Ranidae > Pelophylax > Pelophylax lessonae. The sequence goes on from NC_138771.1 coordinate 298,733,506, forward strand.
TTTTTTAACAAATAAGAAACTGAAAAATTGGGCGTGCAAAATTATTCAGCCCCCTAAGTTAATACTTTGTAGCACCACCTTTTGCTGCGAATACAGCTGTAAGTCGCTTGGGGTATGTCTCTATCAGTTTTGCACATTAAGAGACTGAAATTTTTGCCCATTCCTCCTTGCAAAACAGCTCGAGCTCAGTGAGGTTGGATGGAGAGCGTTTGTGAACAGCAGTTTTCAGTTCTTTCCACAGATTCTCGATTGGATTCAGGTCTGGACTTTGACTTGGCCATTCTAACACCTGGATATGTTTATTTGTGAACCATTCTATTGTAGATTTTGCTTTATGTTTTGGATCATTGTCTTGTTGGAAGACAAATCTCCGTCCCGGTCTTTTGCAGACTCCCAAGAAAAAGAAAGCAGCAACTTTTCTGGCTCTGAGGAAGGGGGTTCGCCCCTGAAATGCATCAGCCCAGACATAGCAGCCCCATACGCTACACTGCATGCCATTCAGCTTCGTGTGGGACCTTGGCTACCTTGGAGATTTTATGCACAATGTTGATGTGTGTACAATCACACCTGTTTTGTGAGTATACTGTATACTTTTTAATATTTTAATAAATGGTTTTAGTGGCAATGCACTAGGTCGGTGCGCCCCTTTTTCTTTTGTCTTTTTACCTTTTGCAGACTCCATCAGGTTTTCTTCCAGAATGGTCCTGTATTTGGCTCCATCCATCTTCCCATCAATTTTAACCATCTTCCCTGTCCCTGCTGAAGAAAAGCAGGCCCAAACCATGATGCTGCCACCACCATGTTTGACAGTGGGGATGGTGTTCAGGGTGATGAGCTGTGTTGCTTTTACGCCACACATAACGTTTTGCATTGTTGCCAAAAAGTTCGATTTTGGTTTCATCTGACCAGAGCACCTTCTTCCACATGTTTGGTGCGTCTCCCAGGTGGCTTGTGGCAAACTTTAAACGACACTTTTTATGGATATCTTTAAGAAATGGCTTTCTTCTTGCCACTCTTCCATAAAGGCCAGATTTGTGCAGTATACGACTGATTGTTGTCCTATGGACAGAGTCTCCCACCTCAGCTGTAGATCTCTGCAGTTTATCCAGAGTGATCATGGGCCTCTTGGCTGCATCTCTGATCAGTCTTCTCCTTGTATGAGCTGAAAGTTTAGAGGGACGGCCAGGTCTTCGTAGATTTGCAGTGGTCTGATACTCCTTCCATTTCAATATTATCGCTTGCACAGTGCTCCTTGGGATGTTTAAAGCTTGGGAAATCCTTTTGTATCCTAATTCGGCTTTAAACTTCTCCACAACAGTATCTTGGACCTGCCTAGTGTGTTCCTTGTTCTTCATGATGCTCTCTGTGCTTTAAACGGACCTCTGAGACTATCACAGTGCAGGTGCATTCATACAGAGACTTGATTACACACAGGTGGATTCTATTTATCATCATTAGTCATTTAGGTCAACATTGGATCATTCAGAGATCCTCACTGAACTTCTGGAGAGAGTTTGCTGCACTGAAAGTAAAGGGGCTGAATAATTTTGCACGCTCAATTTTTCAGTTTTTTATTTATTAAAAAGTTTGAAATATCCAATACATTTCGTTCCACTTCATGATTGTGTCCCACTTGTTGTTGATTCTTCAAAAAAAAATTACAGTTTTATATCTTTATGTTTGAAGCCTGAAATGTGGCAAAAGGTCGAAAAGTTCAAGGGGGCCAAATACTTTCGCAATGCACTGTACCTACAGGTAAGCTTATAAGAAGGCTTACCTGTAGATAGAGTAAACATCTCCTAAAAGTGCACCATTTAGAAGATATTTACTTTAGCAGCGCCAGTGATATCACCGACGTATGTGCACTGCGCTCTCAATGGATGCCATGACGTCCATTGAGAGAGCTGTCTCACGCCCGTACACATGTGCATGGGAGTGACATTATCGCAGCTAGGCCATTCAGGCAGCTACAGCCCGCGAACCTGGAAGGAAGACTGGGTGAAGATGAAAGCCCTGTCAGAGGTGACAGCCCACCGCTGTAGGGCTTTGTTTTCAGGTAAATCTTTCATATTGTTCTAGTATGCAATCCATACTAGCACATTATGCTCTTAACTTGCAGGGAGATTTTTTTGGTTTTCTTTTTTGCGGTTTACTACTGCTTTAGGGACCTCCATTACCTCCAAGTTCCTAACCTAGTGATGGGCATACTGTATGTTGTGCCCCATCTTTCACTAACTTGTACCATAGTGGCTGGGAAAGACCTCTTTTTTTAGTCGATGCATTCATGATGTATCTGTGTGTACATTGTGATCTGCCACAGGTAAATCAATGACATTTTCATCATCTGGGCAGGGACTGTGGAATTCCTTAAGAATTTTTTTCAGTGAAGCACATCTAATCCATGCTGGGGATGGTCATTCAGTGCCCAGAGTCAAGATGGGAATCTGTGACCCCCCCTTCCCCGGACACCCCACCACCCAGCAACCGATCGCCTATCGGACACCCCAAACCCCTCTGTTGGGTCCGGAAGGGGATAAGGGCCAAAAGCAGTGCACACCAATATGAAAGGCAATGAAATAGTACCAATGTTTGTGGTACACTGCAGCGAACCTAAAAGTTTAGTGGTGTCACTGAAAGGAAAAAATGTCCAGGAGTTGCTCGTGTGGCTGGAATGAAAAAATGTCCTTTAGGCTAGTGGTGTCACTGGAAGGAAAGAATGTCCCTGAGTCAGTGGTGTCACTTGAAGGAACACATTTTTGTAAGTTGGTGGTGTTACTGGAAGGAAAAAATGTCCATGAGTTGCTCGTGTGACTGGAATGAAAAAATGTCCTTTAGGCTAGTGGTGTCACTGGAAGGAAAGAATGTCCCTGAGTCAGTGGTGTCACTTGAAGGAACACATTTTTGTAAGTTGGTGGTGTTACTAGAAGGAAAAAATGTTTGTGAATGGGTGCTGTTACAGGAAGGAAAAATGTCCCCGAGTTGGTGGTTTTACTGGTAGGAAAAAATATCCTAGTCAGTAGTGTCACTGAAAGCAAAAATGTCCCTGAGTTAATGGTGTCACTGAAAAGAAAAATATCCTTGTCTGTGGTGTCACTGAAATGTAAAAATCTTCCTGATTTAGTAGTGTCATTGGAAGGAGAAATTTTTCCTGAGTCTGTGGTGTCACAGAAAACAGAAAATGCCCTGAATTGGTGCTACCACTTAGAAGAAAAATTGCCCCTGAGTTGGTGTCACAGAGAAGAAAAATGTCTCTGTGTCAGTGGTGTCAATGAAAGGAAAAAAAGGCCTGCTTTGGTGAGGTCACCAATAAAAAAAAAAAAACACAACAAAGCTCCTACCCCACCTCATTAGTACAGAGATTGGCCTCTAACTCTGACCCAACCACAAGCCCTCCACCAGGACCGCACCTAAGCTGTCCTGCCAGGAAGTTGTCAAAGAAGACTCTCAATCATAGGTAGCGGGGGCATTTTCTGCCCCATGGTCTCACATTTTCACGTGCCTTGCACACATGTAGCTGCAAGGGGGCGAATGCCTCTAAGGCCAGTCGGCTTTGACAGCTTCCTGACGGGATAGCTCAAGAGGGTTCAAACTCTTGTCAAAAACACCTAAGCTCATCACTACTCATCTATCCCCCCCCCCCAATACAGAGTTCAACCCCCCAACCCCCCTCACCCAATCCCAGTAGAGAGCTCTTTCCCCCACCCCCAGTTACTTACTCAGTGCTTAGTGTAAAAGAAGTGGCTGCTAGGAGGCCAGGCTGTCATGCACTGTGTGAGTGCTCCCTGTTCTGCAGCACTCACAAAGTGCATGTCAGCCTTTTAAGCCTAAACATCTTGTATACAGTGATTTGATGGGATGCATTATTATTATTATTTAATGCAGTGTAAATGTGGAGGCAGAACCTGCTACGTTGAGATCCCAGGGATGGCAACTAGGACCAGTTTTTCTTAAGGAAACAAGCTGGATATATTTATTAAACACCACAGTCCCACCTGGTCCTAATAAAGTCCTCAGTTTCCACCAATTTTTAAATTGGTCATTAGGCTCATGTGACCTCACTATAGTTTGAGAATTTCATTTTAAACATGTGCACTTGGTAATTATAATTATTTGTGTTCCTTCAAATATCTTATTTCCTGATGAAGCTGGTCAAAAAAAACAGCGAAGCAAATTAAGGATAAGGTTATTTCTGTAATAGTTCTTTGACCTTTTTGTATTGTAAGACCAGCATTGCATGAATAAATTTGATATTATTCTTAATGAGATATATGGGGTACATAGTATATAAGCCAAAAATGTAGAACCTGAAATACTGTTACAGATTATATTCTGTACATAAAGATATATTTACAGTATCTAATACATGTAATACATGTTGATTTGCTATAAGTGGCAGCTGAAAAGTCCCCATTGACATTATTTTTATTTCATAAAGTGTGAAAAGGAAGAGACATATGGAAACCAGAAAGTGGAAGGAAACCACTAAAACAACTAAATAAAGCAAACTCAGCTTGTGGGTCACAGTCACGGGCTGTATAGAAGGTTGTTGCACATCCTTACGGCATGTGCACCAAGAGCCGGAAGAGGATTAATTGAAAAACACTATATTACCAAAAGTATTGGGACACCTGCCTTTATACGTACATAAACTTTAATGGCATCCCAGTCTTAGTCCAAAAGGTTCAATATTCAGTTGGCCCACCCTTTGTAGCAATAACAGCTTCAAACTTTTCTGGAAAGGCTGTCTACGGGAATGTTTGACCATTCTTCTTAGAAGTGCTTTGTGAGGTTATGCACTGATGTGGATGAGAAGGCCTGGCTCCCAGTCTCCTCTCTAATTCATCCCAAAGGTGTTCTATCAGGTTGGGTCAGAACCCCAAACTTGCTCATCCGTGTCTTTATGGACCTTGCTTTGTGCAGTGGCGCGCAGTCCTGTCGGAACAGGAAGGGGCCATCCCAAACGGTTACTACAAAGTTGGGAGCATGAAATTGTCCAAAATGTCTTGGTATGCGGATGCCTTAAGTGTTCCCCTTTGTGGGAAATAGGGGGCTAAGCCCAACCCCTGAAAAACAACACCACAGCATAGTCTCCCCCCCCCCCCCCCCCGACCAAATGATTTGGACCAGTGCACAAAGCAAGGTCCATAAAGACAAGGATGAGCGAGTTTGGGGTGGAGGAACTTGATTGGCCTGCACAGAGTCCTGACCTCAACCCAATAGAACACCTTTGGGATAAAGTAGAGCGGGGACTGCGAGTCAGGCCTCCTCATCCACTTCAGTGCCTGACCTCACAAATGCGCTTCTGGAAGAATGGTTAAACATTCCCATAAACACACTCCTAAACCTTGTGGACAGCCTTCCCAGAAGAGTTGAAGCTGTTATAGCTGCAAAGGGTGGGCCAACTCAATATTGAACCCTACGAACTAAGACTGGGATGCCATTGAAGTTCATGTGCGTGTGAAGGCAGGCGTCCCAATACTTTAGGTAATAGTGTATGTGACACAGGTCTTCTAATAAGAATAATAGTATAGAGGCCTGTAAGGCAGATATTTTACTCTAAAATCTCTCATACACCACTGAACTGCATATTACTACATAATATGTTAAATTACCACCAACTGTTCTAGAAATAAAGTTATGTTGTTTCCTTCTTCTTTTAGTCCTTACATCCTTTTCCAATATATTCTCCCCACTAAATCAAAGTTCCTCCTTACATAAGGGTCCCCATCAGAAGCAGAGACCAACTGATCTGAATCCGGAGTATGAGGATACGTAACTGACCCTAGCTGCAGGATGGATAAAATCTCATAGCAGGTGAGATTTGGCCTATCGGTCATAGTTTGGAGGACCCTGATCTAGAGGATTTACAAAAATAAAAGATGACTTCTGAGTTTCTGTAGGTGAGATCACTTTAAAGTGGCAAAAAAAAATATAATTAAAATGGATTTTACTTTTTGTACTACATGAAAAAAATATATTCCTTTTTCACTTCTACGCCCTATAAAATTGATCTGGGTAATATACCAGAACTCACCTTTTTGCAACATTGGGAACAAGACCTTCATACTATCCTTTCGCAAGCCCAAAAGGAAAGAAACCTTTGTTTCGCCCACAAAGCCTCCCTAGCAAGCAGATACTGCAAACTCCTAACATGGTGGTACAGACTTCAAGCAAAACTATGCCGCTTGTTTCCCCAGGTTCCTAACACCTGTTGGCACTGTCGGGATTCCGAGGGAACCCTTTTTCATATCTTCTGGAAGTGCCCAAAATTAAACAAATTCTGGGATCAAGTTGAGAATACAATTAAGACCCTAAGGGGAGTGTCCCTCAACGAGGATCCAGCTGCGTACCTTTTGAATGACACTCCATTACAGTATCCAACAAGAAATGTAACAACTCCTTACTCAAACATTTGCTACGGCCTGTATTATGGAAACGTATGATCCCCCAATGGCTCATTGCCAGGCAAATATTGCGGAAATCCAGGAAATGGAAAACCTTACCATCAGACCCTGCTTGCCTCAGTCCTAACCTGTCACCTAAGCAAATTACTGTTTGTCTTGTCTTATGAATGAAATTCTCAGAAAGGGAGATAGAGCTATTAACCAGTCCCTCCCCCTTATCCCTTCCGTCCACCCTCTTTATACCTCCCCCACTCTGGTCCCCCCTCCTTCTCTTCTTTCAGTTCCCATTTTCTTTTACTACTACTTTTTGTGGGCTACGTCCCACTGCTTGTCTACGGTCTCTTGTTACACCTTGTAATTCAACATCTGCTGCTACCAATTGTCAACTTGCGGATATACTACGCTGCCCGTTTTTGTGATATGATCCATGCTCTTCTGATGTCTGAGTATTTTGCAGTGTTGGTTATAATAATTGTACTTATTCATATTATCTGTTATTTTAGACAATCTCTTGCAGGGCTGCTGTGAACATATCCTGCTCGGTTTTGTACTGCCGAAATCCTTGACCACTATAAAAAAGCATTAAAAAAAAAAAAAAAAAAAACCTATTCTCCAAAGTTCATTGTAGGACACAGCACAATATGAACAATAATTCTTTACAGGTAGATACTGCTGCCTACAGGTTTGAACACTCTGCACACCAAAAAGGGGTTAGCTTCTGCTGGTGGCTTTATCCTACACCTGCTCATAAGCTCAGTTGTAGCAAACCATGAGAACACTCAATTTCTTTGTGTGGGATGTCTAAAAGCAATCCCAAAATGAGAGGCAGGCAAAGACACACAACAAGGGGATAAGTTCTTGCAACCCAAAGGAGATAAGAAAATGATCACAGAAACATGCTGTACCATTGCGGCCAAAACTAACGTCAACTTCAGCCACATGGAACTACCAAGGAGGATGCACTTTAGTAAACCAACTGTGACACCAGAAGAGAATAAACTGTTCACACCGATTTTAAGAGAACACAGCTTTTTATCCATTGGATCCTTCAAGAAAAGACCATCCTCATGTCTAGTTGAGGAAAGAGATGGATTTACCATAGGAGTTGTAGAGAATGGAAAAATGCCTGGAAATGGAATAGGATTGATTAGGTCGCTTCCTGTCCTTGTACAGAAATTCCTTTAGGAGAATGCAGAGGCCTGTGAGATTCTAACAGAGCCGGCTACAATAGCGGCCCCTATGTTTCCATCCTCACACATCCCCCCATTTAAAGCGATTCCAGGCAATAATTGAAAGTAATCAGTGTACAATGCTAAAATTAAAAGATTTGCGTTCTCAGTATTCCAATGCATCCAGGTGTCACGGACTGTCTAAAGACTCAAAATCCAGGAGCTTGTGTTATGGGACTCTTTCCTTGAATAACTAAATACATTTAAAATTGTATGCATTTTCTTTTTAGGTATATAGAGAAGAGTTACAAATCCTTGCCAGGTTATTTTTTGCTGCCTGCCTACCTTTATAGAGCATTGAAATTAAAATTTCCTGTACCACAGGTACAACAGAAAGTTAGAGAAAATCCAGTGAAATGATGACAGTTGTCCTTTTATCTATTGTTCTGGATGATCAATCTTTCCAAATGACAAGGACTAACAGTACACAGAGGGGTGAATCTCCCCAATAGGGACAGAGGCTTCATCAAAAACTTGGAAAAGGGTCTAACCCTTCACACTGTATCTCAAACTTAAAAAAGGTTTTGCCTAGACAAACACATTAAAGTGGACGTATAGGTTAATTTAAGAATTAATGTTGCCTCCCCCCTCCTCTTACCTATGCTGCAAAAGGTTTTAAAAAAGGTATATAAACAGATTTCTTTTACAACCAGCTTTGGTGCAGTCACGTGATCCAGAAGCTGAGGCTCCCCTGTGTCAAGTAGCTGTTGACAGCAAGGCTGAATTCAGGGAGCTGTGATGTCTTCCAAGGCCTCTCCCTCCCATCCCCTGCAGTATCTGCTTGCTGACACAGAGGAGCTGCAGTTTCTGATCACATGGTGCACTGAAGCCAATTATTAGTCTGTACTTCCACTTTAGGCTTCCAAGGTTTAAATATGATTGGTAGACAGGGGCCATGGTTTTTATTGCATATGGGAAGAAGATATAAACCTGGGAGGGGTGTTTTAGCATCACAAACAGGAGCGTTCCAAACTGAAGTGCTGATCAAGTAAGCTGTACTCCGTGTCATATTGTAAGTCATGTCAGTGTATATAATCCAACTGTGATGGGTCTTCGAGTACATTAACTATTAGCCAAATTTTGCTTTGTGTACCCAAGAAGCTCCTCCTAATACCCAATTGCAATCCCAGGCCCTAACTGAAGCATGGGCTATGCTTAAACTTTGGAAGTATGCACCACCCTTCTATTGCACCATTATCCAATCAACTATTAGCACTGGGGCACAATCTTCAGATAGGAAAGCAAAAAATGGCTCCAATGTGGATGGTAGATTTTAGGCCTGCTCTTGGGCACACAGAAGACTAACGATACAGGCATCTGCTTGAAACTTTTGCAGCCTGTTCTGAATTTGTATTGTTAGGGAGCTTTGGCAGCTTCACCTTAAAGTGGGGTACACACTATAAGAAAAATCAGGCAAACGATCATCCTATTTTCCTAGTGTCACAGCAAATCGGAACCGATGATCAAAAATTCATACAAAAATTCTCGTACAACAAAGGCTTTTTTTGTTGTTTATGGTTTCTGATCATATGCAGTCTTTTTCTGATTTTTCGTGTACAAAAATCTTACGAAAACAGTACACATTAACCACTTTACGACCGCGTGCGGTAATACTACTGCGGCAGTGCGGCACGATACCGTCCAGCCACGTAGTATTACGTCATGCGCGATCGCGGGTCCAGAGCGCGCTCCCGCGCGCCGCGGGTCCCGATACCGATCGCATTCGGTAGGGAACCGATCAATCACCAGATACTGACCAATGATTTTTGGTCAGTGTCTGCTGATCGGTCCCCACCAATGACAATCTGTCCCCTGTCTGTGTAATGTAAACACAGACAGGGGAAGTGATGTCACTGTCCTTCCTGGAGTCCTTTCGGTTCCAGGAGAGAGACAGAGACACAGTAAAAACGTGAGTTCCACCAACACTACACACCTCACATAGGCACATTTAACCCCTTCATCACCTCTGATCACCCCCTGATCACCCCCAAACCCCTCACAGTGAACACTATATACAGTGGTATACAGATATTTTACTGATCACTGTATAAGTGTCACTTGTGAGCGTAGTTTGCGCCTGCGTTAGGCCCAAATAGGGTTAGGGTACCCGCCACCTATCCCCTAATAAAGTTTTAACCCCTTGATCACCCACAGTTAACCCCTTCACTACCTATTACTCTGTGCACTAAATACAGTATATAGGTATATACTGATCACTGTATTTAGTGTCACTAGTGACCCTAATTTGCGCTTGCGCTAAGCCCATATAGGGTTAGGGCACCCGCCACCTATCCCCTAAAAAACTTTTAACCCCTTGATCTTCCCCAGTTAACCCCTTCACTCCATATAAAACAGTGCACTAATATATACAGTATATCAGATAACTACTGATCACTGTATTTAGTGTCACTTGTGACCCTAATTTGCGCTTGCGCTAAGCCCAAATAGGTTTAGGCCACCCGCCATCTATCCCTTATAAAGGTTTAACCCCTTGATCTTCCCCAGTTAACCCCTTCACTCTCTATAACACAGTGCACTAATATATACAGTAAATCAGATAACTACTGATCACTGTATTTAGTGTCACTTGTGACCCTAATTTGCGCTTGCGCTAGGCCCGAATAGGTTTAGGCCACCCGCCATCTATCCTCTATAAAGGTTTAACCCCTTGATCTCCCCCAGTTTAACCCCTTCACTTCCCTGTCACAGTGTTCACTATATACAGTGATTACCGATCACTGTATTAGCGTCACGGGTGACACAACTTAGGCTAGCTAGTTAGCGTCAGGGTCCCACTACACCACCGTTACTTAGCGTCAGTTAGAGTCAAGTACACTAACACACACACACCACCGTTACTAGTATAGTGTTTGAACAGATCAATATCTGATCTGATCAGAACTATACTAGCGTCCTCATAATTTAGTGTTCCCCAAACGCAGTGTTTGCACAATCAGCACTGATTCCTGCTAGCACCTGCGTTTAGCCCCCCTGCCCAGCCCACCTTACCCAGGCAAGTGTAGTAATCAATAGATTACTGACACTTCCAAAAAACACATCACACAAAACCGCTGCGTTAGCAGAGTCAGGCCTGATCTCTGTTAGCACTAGCAGTTTTTCTTTGTAGCGACCAAATAGTCCTTGACAACCAGGTGCTTTTATTACCTAGTAGTCGCACTACTGTACCGGTAAATTTAGTTACTAAAATGACAAAACGTTGGTACAGTGGTGAAGAGGTCTACGAAATGCTGACCGCGGCACGTGAGAGCGATGGGGAAGCCTCACTGTCAGAATCAGGGTCAGTATATGAACCAGATGACAGCAGCGGCTCCCTGACAGATAGCTCCGACAGAGGGGTCCCAGCTAGGGTCAGGCGTACCCGACCCCATTCTGGAGTTGTTGACTTGCAAGAACTGGAGGTTTCTCGCATGCAGCAGAGTGCCAGTACTAGTGCCGCTCACACTTCTCGTGAACTGGCAAGCACGAGCGGCCTAGTACACCCTGGACCTTCAACCAGCACTGCAGTATCACCTGGTGACGTGGCGAGTCACCTGAGTGCAGTTGAAGCTGGTGCGGTGGCTAGCACGAGTAGTGGCCCGCAGCCACCGCGTATCCGAAGACAGGCCCGTAGAGCCCATAGTGTCCTCCCTGAAGCGCTGGCATTTCCTAATTGGCAACCCACAGATTCCACAGCGCCAGTACTTCCCCCATTCACCGCCCAACCTGGAATCCAAGTGGAAACAGCTGGTTTTAATCCCATAAACTTTTTTGAGCTGTTTTTCACTGAAGATCTTTTCAGATCTATTGTGGACCAATCAAATTTGTACGCTCAACAATTCATCGCCGCCAACCCAAATTCACCCCTTGCCAGACCATTTGCCTGGAATCCTATTACGATTCAGGAGTTTAAAACCTATCTGGGCCTTTCCTTCAACACGGGCATTACAAGAAAGAATGAATTGCGGTTATATTGGTCCACTGACCCAATTCATCAAATGCACGTGTTCTCTGCTGCTATGTCCAGGGCTCGATACGAACAAATATTTCGGTTCATGCATTTTAACGACAATGAACTCTGTCGTCCTCGGGGAGACCCTGAATATGATCGGCTCCACAAAATTCGGCCCCTCGTAGACCACTTCAATCAGCGGTTCGCAGCCTTGTTTACCCCCCAACAAAATGTCTGCGTTGACGAGTCCCTGATTAAGTTTACTGGTCGCCTTGCTATCAAACAGTACCTCCCCAGCAAGCGTGCCAGATACGGGGTCAAGTTGTATAAGCTCTGTGACAGGGCCACAGGCTATACAGTTAATTTCCGTGTCTACGAGGGAAAAGACAGCACTGTGGAGCCCCCCGATTGCCCAGGCTACATAGGGAGCAGCGGCAAGATAGTTTGGGACTTGATGTCACCCTTATTCGGAAAGGGGTACCACTTGAACGTGGACAATTTCTATTCAAGCGTGCCACTTTTTAGACACGTCTATCAATTGCAAATTGGCGCTTGTGGCACCGTGCGATCTAATCGCCGGGGCTTCCCCCAACGGCTAGTGAATGCCCCACTGAGCTCGGGGGAGAGAGCCTGCTTGAGGTGCGAGGAATTGCTTGCAGTGAAGTGGAGGGACAAACGAAACGTTTACGTGCTGTCCTCCATTCACCCAGACACGGCAGTCCAAATTACTACGGTCACCGGTGTTGTTGTTGAGAAACCCCTCTGTGTCCACGACTATAACCGTAAAATGAGAGGGGTGGACTTCAACGACCAGATGATGGGACCGTACTTAATTGCCCGTAAGGCCAGACGCTGGTACAAAAAAGTGTCTGTATACCTATTTCAATTGGCTGTTTACAACGCTTTTGTCTTATACAAAGCGTCTGCTGGAACATTATCCAACCTGGAATCCAAGTGGAAACAGCTGGTTTTAATCCCATAAACTTTTTTGAGCTGTTTTTCACTGAAGATCTTTTCAGATCTATTGTGGACCAATCAAATTTGTACGCTGGACCAGTCCAAATTACTACGGTCACCGGTGTTGTTGTTGAGAAACCCCTCTGTGTCCACGACTATAACCGTAAAATGAGAGGGGTGGACTTCAACGACCAGATGATGGGACCGTACTTAATTGCCCGTAAGGCCAGACGCTGGTACAAAAAAGTGTCTGTATACCTATTTCAATTGGCTGTTTACAACGCTTTTGTCTTATACAAAGCGTCTGCTGGAACATTATCCTTCTTTCAATTCCAAGAAGAGATAATCAGAGCCCTCCTGTATCCAGCTGGTGCTCCTGCCCAACTTCCCCAACCAGATGCAGTGAGTCGGCTGCATGAGAGGCATTTTCCGCAATACCTCCCGAGTACCCCTACCAAACGATACCCCCAAAAAAGATGCCGTGTCTGCAGCAAGCGCGGATTTAGGCGTGACACCCGGAATTATTGTCCCGACTGTCCTGACCAACCTGGTCTTTGCAACGGTGACTGTTTCCGTCGCTACCACACACTAGTGGATTATTAGCGTAGGGTACAGCACAGCACAGTTTAGGGCACATTTACACAGGGTCTCAAAAGATGTTCGATGGCTATCGTCATTTTGAGAGACCCGAACCTGGAACCTGGAACTCGACGTTTGAAGAAAAAAAAAAAAAACATAAAAGCCAAAAATAGTTGTCGTCTCAGTCATTTTTTATGTTCTTCTGCACTTCCTATGTACTTTTAATGTCCTTTGTATGTTTTTCATTCTTTTGTGACCTGTTTCTCTTGCAGGTACTCGTCGGCTACCACGCATTGATTTTATATATTCTGACACAAACAGTGTTTGCGCTCAGCATATATGGATACCTTTGCTGATAGCAGCTGTGGTGATTTTCTGATTTCAGCACTGCAGTTAAAATCTTATTTTGGTATACGTGGATAGTGCCGTGTATACCCATCATTAAATTCAGTGGGTGGTTGTTTGGGCGGTTAATGATGAGAATCCAAAAATTTTTGTTGTGTCAGTCATTTTATATGTCCTACTCTTCCTAATGTACTTTTTTTAATGTACTTTTTTTTTTCATTCTTTTGTGACCTGTTTCTCTTGCAGGTACTCGTCGGCTACCACGCATTGATTTTTATATATTCTGACACAAACAGCGTTTGCGCTCAGCATATATGGATACCTTTGCTGATAGCAGCTGTGGTGATTTTCTGATTTCAGCACTGCAGTTAAAATCCTATTTTGGTATACGTGGATAGTGTCGTGTATACCCATCATTAAATTCAGTGGGTGGTTGTTTGGGCGGTTAATGATGAGTAATACTACGCATTATTCCTGTGCTGATTTCTGATAGGTTCTCTTTTTTTTCGTTCAGCCCACAGGCTGCATGAAAAAAAAAAAAACCTATATGCCAAACAAGGACCAGCAATGTACTGGTACGTTGCTGGACTTTGAGTGGTTATACCAGGATGATGCCTGCAGATTTAGGCATCATCTTGGTATCGTTTTTTACAGCAAGCAGTCGGCTTACATGTAAAAGCAATCCTAGCGGATAATTGGCCGCTAGACTGCTTTTACATGCAGTGGGAGGGGACTCCCCCCCCCCTCCTGCCGCCTTCCGCTGCCTTCCACGGTTTTTCTCGGGCTCTCCTGTCCCACCGGTTAACCCGAGAGTGCAGCCGGTGGTTCAATTATCTAACCATAGAGCTGATTGGAGATGAGAATGGCTCCAATCATCTCTATGGCCTAAGATGCCGGAGGCTACGAGCATTTCATGACTTCTGTTTCGCCAGAAATAAACAGCGCCATTGGGAAATTGGGAAAGTATTTTATCACACCAATTTTGGTATGGTCCGATGCGTTAAGGTCAGAGGAAAGATCTAGAGTCTAAAAGACCCCAATATTTTTTTAAAAAGAGTACCTGTCACTACAGATTGCTATCATAGAGGAAATTTAAATTCACCGTGATAACAATAAAAATGATTAAAGAAAAAAAAAAATGAAAGAAAAGGTGTCAAAATAACATAAGAAAGCAAATTAAAAAAGAAAAAGAAAAAAAAAAAAAAATCAAGCCCCCCTGTCCCCCCGTGCTTGCGCGCACAAGCGTTGGTCTAGTGTCATATGTAAACCGCAATTTCAGCATGCATGTGAGGTATCGCCGCGAACGCCAGGTCGAGGGCAGTAATTCTTGTGGTAGACCTCCTCTGTAAGTCCAAAGTGGTAACCTGTAAAGACTTTTAAAACCGTACGTAGTTTGTTGCCGCGGCACGGGCGTGCGCAATTTTTAAAGCATGTCATGTTAGGTGTCTATGAACTCGGCATAAGATCATCTTTTAAATTTTACCAAACAATTTGGAATTATATAGTGTATTTCTGCATTAAATATAAAAAAGGTGTTTTTTTTACGCAAAAATTGCGTTTGGAAAAAGTGTGCGCAAATACCGTGTAACAAAAAAAATTGCAACATCCACCATTTTGTTCTGTAGGGCCTCTGCTTTAAAAAAATATATAATGTTTGGGGGTTCAAAGTAATTTTCTTGTGAAAAAAAATATTTTTTCATGTAAACAAAAACTCACAGAAAAGGCTTGGTTTTCAAGTGGTTAGAAGAGAGGGTGATGTGTTGCTAAAATTGAGCATAAAATGCCAGGACTGTTCAAACACCCCCCAAATTACCCCTTTTTGGAAAGTAGACACCCAAAGCTATTTGCTGAGAGGCATATTGAGTCCATGGAGTATTTTATATTTTGCCCTAAGTTTCAGGAAAATGACAATTTGTTTTTTTTTTTTACACAAAGTTGTCACTAAATAATATATTGCTCACGCATGCCATGGGTATATGTGAAATGACACCCCAAAATACATTCTGCTGCTTCTCCCGAGTACAGGGATACCCCATGTGTGAGACTTTTTGTCAGTCTAGCCGCGTACAGGACCCGGAAAACCAATCCGCACCTTCTGGCTTTCTAAGGGCGTAAATTGTTGATCTCACTCCTTACTACCTATCACACTTTTGAAGGCCATGAAATGCCAAAATGGCACAAAACCCCCCCAAATGACCCCATTTTGCAAAGTAGACACTCCAAGCTATTAGATGAGAGGCATGATGAGTCCATGGAATATTTTATATTTTGCCACAAGTTTCAGGAAAATTATTATTTTTTTTTTTTTTTTTTTTACACAAAGTTGTCAGTAAATGATATAATGCTCACACATGTCATGGGTATATGTGAAATGACACCCCAAAATACATTCTGCTGCTTCTCCTGAGTACAAGGATTTCCCATATGTGAGACTTTTTGTCAGTCTAGCCGCGTACAGGACCCGGAAAACCACTCCCCACCTTCAGGCTTTCTAAGGACGTAAATTGTTGATCTCACTCCTTACCACCTATCACACTTTTGAAGGCCATGAAATGCCAAAATGGCACAAAACCCCCCCAAATGACCCCATTTTGCAAAGTAGACACTCCAAGCTATTAGATGAGAGGCATGATAAATCCATGGAATATTTTATATTTTGCCACAAGTTTCAGGAAAATTATTTTTTTTTTTTTTTTTTTTTTTTACACAAAGTTGTCAGTAAATGATATAATGCTCACACATGCCATGGGTATATGCGAAATGACACCCCAAAATACATTCTGCTGCTTCTCCTGAGTACAGGGATACCCCATGTGTGAGACTTTTTTGCAGTCTAGCCACGTACAGGACCCGGAAATCCACTCCCCACCTTCAGGCTTTCTAAGGGCGTAAATTGTTGATCTCACTCCTTACTACCTATCACACTTTTGAAGGCCATGAAACGCCAAGATGGCACAAAATCCCCCCAAATGACCCCATTTTGCAAAGTAGACACTCCAATCTATTTGCTGAGAGGCATGGTGAGTATTTTGCATCTCTCATTTTTTTTGGAAAATGAAGAAAAAACAGGAAAATGCATTTTTTTTCCTCTTTTTTCAATTTCCAAAACTTTCCAAAAAGTGAGATCTGCAAAACACTCAACATGCCTCTCTGCAAATAGCTTAGGGTGTCTACTTTCCGAAAAGGGGTCATTTGGGGGGGGGGGGGGGGGGTTGTGCTGTCTTGGCATTTCATGGCCTCCGAAACTGTGATAGGTAGTCAGGAGTGAAATCAACAATTTACGCCCTTGGAAAGCCTGAAAGTGGGGGTTGGCTTTCGAGGACCTGTACTCGGCTAGACTGCAAAAAAGTCTCACACATGTGGTATCCCTGTACTCAGGAGAAGCAGCAGAATGTATTTTGGGGTGTCATTTCACATATACCCATGGCATGTGTGAGCAATATATCATTTAGTGACAACTTTGTGTAAAAAAACAAAAAAAAAAATAATAATAATATATTTCCCGGAACTTGTGGCAAAATATAAAATATTCCATGGACTCACCATGCCTCTCAGCAAATAGCTTGGGGTGTCTACTTTGCAAAATGGGGTCATTTGGGGGGGGTTTTGTGCTATCTTGAAATTTCAGGGCCTCCGAAACTGTGATGGGTAGTCAGGAGTGAAATCAACAATTTACACCATTAGAAAACCTAAAGATGGAGATTCATTTTCGGGGTCCCGTACACAGCTAGGCTCCCAAAAAGTCTCACACATGGGGTATCCCCATACTGAGGAGAAGCGGCAGAATGTATTTTGGGGTGTCATTCCACATATACCCATGTCATGTGTGAGAAATTTATCTTTTTTAGTGACAACTTTGTGTTAAAAAATAAATAAATTGTAATTTTCCCAAAACTTGTGGCAAAATATAAAATATTCCATGGACTCACCATGCCTCTCAGCAAATAGCTTGGGGTGTCTACTTTGCAAAATGGGGTCATTTGGGGGGTTTTGTGCTATCTTGAAATTTCAGGGCCTCCGAAACTGTGATGGGTAGTGAGGAGTAAAATCAAAAATTTACGCCATTAGAAAACCTAAAGATGGAGATTGATTTTCGGGGTCCCGTACACAGCTAGGCTCCCAAAAAGTCTCACATATGGGGTATCCCTGTACTCAGGAGAAGCAGCAGAATATATTTTGGGGTGTAATTACACATATACCCATGGCATGTGTGAGAAATGTATCTTTTAGTGACAACTTTGTGTTAAAAAAAAAAATTTTTTTTTTTTTAGTCATTTTTCAAACACCTGTGACAAAAAAATTAAATATTCAATGAGCTCAACATGCCTCTCAGAACATTCCTTAGGATGTCTACTTTCCAAAAAGTGGTAATTTGGGGGGGTCTTGTACTGCCCTGCCATTTTAGCACTTCATGAATTGAGATAGGCAGTCAGAAATTAAAGCTGCGTAAAATTTCAGTATTTACACCATAGTTTGTAGACGCTATAACTTTTGCGCAAACCAATAAAAATACGCTCATTGAATTTTTTTTTGTCAAAGACATGTAGCTAAATATATTTTGGCCAAAAAAAATGACATAAATTGAGTATATTGGATATTTTTTAAAAGACAAAGTTGAAAATGTCATTTTTTTGCAAAATTTTCGCTCTTTTTTTATTAATATCGCAAAAAATAAAAAGCGCAGAGGTGATCAAATACCACCAAAAGAAAGCTCTATTTGTGGGAAAAAAAGGACGTAAATTTCTTTTGGGTACCACATTGCATGACCGCACAATTGTCAGTTAAAGTCGCACAGTGCCGAAGCACAAAAAGTGGTCTGGACGGAAGACAGCAAAATCCTCCGGTGGTAAAGTGGTTAAAAACGAAAATCGTTTTTTTTATCCGTACGAGAAAAATTGGCCTTTGTCCCTTTGAGAATTTTTGTACGAAAATTCTGAGTTGGCTGTGGAAAGTTGTGTACACACTATACGAAAATTCTTTGGACGAAAAGGTTTGCCTGATTTTCTTACAGTGTGTACTGGCCTTAAAGGGTGTTAACATATGGTGGCATAAGAAGCAGGGAGAAAAAAAAAAAAAAAAAAAGGAAGGATATATATATATTATATATATACATACACACACACACACACACACACACACACACACACACACACACACACACACACACACTGAAAGGTATAGGACCCCTTGGATAAATGATTCCAAGTCAAAAGCAATTATGTGGCCAGCCAAAGTTGTAAATGTAACAAAAATAAATAAATAAAAAGAACACTACTGCTCCAAGCACATTCTGAAACACCAAATTTTGCTCATGCCACAATATTTTTTTTAATAATACATGTAAAACATCTAAATTTAAGGTAAATGTATAATTCCACACAAAATTCCCTTGAAGGGTATACCAAATAGTGATTTTTCAGTGAGTGGAATCATCCTAATGTTTTTTTTTTTTTTTTCTATCTCTTGGAATGTCTGTAGTGAGACCTGTCAGTTTCTGCCCACTTATGCCATCTTGGGATATACCAACACTCATAGTGCATTGTTCATAATATAACATGATTTTACCCAGCATTAGTGGGGACACCCTGTAGCAGCACAAAGGAGCTCAACACAGAAATGTTATCATCAGAATTCCATACAGATTAGAAACAAGTAGAAGGTTTAATGCTCCAGAAGCAACCTGACAATGACATGTCAGCAGTGGGTGTATACGTGTATATATACTTTTATGAAAAGCATACAGATATTCCAACTTTGAAATGATACATGCATTGTAAAAAATATATTCATAACATTTCACAGCGTAATTCCTGCATATTGGGGTACATGTTTACAAATCAACGTCTGAGACACTCGTCTTGATTGGATAGGACTTTCCTAACATTTGTTCACCCCACACCGGGGCTCCCTTGTAACGCTTTCCTGACTAAAACATTGCACTGTCCTTGGTATTATACACACTAAATGGTCCTATTAACTCGGTTTCAGTTGGGTACTTGGATTCAAGACTTCTATTTTAGCTTTCTTTCTTCTTTGGCTCAGTCTGATATTGTTTTCTGTTATTTCTTCATTGTCTGGGTCACTGGCAGAGCTTTCATCTGAACTGCTCTCTTCCTCCTCTTCACTGGAGTCAGAACTGTTCAGTTCAACCAAGGCCACATCCTGCACACAGAAGTTCAACATTAGTGACATATTCAATATTACAAAAGATTTCCCTCATATCCTGTTTTGTCGACAGGGCGGAAATTTACTTAAGCTGGTGCACACAGAATCTTGTGCAGTTGTGCATGCTATCCTATCAGCTTCTAACTTCAGCTTGTTCAGTTAAGCTTTTGACAAGAAGGCCCCTTTCAGGCGGAGTAGAATCTGTCAAGGGGATCTTTCCGCTGATCCCTGCTGAGCATGTGGAGGACAGGTCTGTGTCCGCTCCACTATGCAGAGTGGACATAGACACAGCCCCCTGTTCTCTATGGGGCAGTCGGATGAAAATGGACTGTACGACTGTCCACAGGAAGGATAGGGAACAGATCCCATGCGTCTGTTTTTATCAGACCGGATTGGATGCTGGTGGGTATCAGCGGACAAATGTCCACTGAGATCTTCCACTCCATAGAGAACAATGGCTGGTCCGATCAGTAGGCTGGTATCAAAGGGGCCTAAAACCTAGAAGCTGATTGGTTACCATGCACAGCTGCACCAGTTTTAGTAACTCTCCCCCAAGGTGTGAAGGGGGTACATTTCCAATGGAGACACAGATCGCATTAAAAACATCTGTTTTTCAGTAGAGTTTGAAAATGGTTAAAACCTCAGGCTTTTATTGCGATCCGTTTTCTAGGTACAGCCATTTTCCTCAGTTGTTGTCAGGTAGTAAGGGAGAATTTCTTGAGCAAGGTCAGCAGTCAGCAATGTAAAATTAACAGAGGTTCTAATATTTTATCACTCTATCCAAAACTCAAAACTGCTACTATGGAGTCTTGCGTTTGTAGGCCATAATAATAACCTTTTCTCTGCCAGAGTGCTTTTTTCTTGGTTTATTTTGCACATTCAAAAAATAATTTTAAGTCTGAAGATTACATAGGGGATGGGGCAATTAATAATTTACAAAGGAAAGATAACATTGTTTTATGCTTGATGTTGACCT
The DNA here is from genome assembly GCF_965119305.1 of Pelophylax lessonae. Classification (NCBI taxonomy): domain Eukaryota; kingdom Metazoa; phylum Chordata; class Amphibia; order Anura; family Ranidae; genus Pelophylax; species Pelophylax lessonae. Next base: position 298,754,110 of record NC_138771.1, read on the forward strand.
TAAAGGCAGTAACAGGGACACTGCATTTCCGGCAAGATCAACACAATTCTGTGCCTACTGAAAACGAATGCAACCAATGCATTTAAAGGCTGGTAAGCTGAAATATATTACATATTTGTTCATGGATGTAGTTTTATTTAAAGTACATTTTTTTAGAAGGATAGAAAAGTGCACTTCAGGACGGGCTCACATTTGTGTGGCAACACATGCACATTAACCACTTCCCGGCGGCCCTCCTGCACGAACCGATGTAGGTATACGTCGGTCACGCACCTGCAGCTAGGGGGCGAGCACGCCCCAGTGGCGGCACGCTCCCGCCCCCACTCGGCAGCAGGGATGCTGATGCTCAGGGCAGGTGGCTCCGATTGCCATCTGACACCCGCAATCGCTCCCCTCAGAGAGACGAATGGTCAGCTGTAGTAAACACAGCTTACCTTTCTTCTTTCTACAATGATAACTGAGCGCCTGTGATCTGGCTATATAGGAACACAGGTCTCTGATCATTTCAAAAGCCACGCCCCCACAGTTAGAAACACGCCCCTAAGTACACATTTAACCCCTTGATCACTTACTGTGTTAACCCCTTCCCTGTCATTATTACAGTAGCCGTGTATATTTTTAGCACTGATTACTGTAGTAATGTCACTGGTCCCCCCAAAAGTGTCAAAAATGTCAGGCAGGGGTCCGATCTGTCTGCTGCAAAAAAAATAAATAAAAATTGCAGATCGCCGCCATTACTAGTAAAAAAAAAAACAAATAATAAAAAAGGACATAAATCTTTCCCATAGTTAATAGATGCGATAACTTTTGCGCAAACCAATCAAAATAGGCTTATTATTATACAGGATTTATATAGCGCCAACAGTTTGCGCAGCGCTTTACAATGTGAGGGAAGACAATACAGTTACAATACAGTTCAATACAGGAGGAAGTAGAGGGCCCTGCTCGTTAAGAGCTTAGCTTATTGCGATTTTTTTTTTACCAAAAATATGTAGCAGAAAACAAATTGCCCTAAAATGTGTAACAACATTTTTGGGGAATGTTATATAGCAGAATGTGAAAAATATTGTTTTTTTTTTTTTTAGAATTGTCGCTTTTTTGTTTATAGTGCGCAAAGAAAAAAAAAAAACGCACAGGTGATCAAATACCACCAAAAGAAATCTCTATTGGTGGGGAAAAAAGGACATCAATTTTATTTGGGTACAGTGTTGCACAACAGCGCATTTGTCCATTAAAGTAACGCAGTGCCGAATCGCAAAATATGGCCTGGTCATCAATTGCTATGTTTGTAGCCTGTTGCAGCACAGACGCGGTGCCTGAATGCAATGGATTAGGGTTAGGAAGGTGTAGGTAATGTGCCATACTGCTCATTTCCGTAGCATAATAGTGTGAACTAGCCCGTAAAGTGGTTCTAAAGCTAAAACATTTTTTACCTTAATGCATTCCATGCATTAAAGCAGTTGTAAACCTCAGACATGAAATATGAACAAGGCATTTCCCTTTAAAGTATGTACTTGTCTCAATTAAGAGCATTTCTCTCTGCTGCTTTGTTCCTCTGCTATTAGCAGGAATTATTTCTGACACGTTTTGCAGACACCAAGAAAAAACAAAGTATCAGGGGAGGGATCTTCAGGTGATTGATAGCCTCAGCCCTGTTCCAGTGTGGAGGGGTGTATGTCCCTTCTTTCCAATCAACTCTCAGAACTCTTCTTACTGAGCTCTGCACAGTGTAACTTCAGCTCTTCTTCCCTTTTTTCTAAACGCTCAGACAAGCTTATAAATTCTGGACTTTGATCAAATGTAAAGAAGAGAAGACTGCTGATAAAAACAGGCACAACTCATGTAAGAGGATTTGTTTCATTACTGTGTATCACCCAAAGCCGGTTGCTTCACTGGGTACATGTAAGGCTCCATGTACACGGGACGTTGTAAATGGCCGTTTAGGAGCAGTTGGGCGTTTTTTTCAGAAACCCCTGAACCCACTTGCATGTTATCTTATCTGTCCATGTACACAGGGTCGTTTAGTCATTTGCAGGCAGTTGAGTTCAGGGGCGTTTTTTGGAACGCAATTATTTGCATTCGAACGTGTGTTTCCCGGCGTTTCAAACGCAAAAACGGGACCGAACGTGATGAAGTACGTTCAGCCACGTTATACGTTTTTTTTTCTTCCATTCAAAATCAATGGTTCCCTATGGGAGCCTATTGATTTGAATGGAAGTCGCATTCTGATCCGATTTGCGGCGCGACTTGCGCTGTGAAAATCTTGAGGGGGAACTCCACGCCAAAAATGGGAAAAAAAAAAAAAAAACTGCGTGGGGGTCCCCCCAGGTTCCAAACCATGCCCTTCGGGTCTGGTATGGAATTTTAGGGTAGCCCCACGCCGAGAAAAATGGCGTGGGGTCCCCCCCAAAATCCATACCAGACCCTTATCCGAGCACGCAGCCCAGTAAGGCAGGAAGGGGAGGGGACGAGTGAGCGGCCCCAACCCCCCTGGACCATACCAGGCCACATGCCCTCAACATGGGGGGGGGGGGGTGTTGGTGCTTTGGGGCAGGGGGAGCTCTGCACCCCCCACCTCAAAGCACCTTGCCCCCATGTTGATGGGGACAAGGGCCTCATCCCCACAACCCTGGCCCCCCGAGATCCCAGACCCCCTCTGTATGTGAATGGGTATGGGGTACACTGTACCCCTACCCATTCACCCCATAAAAGGCAGTGTATGTAAATAACGACAGGAGACGTTTTGAAAAGTTTATTAAAAATCTTCATCCGGACTTCTCCTGCTCTGGTCTTCTCCCTCTCAGCTCTTCTTGTCTTCTGCTCTTTTGCTGTCCGCTCTTCTCCTCTTCTTCCTCCGGTCCTCCTCCGACGCTGTCCCCGGTGATTATGCCAGTCTCTGCAGCTTGTTATATAGCCATTAGGCATGAGGGACGGGGCCTCCCGATGACACCATCGGGAGGCCACGCCCCTAATGGGTATATAACAAGCTGCAGAGACCGGCATGATCACGGGGGACAGCGTCGGAGGAGGACCGGAGGAAGAAGAAGAGCAGAGGGCAAAAGAGCAGAAGAGTGGACAGCAAAAGAGCAGAAGACAAGAAGAGTGGAGAGGGAGAAGACCAGAGCGGAGAAGTCCGGATGAAGATTTTTAATAAACTTTTCAAAACGTCTCCTGTCGTTATTTACATACACTGCCTTTTATGGGGTGAATGGGTAGTGGTACAGTGTACCCCATACCCATTCACATAGGGAGGGGGTCCGGGATCTGGGGGGCCCCCGATGAGATTCCGATGAGCCCCCTGCCCGCAGACCCCCACAACCACCGGCCAGGGTTGTGGGGATGAGGCCCTTGTCCCCATCAACATGGGGGCAAGGTGCTTTGAGGTGGGGGGTGCAGAGCTCCCCCTGCCCCAAAGCACCAACACCCCGCCCCCCCCATGTTGAGGGCATGTGGCCTGGTATGGTCCAGGGGGGTGGGGCCGCTCGTACGTCCCCTCCCCCTTCCTGCCCTACCGGGCTGCGTGCTTGGATAAGGGTCTGGTATGGATTTTGGGGGGGACCCCACGCCGTTTTTTCGGCGTGGGGCTACCCTCAAATTCCATACCAGACCCGAAGGGCCTTGTTTGGAACCTGGGGGGGGACCCCCACGCAGTTATTTTCCCATTTTTGTCGTAGAGTTCCCCCTCAAGATTCTCACAGCGCAAGTCGCGCCGCAAGTCGGATCATTCTGGTCCGACTTGCGGTGCGACTTCCATAGGGAACCATTGATTTTGAATGGAGGCAGAAAAAACGCTGCTAAAAGCAACGTGGCCAAACGTGCAATAATGCCAATGGAAAAAGCTACTGAAAGCACGTTTAACAGCTGTTTTTTCCGGCGTCAGAACTAGCTTTGCAGCACGTTTTTTTCTAACGTCCCGTGTACATGGAGCCTAAGAGTTTAGAACCACTTTAAGGTAAAAAAAAATAAAAATAATAATGTTTTACCAACTTGCTGTGCCCACCCGCCCTAAACACTTACCCGAGTCCTGTATAAATCCAGCGCCGTGCTCCGCTGCAGTTCTTCTTCCCGGTCTTTCTTCTCACAGAAGGATTGGGTAGCAATGGGAACCAAGGGCTCCTGCTGCTGTCAGTCAAATCCTTTGAGCAGGGGGTAGGGCCAAGCTCAGGATACACACACAGCCCGGCTCGAGCGTGTGTACGTATCAGCCTCCATAGAAAGCAACTAGCTATGGAGGCAGGCAGGTTAGAGGAGGAGCTGAGAGTGCAGGCGGGGAACCCCAGGAGGTGCGGGGGTCATTCTGCGCAATACCAGGCGAAAAGAACATGGTTATTTGAATTTTAAAAAAATTATGGTTTTAGAAACGCTTTAATGTTTAATCCTTTTTGTTGCTGATCACAGGTACAACACTCTTGCAGTACAATGTAAGGTTACAGAGGATGAATTATACTAATTTTTTGTTTTAAGCACAGATTGTCGGCATTTTATTTTGAACCATATTTGGGAGATTTCTGTTACACTTTATTCATGCTAAAAAAAAATAAAAAAACAATATTGTGGAGCTGCGCTTACCATGTTATATGGAAAATCTGGAGATGTCAATAGATTCTAAACAGTACCCTCTAAAAAATCTAATCTCCTGGTACATGACAGCCCGGGCACCCCCGTTCTGGCCTAATAACTGCATATCTGCAGTGTGAGATAATCTAATGCACTGCTGTCTCTAGCTGGGAGTCTCAAAAGATTTGGTAATGTCATTACTGTGTGGTTCACTGTTCTCCTTGCTGGAAAGGAAGCTGTACTGCAAGAACACTCCCTACGTCTGCTTTATTCTCTTTCTGTACCTCTCCTGTTGCTTCCTGAATATTTTCCCATATGTCTTCAGATTGCCAGTCATTAGTTCTAATAAGCAAAACCCTACTCCTCTACCAAGCTGTTAGCTTCCACACAGAGATACAGTGGAGGAACAAGAAAAGGCAAGTCAGGACAAAAGACTGGCTGTACAGAGCCTACAGGCAATACTTATGACTAGTCCTTTTCCCTTTGCTTGGCTATTCAAGGTACAGTTTCCACAGTACAAGTCCTCTTTAAAGTTAGATATTAACCACTTCTGGACCGGAAGGTTTTAATGGCCAGGCCATTTTTTGCGATACGGCACTGCATTATTTTAACTGACAATTGCATTGTCGTGTGACGCTGTACCCAAATAAAATTGATGTCTTTTTTTTTTTTTTTTCCCACATATAGAGCTCTCTTTTGGTGGTATTTGATCACCTCTGCGATTTTTATTTTTTGCGTTATAAACAAAAAAAAGAGCAACAACTCTGGGAAAAAAAATATAAAACAAAAAACTATTTTTTACTTTCTGCTATAAAATATTCCCAATAAATTATTTTTTTTTTAAAATAAAATGTTTTCTTCATTTTAGGCCAATATGTATTTTGATTGGCTTCGGGGGAGCCAATCAGCGCCCCCACTAACGGTCTTGCGAAACGATGTACAGGTACGATGTTTCGCGGGACAGACCCGAACCTGCCACCGTATAAGTACGGCGGCTGGTCGGCAAGTGGTTAAAAGGTATATTTTACTAGACGGTCCTATGTGGTTTTTAGACTTCGCTCTGGTTGATACCATCAATTATTAATTGGCTTTTTAAAAAAAGTGAAAAATGTCTTGTTACAGCCAGGTGACAAGGATTTATTTTTTAATCAACATAATTATTGATGGTTTATGTACTGAACATAAACCATACCCTATACTATATGTTTTAAACAGAAGACCTTTTGCACCATCTTATATTTACTATAACCTTAGCTTTTAGGAGAAAGGGTTTAAACGGACATAAACCTCAGATATTGTCTCAGCATACTTTCATTAAGCAATGGGTTTTCATGGTATTAATGCTAGTTCTCCTATTGGTGGCCATATGCAAAGGGATTTAGGCACTGAACACATGAAAATCCTGAAATATGCCTATATCTATCCTACTTATTGAGATAAAAGCAGTGTAAACCCTGTAAAAAAAGGGGGGCGGGGGATATTGAGAGAGGAAAGGAGCTTTGATGGACATTTACAACATTGACAAGGAGGGGTTCACACATATGCAATGCGGGAACCAGCACGATTCCTGTGCAGGTTCCTGCATCGCATGTCCCTCACAGGCAGTTAACACTGCCATCTGCGAAACCGCTGTGAGTGTCAACAGAAAGTTATCGACACCCCTAGATCGGTTCGCAGATCGCAGTGCAAATCATTAAATGGTACAGGAATCACACACCAATGGGATCCGATTACAGTGCAAACCAAAAATAAGGTTCTGCATCATTTTGGTGCGAATACAATTTCTGCCAGTTTGTATGGCTGAATTCGCATCGCACAGACATTGTGTATGATCTGTACAGCAATGCGGTGCAAATCACATGCAATGTCCGTGTTTGCACCAGTGTGAAACCAGCATTACTGTATTTTCTAGCTTTCCCAATTACCCATCATTCAATCAAAATGAAAAGTTTACATGCAAGTAACTACTGATTAGAAAAGTATCATCCTTGCCATTTCAATGATCTTCTCCTGATCTTCAACATTCTCTATGTCATAGGTCCCAGCTGGACAAGTTCCAATTTCTTTGCTGAGTTTTTCATTGGCTGAGGCCATCTGAGGCAGGAAACTCTGGACTCGGTCAAGTACTGTGACAACAAAAGACAAGATAAACATTTGTTTGTTTCCATCATCCATATAGGACTACATCTATTGTGTGATTGTCATTAGAACTAATGTGCCAAATTATTTTAGGGCTGCAACGATTAATTTGTCTGTCGACTAATCTATCGATTATTTTTACGATTAGTCGACTAATCTAACGATTATTTAAAGGTTTTCTTTTTTTGCTTAATTGTTTTTTTGATTAGCTAATTAATCCTGTAATTAATACAGACCCCCTCAGTAAGCCCCCCTCCCAGTACAGACCCCACAGTAAGCCCTCCCACCTAGTACAGACCACTTAGTAAGCCCCCCCTCCCAGTGCAGACCCCCTCAGTAAGCCCTCCCACCTAGTACAGACCACTTAGTAAGCCCCCCTCCCATTGCAGACCCCTCAGTAAGCCCTCCCACCTAGTACAGACCACTTAGTAAGCCCCCCTCCCATTGCAGACCCCTCAGTAAGCCCTCTCACCTAGTACAGCTGGCAGACCCCATGAACCCCAACAACAGATCCTATACACCCCCAGCTGGCAGACCCCATGTACCCCAATGACAGATCCCATGTACCACCAGCTAGCGGACCCCATGAACCCCAATCAATGACAGACCCCATGTACCCCAATGACAGATCCCATGTACCACCTGCTAGCAGACCCCATGAACCCCAATGACAGACCCCATGTACCCCAATGACAGATCCCATGTACCACCAGCTAGCAGACCCCATGAACCCCAATGACAGACCCCATGTACCCCAATGACAGATCCCATGTACCACCAGCTAGCAGACCCCATGAACCCCAATGACAGACCCCATGTACCCCAATGACCGATCCCATGTACCATCAGCTAGCAGACCCCATGAACCCCAATCAATGACAGACCCCATGTACCCCAATGACAGATCCCATGTACCACCAGCTAGCAGACCCCATGAACCCCAATGACAGACCCCATGAACCCCAATGACAGATCCTATACACCCCCAGCAGGCAGACTCCATGAATCCCCAACAACAGATCCCACACACCCCCCAGCTGGCAGACCCCCATGTACCCCCCACTGACAGGTCCAATAGACTCTAATGACAGGTCCCATGTCCCCCCAGTATTAGATCCCATGTCTCCCATGCACCCCAATTCCAATCCCAGCATATGACTCCGGACACTCACTTAGTAAATGCCTCTCCCAGGTCTATGACCACCGCGGTCTTCTCTCCCTGCAGTCTTCTCTCCCCCCGTCCCCAGCCCCTCGTACGGCGGCATCTCCTCCTCCCCGGGCCCGGTGTTCTGCTGCGGCGCACTGATTGCTCCCGGCCGGAAGCGGCGCTGCGGCCGGCCAGGGGGCGTGTGACGTCACACGTTGACGCGTCGACGCCTTTCACGCACGTCAATGTTTTTGTAGTCGACGTTGTCGACTACGTCGACGCGTCGTGGCAGCCGTAAATTTGTGTATTTTTAACTGTTTTACCAGACACTGACCCAGAGGATTTAGAGTGGACCGCACAAAAAAATAAGAAACCCACACACCTGGTGAGGGGGTACTACAGAACAGGGGGTGATGTCACCAACATATTGATGCCATACCGGGCACTGACAACACTTTGCCTACTTACCTTTAAAGGGGTCCTTGCTGGAAAGACAACGCACTCCCCTAGGTGTACTGGGCGGTAGAGTATAACCCAAATATCTATTTATCTGTACAAGTGTGAAACACATTATCATTGGGGGGGGGGGGGGGTTTCCTCCTATTTTGCATCTGGTGATCTGGCCACTCCCATTTCATCCTGGGATTGAGGACGCTCGTCTCCCAGGACGCAATGCAAAGGAGGAAGTGACGTCGGCGGCCGTGTCCGCACAAGGAGGAAGAAGAAGGAAGGTAAGTTTATTTTCATTAAAAACAAAGTAAGTGGAAAAAAAAAAATTTAACTATCCAATTCTTTCAGGTTTTTTTTTGCAAACTGATGCTGCAAAAATTTTTTTTAGGGTGGAACTCCGCTTTAAGTCAGCTAATACATCTAACACTCCTCTCCCCTCAAACTGACAATGCTGATGTACAAATGTGTCCCCTGTGCTCATTCATCAAGAGTGGGGGCACTCTAGGCCTCATGCACACTACAACTCAAAAAAGCTGCTTCTGCAGGTGTCTGAGCTGTTTTTTCTCTCTGCCTGTAAATTCCCCTTCATGTTACCCTATGTGTCCACGCACACTATTGGAGTTTACAGGCAAAAAAATAATAATTTACTTGTGCTTTCAGGAGAGGAGCTTTTGAGCATTAAAAAAAAAAAATACCTGAAGCGTGTAAACAGGTCTAAACATGCGGTAACCTCTAGGTGCTGTAAGCAGGTGAGCATTTTTGTTTTTATTTCAATAAACAGAATGAATATTCTGGTCAATGAAATTATTAAACACCTAAGCACTTGAAGCTTCTATCAGCTGCAATATATTACATTTTTGGTTAAGGGATAAGTTCACCTTTGGGAACATGTTACATTTTTTACCCATTTTTAGGGTGGAACATGTTCTTGTTCCTGTCCCCGATACACACCCCCCCCCCCCCCCCCCAATGACAGGGGGCCGGGGATCTTCTCCTTGCACCTGCTGTCACTATTTAAAAAGAGAGTTTTGTAAGTTAATTTTAAAGTACCAACAGCCTTTGTAGTTCTCAAACTACCAGGGCACTTTTCGGTGCTGTAGGTGGTTCATGGATTCTTCCTCTCATTGTGTAACTGCTTGTAAAAAGGTTTAAGCAGACAGCTTACTCCGACAGGCTGCAGGAGCCCTGCATTGCACCCACGATCTGCTGATGCTTTCCAAAACATTTGCATTTATTATTTTTTTTCAAAGGTGAACTTATCCTTTAGACCCCATTCACACTGGGGCGACCTGTCAGGCGACCTGGTCGCCTGACAAGTCGCCTGCCATAGAGCAGCACAGGACCCATTCTAATAGGAGCGACACAAGTCGCTCCGACTTAGAAAAAGGGTCCGGAGCTTCTTTGGAGCGACCTGGAGCAGCCTGCATTGACTTCAATGATAATGAAGTCCATGCCGGCCTCTCCAAGGTCGCGGTGCGAGCTGCGCACCGCGACTTCACAGGTCGCCCGGCAAAGTCGGGTCGCCCCAGTGTGAACGGGGTCTTACTATACTATAAATAAAAATAAGAGATAAAAGAGAAATTCAACTGTTTTTATCAGTGGCAGAAAAAAAATACTACAAATTATACACTTAAGTTATAGAATGAAAATAAAAAAAGGACTTACCGCTGCTCCGTGGCATTCTAACAATAGGAGAAGACAATCCATTTTTGTTGTTCTGCTTTGAATTTATCAGTAACTTGTTGTACAGACCTTTACCTGTACAGAAGAAAAGTAAAACGCATTATGTTATGTTGTCACACTGACAAGGGGGAGTAAAGTCAGCGGGAGAGGCAGCAGGAGCTGGAACACGTTTCAGAAGGTGGGCTTGTGTTACTAGACCCAACTTTTTTCCCCAACTTCTGTTGAGGTAGTGTAGAATTAAATATGTAAAGCTTGCTTCCATTAAAATTTATTATTTTTTTCTTTTGCCTTGGTCATCCCCGAACCATTAACGCCAAACTCCCTGATCACAACCCCCCCCCCCCCCCCGTTTGCGGGTGCCACCTTTAGTGAGCCATCTACTAAAGTGTGCAATCCTGGCCAGTTGTGTGTGCATCCATTCAAACACACAGCGCTCCACAAGACACACCCCTACTATCTCCTCCCAGACAGATGTTACAGAACTTGCGCTCCTCCACATTCCATGACACTCCCACCACCATGCTTGACTGTAGGCAAGCCACTCTTTTCTTTTTACTCCTCACCTGGTTGCTGCCACACACGCTTGACACCATCAGAGCCAAATACTTTTATTGGTCCCATTAGATCACAGGACATGGTTCCAGTAATCCATGTCCTTAGTCTGCTTGTCTTCAGCATACTATTTGCGGGATTTCTTGTGCATCATCTTTAGAAGAGGCTTCCTTCTGGGATGACAGCCATGCAGACTAATTTGATGCAGTGTGTGGCGCATGGTCTGAGCACTGACAGGCTGACCCCCCCAACCCTTTCAACTTCTGCAGCAATGCTGGCAGCATTCATATGTCTATTTCCCAAAGACAACCTCTGGATATGACGTCGAGCATGTGCACTCAACCTCTTCTGTCGACCATAACGAGACCTGTTCTGAGTGGAACTTGTCCTGTTAAACCGCTGTATGGTCTTGGCCACTGTGCTGCAGCTCAGTTTCAGGGTCTTGGCAATCTTCTTATAGCCTAGGCTACATTTATGTAGACCAACAATTCTTTTTCTCAGATCCTCAGAGAGTTCTTTGCCATGAGGTGCCATGTTGAACTTCCAGTGACCAGTAAGAGAGTGAGAGCGATAACACCAAATTTAACACACCTGCTCCCCATTCACACCTGAGACCTTGTAACACTGAGTCACATGACGCCAGGGAGGGAAAATGGCTAGTTGGGCTCAATTTGGACATTTTGTCTTAGGGGTGTACTCATTTTTGTTGCCAGCGGTTTAGACATTAATGGCTGTGTGTTGAGTTATTTTGTGGGGATAGCAAATTTACACTGTTATACAAGCTGTACACTCACTACTTTACATTGTAGCAAAGTGTAATTTCTTCAGTGTTGTCACATAAAAAGATATAATAAAATATTTACAAAAATGTAAGAGGTGCACTAACTTTTGTGAGACGCTGTAGATCATCAGGATCCAGCTGTCTCTTCTGGGTTACAGCAGCTAGCCCCCTGATGACGTGCTGCTACATATATGCAATGTGTGGTAGATGGCCCCACAGACTCCTGGGTGAGTAACAGTAGTATACGAGGAGGCAAAGTAAAGCAAGAAATTGGGGGGCTAAATTTGATTTTATACACACACACACAAGCTACCTTATTAGCTACACCTGTTTCATTACAAATTGCTAATCAGCCAATCACATGGTAGCAACGCATTTAGGCATCTAGACGTGGTGAAGATGACTTGCTGAAGTTCACACTGAGCATCAGAATGGGGTAAGAAAGGGGATTTAAGTGACTTTGAACATAACATTGCTGTTGGTTCCAGATGGGCTGGTCTGAGTATTTCAAAAACTGCTGATCTACTGGTATTTTAACACAACCATCTCTAGGGTTTACAGAGAATGTTCCAAAAAAGAGAAAATATCCAGTGAGCGGAAGCTGTGTGGACAAAAATGCCTTGTTGATGTCAGAGGAGAATGGGCTAAATGGTCCGAGACGATAGAAAGTCAACAGTAACTCAAAAAACCACTTGTTACAACCAAGGTATGCAGAATATTATTTCTGAATGCCCAAAACATGTTACAGTGGATGGGCTTGAGCAGGAGAAAACGACACTGGGCGGCCACTCCTGTCAGCTAAAAACAGGAAACTGAGGCTACAACAGGCTCACCAAAGTTGGTCAACAGAAGATTGGAAAAACTGTTGCCTGGTCTGATGAGTCTCAATTTCAGCTGCGACATGCAAATGGGTCAGAATTTGGCGTAAACAATATGAAAGCATGGATCCATCCCACCCTCTATCAGCGGTTCAGGCAGGTGGTGGTGGTATAAGGGATATTTTCCTGGCACACGGTGGGCTCCTTAGCACCAATTCAGCATCGTTTAAATGCCACAGCCTACCTGAGTATTGTTGCTGACCATGTCCATCCCTTTATGACTGCAGTGTACCCATCTTCTGATGGCTCCTTCCAGCAGGATAATGCACCATGTCACAAAGCTCAAATCATCGCAAACTGGTTTCTTGAACATGACAACGAGGTCACTGTACTCCAATGGCCTCCACAGTCACCAGATCTCAGTCCAATAGAGCACCTTTGGGATGTGGTGGAATGCGAGATTCGCATCATGGATGTGCAGCCAACAAATCTACAGCAACTGCTTAAAGTGGTAGTATACCACTTTTTTTACACTTTTACCTACAGGTAAGCCTATAATAAGGCTTACCTGTAGGTACAATATCTTCTAAACCGGCACGGTTTAGGAGATATTTGCAGTGCATGCAGCCGCTCACATGAGCGGCGCATGCGCTCTGAAGGTCCGGCGGACCTTCAGCTTCCCTTTCCGGGAGCTTGCAGGAAAATGACTCCCGAGTGACGTCATCGTGGCTCCGGCCACTCACAGCGCGGAGCCGCCAAACCCAGAAGAGACACCGTGGGATCATGTCAGTGCCTGCAGCGGTGTCCGGGGGTCCGTTTTGGGGCTTCGTTCTAAGGTAAGTAATTCATAATGAGCTAGTATGTCTTGCAGGTTTTTTTATTTTTTATTTTAGGTTTACAACCGCTTTAATGCCATCACGTCACTATGGACCAAAATCTCTAAAGAATGTTTCCAACACCTTGTTGAATCTATGGCATGAAGAATTAAGGCAGTTCTGAAGGCAAAAGGAGGTCCAACCCAGTACTAGCAAAGTGTACCTACTAAAGTGGCTGGTGAGTGTGTGTGATATATTACTTAGAGAAAGTTTAAGAGAGTGAGTGTCCTCTTTATAAGTGCCGATTCACACTATAGCGTGTGCGGCGATCGCATGTAATATCGGAGCGCACTGCTCCTTCATTACATGCGATCGGATGTGCAGTGCGAATTCAGCCATACACTTTGTATGGCTAAATTCGCACTGCACCCATACAAAAGTCGCACATGACCCTTTTTTTCAGCCGCATCAGGATCAGATCGCACAGTGGTTCACACTTGTGCGATCTGATCCTGTGCGAACTGTCAGATCGCACTGCGATATGCGATCAAACTGGGGGTGTCGTTAACATTTCATTGACACCCCCTGCGTATCGCATATGGCAGTGTGAACTGCCAGATGTGCGTTTGCGATGCGGGAACAGGCTGCAAATTTGTGTGACCCGGCACTAACTGTACATGACAGATAAAGAAGTCAGTCCATCCCAAACTTTCCAGACTATGTACACATGCTACACTGTTTGCCATTTTATATATGACCTAGACTGTGTAGTGTATATAGATATGTGAAGGATGTCCCTTATACACAGCACTATGCAAACTCCACTTTAGATACAAAAGAAATAATAATCAGTGTTTACAGCTTGTACAAAGAACTCCTAAACTGTGTGTACTTATCTAGATGAGAAGGCAGGAATAAAGTAGAAAAAACATCTCCATACAAACAGCAATGTGAGAGATGGTGGGGAAAAGACAAATCATAACATGCTTGCTCTGCCCCCCTCTCCCATATCAGCCAGACAAAAGTGCCTTGTACTTCTTATCACAAACACATTGCCACCGATAGTTGTCATCACCTTGTGAAGAACCAACTTCCAGTAACTCCGCAGAACGATGCTGCTTCACAGTCTGACCCCCAGCTTCCTCCATCCTCTCCTGATCAGCCTGCTAAACACAAACACGTGAGAGTGTGCACCCAACAGGAAGCTGGCAGCACACTGATGATGTCACCCATAGCTCAGTCACTGGCGGCCATGATAGATAAGGGAAAGAAATCTCTGGCAGCTGTATTATTTTTTTTTTCATGGCTGCAGTCAGTTGTTTTCCAGGAGCAGCTATAAACAGGAATGATATTATCACTATTATACCCTGCCTCTAAGAGGAGACAGATCCAGGAGATCTCCTGTCACATCTAATAGTTCATTTGTTGTCTCTATAATAAGGAGACCGGATTTTTTAAATTAAATCCGGGGACTTTTTTTTTTTATTGGCAAATGGCACAGGACTGCATAATACACAGAGCGCTGGGCACAGGACTGCATAATACACAGAGCGCTGGGCACAGGACTGCATAATACACAGAGCGCGGGGCACAGGACTGCATAATACACAGAGCGCGGGGCACAGGACTGCATAATACACAGAGCGCGGGGCACAGGACTGCATAATACACAGAGCGCGGGGCACAGGACTGCATAATACACAGAGCGCGGGGCACAGGACTGCATAATACACAGAGCGCGGGGCACAGGACTGCATAATACACAGAGCGCGGGGCACAGGACTGCATAATACACAGAGCGCTGAGCACAGGACTACATAATACACAGAGCGCGGGGTACAGGACTGCATAATACACAGAGCACTAAGCACAGGACTGCATAATACACAGCGCACTGGGCACAGGACTACATAATACACAGAGCACTGGGCACAGGACTGCATAATACACAGAGCGCTGGGCACAGGACTACATAATACACAGAGCACTGGGCACAGGACTGCATAATACACAGAGCACTGAGCACAGGACTACATAATACATAGAGCGCTGGGCACAGGACTACATAATACACAGATCGCTGGGCACAGGACTACATAATACACAGAGCACTGGGCACAGGACTGCATAATACACAGAGCCTGGGCACAGGACTACATAATACACAGAGCCTGGGCTCAGGACTACATAATACACAGACCGCTGGGCACAGGACTGCATAATACACAGAGCCTGGGCACAGGACTACATAATACACAGAGCCTGGGCTCAGGACTACATAATACACAGACCGCTGGGCACAGGACTGCATAATACACAGAGTGCCAGGCAGAGGACTACATAATACACAGAGCACTGGGCACAGGACTGCATAATACACAGAGCGCTGGGCACAGGACTACATAATATACAGAAAGGTGTTTTTGTCCAGCGGGGGGCGTCTGCATCTGAGCCACCAGGCTGTTTCTCAGCCAGCATGGGATGCCTTGTTAACATTAATGCAGCCCTGAATCCGGGGACAGACTTGGTCCAGGGACAGTGTCCTCAATCCAGGGACTGTCCCCGGAAACCAGGGAAGTCTGGTCACCCTACTCTATAATTGGGAAGCTCTGGAAAGGTTACACTATATTGTCAAAAGTATTGGGACACCTGCCTTTACACACACACATGAACTTTAATGGCATCCCAGTCTTAGTCCATAGGGTTCAATATTGGGTTGGCTCACCCATTGCAGCTATAACAGCTTCAACTCTTCTGGGAAGGCTGTCCAAAAGGTTTAGGAGTTTTTCTATGGGAATGTTTGACCATTCTTACAGAAGCACATTTGTGAGGTCAGGCAGAGAGAAGGCCTGTCTGTGCTCTAATTCATCCCAAAGGTGTTTTAATGGGTTGAGGTCAGGACTCTGTGCAAGCCAGGGTTGCCACCTTTTCTTCAAGCCAAACCCGAACACTGTAGTGGCCTGGGACACCTTTGAACGCCCCAAGGAGAGTAGTAATGTGGTGCACATAGTGGGCCAGATCGAACAGTGGGCGTGTCTGAATTGCTCTTGATGATGTCATCGCCCTGCCCCCCCCCCCCCTTTTGATGCAGAACCTGCCCCTAGACAGCTGCTCACAGCTCCCAGACGGCAACAGATTTGTGTGTGACTATCATGGTTACTTGGGGAGTCACAGCCTGGTCTGAATGATGTGTCCGGGTTTTAGTCTGCCTGAAACCCAGACACATGATTCAAAATCTGGACTGTCCAAGTAAATCCCGGACAGGTGGCAACCCTAGTGCAAGCCAGTCAAGTTCCTCCACCCCAAACTCGCTCATCAATGTCTTTATGGACCTTGCTTCGTGCACTGGTGAGCAGTCATGTTAGAGCAGGAAGGGGCCATCCACAAACTGTCCCCACAAAGTTGGAAGCATAAAATTGTCCAAAATGTATTGATATGCTGACGCCTTAAGAGTTCCCATCACTGGAACTAAGGGGCCAAGCCCAACCCCTGAAGAAAAACCGCACACCATAATCCCCCCTCCACCATGATTTACACCAGTGCACAAAGCAAAGTCCATAAAGACATAGATGAGTGAGTTTGGGGTGGAGAAACTTGACTGGCCTACACAGAGTTCTGACCTCAACAAGATAAAACACCTTTGGGATGAGTTAGAGGGGACACTACGAGACCAGGCTTTTTCGTCCAACATCAGTGCCTGACCTCACAAATGCGCTTCTGGAAGAATGGTCAAACATTCCCATAGGCACACTCCTAAACCTTGTGGACAGCCTTTCCAGAAGAGTTGAAGCTGTTATAGCTGCAAAGGGTGGGCCAACTCAATATTGAACCCTACTGACTAAAACTGGGATGCCATTAAAGTTCATGTGTGTATAAAGGCAGGCGTCACAATACTTTTCATAATATAGTATACATCCAGCTGTGGACTGTTCCAGACACATTATACTGTAGGTTTACTGGCCTATGAACTTATGTTCAAAATATTATTTCATCATTCTACTTCTCAGGTTCTCTTGTGTACAGACCACAAAGGAGAAATTAATTTAGGAAGTGGAGAAACACAAGGCAGCCAAGTATTGTGAAAGCCTTCTTTTGAAACACATTTAGCAATGTATAAATTAGGAATGGTTACAACACTTCCCAGACCCTCTTGTTTTATTGGAAAGAGCCCAGAATTTTAGGCCGCTTACTTTCTCCTGTGCACTGAGGTGTATAACCACTTGCCCTACTGAAGATTTACCCCCCTTAAGCAGGAACTGCAGTCTGCTCATATAATTTCTAATAAAAACATCTTTGCCATTCTTCCTTCCAACCACTTTGCATATTATTTTATATATACTGTAATTCTGTACTTGCCTAATATGTTGCAGAAATCTCCCTCCACTAAGTCTGGCTGCAGCCATTTTAACTGTGGGCAGATACATATATATATACATATTGTGACAGGAAGTCAGCTAAATCTGGGAATGTAGTCACAGGAAGAAGATACATTCCCACCTGCTTTGAAAGTTCACTGATACTATAGGGTGTTGGCTGCAGAGAGAGCCAGCAGGAAGTTGAAAACCATTCAGCTGTTCAGAATGAGGAGATCAAGGACTCTATAATTTGTCCAGAGAAAATCTATTGAGTGCTGCCTCCAGAAGCTGCATCCTGAAGCCATGTGGGCTGGGAGCAGGAGGACAGTCAGCGTGTGCCTCCCGACAGGATGTGTGGGCCTGGGAGAAGACCCCCCGGAGTGATGTGTGCCCGGGACGGTAACCAAGGGTGAATACGTCTCAAAGGTGAGAAGACGAACTGTTGATGTGAAAGAAACAAAAGGACTGTGTTGCCCTGTGAAGCTATTATAAAAGGACTATTGAGTGTCCGCTGTAGGACAAGGAAGTCTGCCCGACGGTAGGTTGGAGACAGACACTTAGGCAGGTTCCAGTTGTGAGAAGGTAGCCGCCCACAGAGGCAAGGATTTATTTTGTTTTATTTTATTTTGATGTTTTTGCTGCATGCACTTGTTTGAAGAATAAACCTGTTGTTTGCAAGCACTTTTGGGCTATTTCTCTGTGAAAACGCACCCCCCAAGGAGTCATCTACGCCTACCACCGAGCTAATCCCTCACATATGGTGGAGGATGCGGGCATAAGCAGAGATCCCTGCAAGGAAGTGCAAATGTTTGATGAACTTTGTCTGGTGCATGAGATTGCACAATCTATGTGTGCAGGAGAGAAGATCCTGACAGAAAAAAAAAAAAAGTGTTTTAAAGAGACAGCGGTCTCAAAATTATTTGATGAACTTTGTTGTGTCTGGTGCAAGTGACTGCACAAACTGTGTGCGCAGGAAAAGAGATCCTGCAAGAGAGAGAAAAACTACATGTGTTAAAGAGACAGTGGTCTGAAAAATTTTTGCTGGACTGTGAAAAATTTGTTTGTGGAGTTATTGAAGATGGGGCGTTCCAAACGCCTGAAAAATGCAAAGATAGGTGAAATGAGAGACCGGATTCTATGGATGGAGGGGATGTTACCGTCTGAACCAGCCCCATCCATGCCTAAAGAGAGTCTACTAAAGAGGAAGGTTGTTGTCCCTAGCAACACTGATGAAACTGCTATGGAGACGCAGTGTGCTCAGATGAAAAGTAAGCTCAAAATGGAGGAGATGTTGAAACAACTGATTATATCAAATACAGCTCAACAGCAGGCAAATGCAGCTCAACAGCAGGCAAATGCGGATTTTCAGCGGAGCTTTGCAGCTCAACAAAAGGCTCATCAAGAGAGCATGGCAGGCTGGAAACAGAGACGCCAGCAGCCAATGGAGGCCATCGGTTTGGAGGAAACCGAGTATGTGTGCAGGGCTGAGTTGGATGCCTTGCAACGGAAAATGGAAGAAAAGGAACAAGCCTTGGAATTGCTTAAAATGGAGCATAGAAACTTGCAGGAAATGAATGAACTACTCAAGTCTCATGTGTTACAGTGGGAAGAATCCACTGCTCTTCTTTTGGTCGAGTTGCAAAAACGCAGAGAGACTATAATGGAGAAAGATACCATCCTCATGGAAAAGGAAAGTGAAATTCAGACTTTGCAGAAGCAAAGTATGGCTGATATGTTGGAGTTGAGTAATCAGCTGGAAAAAAGTCTTCAGTGTTTGGAAGTTACAAAAATAGACCTGCAGGAGTCGCAGGAACAGAATGTCGCTCTGAAAACGACATTGTCTCTCAGCGACAACGAGAAAAGTGAAAGAGAGGCTAAATTACTGAGTACTGTGTATGAGCTCACCACTTTGAGCAATGTGGTAGATGAATTACGTGCAGACTGTGAAAGTTGGAAAGGTGAAGCCCAACTTTTCCAGCAGCAGTTAAAGGAGAAAGAAGCCTGTGTGGCAGAATTACATTCTTATTCCCAGATGCTAGCCAATGAGGTGAAGGCTCTTATGCAGGGAAAAGGAGATTGTGAACATAAGAGGGAAAAAGTAGAGGCACAGCTTCTGGAATCGCAAGTCAAGGTGTCAGAAGGTGACCGATTGTGTGCTAAGCTGTCAGAGAAGGCAAACCGACTGCAGGTTGAGTTGGACAATGTTACAAATCAGCTTTCTCAAGCAGACAGCAAATCTAGAGAAATTGCGGAAGATTTTTCTATCTTGGAATCGCAGCTGCAAGACACGCAGGAACTCTTACAGGAAGAGAGGTGTCAAAGGCTGAGTTTTAGCACAAAGCTCAAACAAATGGAAGATGAGAAAAATGGCTTCCTGGAACAATTAAAAGAGGAGGCGGAAGCAAAGAAAAACCTATCAGAGCAAGTCGCAACATTGCAAGCTCAGATAGCGGATATGAAAAAACGCATGGAAGAAAGCGTTGGTTCATTACAGTGTGTTGAAGATGTGAAAAAGAAGTTTGATCAGATGCTTGGTGAAGAGAAGACTGTGTCTGCAAAATATGCAGAAGAACGCGACCGTGCAAAAACGGAGGCGCGTGTTAACGAGAGCAAAGCCCTGTTCTTGGCTCGCTCTTTGGAGGAAGTTCTAGAGTGTAAGGCTGAACTAGAAAGTGTTAACAAACAGCTGCGTACAGAAATGGAAGAATTGGTCAGCTCCAAGGATGATGTTGTGAAAAGCGTTCAGGAGCTAGAAAAGTCTAAGCGAGCCTTAGAACAGCAAGTAGAAGAGATGAAGATTCCGTTGCAGGAACTGGAAGAGGAATTCCAGGCAACAGAGGATCTGTCCCAAAGAGGGGATAGTGTGCCTGATGCAGTTTTTAAAAGGATCAGTGTTTTGGGGTCTGTCCTGAGTGAGCCTCAGAAATGTGATGACACGTGGCTTGAATCACCCCTTTGGAATAAACCGTTCCTTCAAAAACTTCAAGCATTGGAAAATGTATCATTAGAACTTCAGCAAATAAAGGAGTTGTGTAAGAAATGTGATGATTTCTCAGTTCAGGCTGAAAACCTAGTGGAGAAAACTAAAGCGGAGAAAACTAAAGCAAGTGATATAAATCTGGGAGGAAAAAGCAAACGCCACCTAGTGGAGAAAACTAAGGCTGTTGGTGAAAACGTGAAGCAAATGAATAAGTGCCTTTCAGGGAGTGTTTCCAAAATGGAACTGGTGAAAGACGGGTGGCAGAAGTTTGATCGTGATTTTGAGATGCATTCCATGTGGAATTCAGATAGAGAAAAGGAACTAGGTGACCTTGAGCGGTCAAATAGTTCAGCAGAAAGTGCATTGAAGAAACCTGTAAAAGAATGTGTTGCAGTTCCATGCTTCTTCACTGATGCAGAGAGGAGGTCTATAATGGATACCACCCAGATCGCTGGGTTCAACTGTGTTGTTGCCTTTAACCCCGATGTTGGTGGAAGGAAAGTTGATGATGTTCTGGTTGGCTACTTCTGTGAAGAGTTTGGCAAGAAATATAAACTGAATATCAAATCAAATAGTAGGCCTTTACTGCGACTCGCTCAGGAGGGCGAAAAGTTTAAGAAGTTGATGAGTGCAAATGCTTCAGATCTGCCTATGAATATGAAATGTTTGAATGATATTGATATCTCTGGGAAAAGGAACAGGGGTCACTTTGAAGAAATGTGTGACAGCCTGTTGTCTCAATTGGAAAATCCTCTGCACAGCATCTTAGAGCAAGCAAAGCTCAAGAAGGAAGATCATTCCCTTTTACAACAAAAAGTCAATGATTGTGTACAGATGTATGGAGAGGCAACTCAAGTCACAGAGGGATGTCAAGAGTCCCTACTTGGAACAAAGCTTAGTGAAGCAAAGGTTCTCAAAGTTTTGTGGAAAACATTTATGGATTGCAGAGAGAGGCGTCTTAAGAATGTTGAAGACATTAAGACTAGCCCAATTGAGTTGCCTATGGATCACGGTCCTCCATGGTGGATTGGACAGACGGTTATGAGGGACAAGCTGTCTGACATTTATGAGAAAGCTGTCAATGAAGATGACAGAAACGAGAAGGAGCAAAATGATGCCAAAAATGCAGTTGAAGAATGTGTATATGAGATGAGAGACAAACTGTGTGGCATTTATGAGAAATCCGTCAATGAAGATGACAAAACAGTTTCATCCGGAAGCTTGAGGATAATAGGAGGCTTATCAGTGAGTCAGCAGTGCCTGACACATGCGTGCCTGGAAATATGTGTCCCAACCCTAGGGTTGAAACAAGAGGGGGGGGGTATGTGACAGGAAGTCAGCTAAATCTGGGAATGTAGTCACAGGAAGAAGATACATTCCCACCTGCTTTGAAAGTTCACTGATACTATAGGGTGTTGGCTGCAGAGAGAGCCAGCAGGAAGTTGAAAACCATTCAGCTGTTCAGAATGAGGAGATCAAGGACTCTATAATTTGTCCAGAGAAAATCTATTGAGTGCTGCCTCCAGAAGCTGCATCCTGAAGCCATGTGGGCTGGGAGCAGGAGGACAGTCAGCGTGTGCCTCCCGACAGGATGTGTGGGCCTGGGAGAAGACCCCCCGGAGTGATGTGTGCCCGGGACGGTAACCAAGGGTGAATACGTCTCAAAGGTGAGAAGACGAACTGTTGATGTGAAAGAAACAAAAGGACTGTGTTGCCCTGTGAAGCTATTATAAAAGGACTATTGAGTGTCCGCTGTAGGACAAGGAAGTCTGCCCGACGGTAGGTTGGAGACAGACACTTAGGCAGGTTCCAGTTGTGAGAAGGTAGCCGCCCACAGAGGCAAGGATTTATTTTGTTTTATTTTATTTTGATGTTTTTGCTGCATGCACTTGTTTGAAGAATAAACCTGTTGTTTGCAAGCACTTTTGGGCTATTTCTCTGTGAAAACGCACCCCCCAAGGAGTCATCTACGCCTACCACCGAGCTAATCCCTCACAATATATATATATATATATATATATATATATATATATATATATATATATTTACACACACACAGACAGACACACTTGCACCACTGCTTGTCTGCACATTTCTTCTCTCTTGATTAATACTCATGGATCTCTGCAGTCTCCTGTTATCTCCGCCCTCTTCCAGCCCCCTCCAGCTCTGCAGCTCTGATTGGCTTTCCTATGACTCATCCCTCCCTCCCTTGCTGGCAAACTCTCAGGAGAGTTAGAGAGAGAGAGAGCTGTGCGTGATGTCATTAGCCTAGGCTTTTACCAGACAAGAAAGAGGAAGCGGGATGTATAAGGTATTTAGTGGTAGATAAAAAATGTTTTACTATCTAAAGTTAAAACAACAAGGGCAGAAGATTTAATAAATGGAAAGATGAAAAATGACCGAAGAGCCGCATTAATGACCAGGCCATTTTTTGCAATATGGCACTGCATTATTTTAGGTGACAATTGCACGGTCATGCGATGCTGTACCCAAACAAAATTTATGTGCTATTTTTCCCCACAAATAGAGCTTTCTTTTGGTGGTATTTGATCACCTCTGTGGTTTTTACTTTAAACAAAAAAAGACCCACAAAAAAACAATATTTTTACTTTCTGCTATAAAATATACAGTATCTAATAAAAAAAATGTAAAAAAAATCGAATTTCTTCATCAATTTAGGCTAATATGTATTCTGTTACATATTTTTGGTAACAAAAATGCGACTAAGTGTATACTGATTGGTTTGCGCAAAAGTTATAGCGTCTACAAACTATGAGATTTTTTTTTTAAACTAGTAATGGCGGCAATCTGTGATTTATAGTGGGACTGTGATATTGTGGCGGACAGTCAGGACACTAACTGACACTTTTAACACTTTTTGGGCACCAGTAAAACTAATGCAGTGATCAGTGCTAAAAATATGCTACTAATTACACTGGCAGGGAAGGGGTTAAAAATAAAAGACGCTCAAAGGATAACTGTGTGCCTAGTCTGTGTTTTCTAACAGTGAGTGAGGTGCTTTTACTAGGGGAAGGCATTGATCCATGTTCCTGCTTGTAAAAAAGCGATCTGCCTTGTTTACATAGGCCGATTGCCATTCTGCCTGTACTGTATACCGAACGATCAGGGCCTGCTGATCAGCTCCTGCTGTGTATCACAGTGGGAGCGAGCTGCTGGCGGCATGCACTCATGTCCAATACCGGCAAAGTGGATAATATCTGGTGATTTCTGGCACTCAGGGGGCCACACATGTTGCATACAGCTGCTAATACAAGTAAATGGCTGTACACGGCCATGTTCAGGTAACAATCAGTTGACAGTCATTCAAATCCCGCTCCACTCTAACCAAACTAAAAAAAAAAAAGTTTTGGCTTTAATTATACTTTAAGCCCCATACACACAGGCTGAAACCAGCTAGTACAATAGTTGTAAAAGAAGATTTATGCTCTTGCGCTTAAAGCGGAGTTCCGGGAACAGATATCATTTTTCAATAAACATACCCCCGGGACAGTCAGGGCTAGCACATTCCACAATGGCTAGCCTCTGATCTGTCCCGGTTCGCACTTACCTTTTAGAAGAAATACTTACTTATAAAATTTCTTCCACAGCGTTTCCATCTCGCTTGTGGGCAGCTGAAGCCGGCGCGGTCCTCTTCTGTGTCTTCTTCCGCGTCTTCTTGTCCCAGAATGCGCCGCACCGGCCCCTCTCGTCACTTCTGGTGCGGCGCTGCATTCCTCCACAGCTTCTGGGCATGCCCAGAAGCTGTTTAGCAGGGGAATGCGGCGTCGCCCGGAAATGACGTGCGGGGCCGGTGCCGTCGCATTGATTCCTGGGAGCTATGACATTCAGCTCCCAGGAATCATAGCGAGACAGGAAGTGACGGGGTGAGCCGCGGCTCCGAGGGAGGAAGTACTCTGAGGTGAGTATCTTCGATCTTCTATTACAAGGTGAGTAAACAAAAAAAAACAAACCTAACTATCCAATTCCTTTTCAGGTGCGGTGTACCTAGTGGAGGGGCACAAAAAAAAAAAAATGTTTTTGTGCCCGGAACTCCGCTTTAAGGGGTTGTTGTGCAACTTGATCTTTTAACCACTTTACCACCGGAGGATTTTGCTGTCTTAAGTCTGGGCCACTTTTTGCGATTCGGCACTGTGCGACTTTAACTGACAATTCCGCGGTCATGCAACGCCATACCCAAACGAAATTTACATCCTTTTTTTCCCCACAAACAGAGCTTTCTTTTGGTGGTATTTGATCACCTGTGCGATTTTTACTTTTTGCGCTATAAACAAAAAAATAGCGACAATTTTGAAAAAATAACGGAATTTTTGTAAAATCTTACCTGTAAAATTCCTTTCTCTGAGTCCTCCGACAGTCGCCGCCTCTTCATATTCGTCACATATGGGGTATTAGACTTTGCTCCGAAGGAGTAGCTAGGCAACAGAATATGTTAACATTAAAGCTTTTAACATATCCCACCCTCAAGGGGTGGTCCCCTCAGTCAATACCCTCCTACTTCCTGCAACCATATCTCAGTTTCAGTGGAATAGCAGTAGAGTATACAACCAAACCCCAAAAGAGGGGCGGGGGCGGCGACTGTCAGAGGACTCAGAGAAAGGAATTTTACAGGTAAGATTTTACAAAAATTCAGTTTTCTCTTACGTCCTCCGACAGTCGCCGCCTCTTCATATTCGTCACATATGGGGACGTCCCAAAGCAGTGCAAACTTGAGGGGTGGGAAACGCATCCGCGCCGAAAGGCAACGCAGTCTCCGCATCAAAGAAAGGAACCTTACCAAAGGAAGGAAACCAGCTGGGCTACAGGAAAAATAATTGCTCAACAGGAGCAACAACCCAGGAAAAGACAAATAACCAGGGGATAAAAAACTTATCCCAACAGCCAGAGGTCCCCAACAAGGGACCCTAGGGAATTGCCGCACTAAGAACCTTGCGGCCAAAATAAGCATCCGCCGATGCCTGAACATCTACTTTGTAGAATTTTGTGAAAGTTTGCACGGTCGACCAGGTCGCCGCCTTACACACCTGGGCTACAGAAGCCCCATGACGACAGGCCCAAGACGTACTCAGAGATCTAGTAGAGTGTGCCTTCACAGGCACAGGGGGAACCTTCCCCTGCAAAGCATAGGCCTGTTCAATGGTCTGCCTGATCCATTTGGCGATGGTAGAGGCCGACACCACCATGCCCTTCCGAGGACCCTCTGGAAGAACAAACAAGGAGTCCGTCTTTCGAAAAGACTCAGTCGATTTAAGGTAAACCCTTATCGCCCGAACAACATCCAAAGAATGTAGTCTCACCTCCTTTGGATGTTTATGCTTCGCGCACAGCGAAGGCAAGACAATATCTTCATTAAGATGGAATTCCGAAACTCGCTTCGGAAGAAAAGAAGGATTAGGTCGCAAGACCACCTTATCCAAATGAACAACCAGATACGGAGACTTGCAGGACAAAGCCGCCAGCTCCGACACTCTGCGAGCCGAAGTGATCGCAACCAAAAAGGCGACCTTTTTGGACAACATAGACAACGAGATCTCCCTGATCTGTTCAAAAGGAGCATGTTGTAACACAGATAGAACGAGATTCAAGTCCCAAGGGGGCAGAGGATCCCTCCTAGGAGGAACCAGATGCCGCACTCCCTGAACAAAAGTGCCAACCAAGGAGTTGGAAGCCACGGGACGTTGAAACAGAACGGCAGACACCTGACCCTTTATCGTAGCCAGCGCTAAACGCTGATCGACACCTGTTTGAAGGAAGGACAGCACTCGGGAAACCGAGTACGTGCGGGGTGAAAACCCCCTGGACTCACACCAGGCAAAATAGGCCTTCCAAGTACGGTAATAAACCTTCCCCGAGGAAGACTTCCTCGCGTTGATCAAGGTATGAACGACCTCTGGGGAGAGACCCTTCTCCTTCAGGACCTCGGTCTCAACAGCCAGGCCGTCAAAGCCAGCGACTGTAAAGCAGGATGGTATATCGGCCCTTGAAACAGGAGATCGTCTCGAAGAGGCAGACGCCACGGGGCGTCGACCGCCAGATTCATGAGGTCTGCGTACCAGGACCGGCGAGGCCAGTCCGGTGCCACAAGAATCACCGTGCTGCGTTCCGAGTGTAACCTGCGAAGGAACCTGGACAGCAACTGAATCGGTGGAAACGCGTACATCAGCTTGTACTGATGCCACGGGGCCACTAACGCGTCCGACGCGTCTGCCCGAGGGTCGCGCGTCCTTGCCACGAACCTTCTCACCTTGTTGTTGAGACGAGACGCGAACAGGTCCACATCTGGAAGACCCCACTTCGCGCACAACATCTGGAAGACAGCCGGGTGGAGAGACCATTCCCCCTGATCCAGGGTCTGGCGACTCAGATAGTCCGCCTGCCAGTTCTCCACCCCCGGAATGTGAACTGCCGTTATCGCCGGGACATGAGTCTCGGCCCAAGACAGAATGTCGGCCACTTCTCGAGCCGCTCGGGCACTCCTGGTGCCCCCTTGGTGGTTGATGTAGGCCACCGCCGTGGCATTGTCCGTCTGCACCCGAACCGGGCAGCCCTGCAGCCGGTCCGTCCAGCGATGAAGACAGAGATTTATCGCACGCAATTCCAGAATGTTGATCGGAAGGGAGGACTCCCCCTCCGACCAAGTTCCCTGGGCGGACAGAACGCCCAGAACACCACCCCAGCCCGACAGGCTGGCATCCGTGGTGATTACCGTCCACGAGATAGGACGAAACGACTTGCCCCCGGACACCATCGGGGACTGGAGCCACCACAGAAGGTCTCTTCTGGTGCGATGACTCAACGAGATTTGAAGATCCAGAGATTGAGGTCGCCCGTCCCACATGGACAGGTTCTCCGCTTGGAGACCCCGCGTGTGAAACTGGGCGAAGAGAATCGCCTCGAAGGCCGAGACCATCAATCCCAGACATCTCATGCACGTCCGCAGAGACGAGTGCGGAACGTCCCTGAGGGACCTGACTTCCTCCTGAAGAGTTCTGAGTTTGTCTTCCGGCAGGAAGACCTTCGCCTGCACCGAGTCCAGGATCATTCCCAGGTAGGGAAGACGAACCGACGGACTCAGTGTCGACTTTGGAAAATTTATCGTCCAACCAAACTCCTGCAGAGTTTGCATCGTGACAGACAGGTCCTTCTCCAGACCTTGGCTGGTCGCAGACCGAACCAGAATGTCGTCCAGATACCCCAGGACAGAAATGCCCTGGGCTCTTAATAATGCCAGAACCGGTGCAAGCACCTTGGTGAAAACCCGCAGAGCCGAGGCGAGACCAAAAGGCAACGCCACGAACTGGTAGTGATCCTCCGCAATGGCGAATCGAAGGTACCTCTGGTGACCCTCGAAAATGGGGATGTGAAGATACGCATCCTTCAAATCGATGGAGGCCATGAATTCCCCCGGAACCAGGGCAGCCACCACCGACCGCAGGGATTCCATGCGGAACTTGCGAACCCGCACAGAGCGGTTCAGAGCCTTCAAGTCCAGAATTGGACGAACCTTGCCCTCCTTCCTGGGCACGGTGAACAAATTGGAATAAAACCCCCGAAATCTGTCCCGATGAGGCACCGGAACTACCACTCCCTGAGCCCTCAGGTCCCGCACCGCCAGATGCAGGTCCCGTAAACGCTCTGGAGACAGTTGAAGATTTGAGGGAAAAAATCTGCTCTCCGGCCGAGAGAGAAACTCGATCTTGTAACCAGATCGAACGATCTCCTGAACCCATCTGTCCCGCACGCGGGCCAACCAGGGTTGTAGAAAACCGAGCAAGCGTCCCCCCACCCCAAAACTGGGTGAGGGCGCCCCTCCAGGCCGCACTGTTATGGGCTGCGGATCCGGATTGACCGGACTTCTGTTTCCCAGACCAGGGCTTCTTCTGAGAGCCTTGACCTTTGAACGGTTTGCCCTTGTAGTGCGACCGAAAGGCACGAAAGGACCCCTGAGGGGGCCGAAAATTAGCATGCTTCTTCCCAGAAGCCCCCTTAGCCTTGGGGAAAGGGGGCAAGAGAGTGCTCTTACCTCCGGTGATCCCCTTAATCAACACATCCAAGGACTCCCCAAAAAGGCGAGACCCATCATAAGGCAGATTGGCTAAGGTCTTACGTGAAGATTGGTCCACCGACCAACATTTCAACCAAACCAGGCGGCGAGACAACACCGCCACGCTGTGCACACGTGCAGCCAACGGGACTAAGTCCAAGTCCGCATCACACAGATACATGACACCCTGGTGGATTTGATCCACCATATCCAGGGTCGCCGGCGAGGCCGAATCGGCCACTAGGACGCGCCTAAGCATCTGCGTCCAACTTGCGACAGCCTGGGCCGCCATGAGAGAGGCAAACAGAGCCTTAAGCATAGAACCCGTAACAGAGTAAGTATGACGGGCAAGAGACTCCAATCTCCTATCCGTGGCATCACGGAACACTGGGGAATCCTCTGCAGGAATCGCAGTGGATTTGTTCAGAACCGCAATTGCGTGTTCCACCGGGGGTGGCACACACCACCGTTCATCAGTGGAAGGCGAGAAAGGATAACGCAGCTTGAACCTACTTGGCACAGCAAAAGGTTTGCGTAGATTGCGCCATTGTTCCTTAACAGCGCGCTGAAAATCATCATTGCAGGGAAAAACCTGCGGCGTCCTGCGTTTTCTCTGCGTCCCATAAGCCACCAAGGCAGCGGGGGGACACACTTCATCCTGCAAACGCAGCGTTTGTTTAATGGAAGCAATCAATTCATCCATGATTGCAAGCTCTTCAGGCGAGCCAGGGGGAGAATTATCAACCCCTTCAACTTCAGCCTCCACCTCGGACCCTACTAGATCCAGGGAGGAGCGGGACCCCGATAAGGAGACCCCCGCCATAACAGCCCCATCACCTTCACCCTCAGAATCAGAGGAAAGAGAAACTCTGGGTCTCTTAGTAGATTGAGCAGCCACCAGCATCTGCACCTGAGCAGCAAGGCCAGCCACAATAGTGGCTAAATCCCCCCCTGGGGGGGAAACAGCGGTCCCCTGGCTTTCCACCAAGGCGGTAGGAAATTTGCCCTCCTGAGAATCCATTGCCCCAATATCAAATGCCGGATAATAAAGGGTTAACTGCCCCTTTAACAAGCGCGGCGAGCGCAGCCCACCGCACCACACACAAGCACAATGAGACCCCCACAGGGACAATAAAACTGACACAGGCAATGGATAAGAAGGATATAACCTGAGGAGACCCTCGCCGCTGCTGCTGCCTCGATCGGTGTACCCGGGAGAAGAGGAAGTGATGCGGCCAGGGTGCTCTATTAAAGCCTATGGGAGGCTACAAGAAAATGGCCGCCATGCATGTAGAACATGTGGCCGGAGCGAGTGTAGGCAAAATGGCGCCGTTTGGCGCCGAAACCGCCGCTCCACAGTACAGTAATGCACACATGTTATCCATGTATAAAAAAACATGTTAGATCGCCGCAGCGATCGCTGTATAGTGCCCAAACATGCCACAAAACATGCCCCACAGCACACAGCTTCTCACACTGACAAGGCTGACACACACAGTGTCACACAGCTCCCCCCCCCCCCCCCCTTGCAGCCCACAGCATGCAGCCGAGTGATAGGGAGACAAACAGTGAGAACAGAAGCAGGTTACACAGTCCCAGACTGACACCCCCCCAGACAGACAGGTCCCCACATAGATACACTTACCTCACAATGGCGTGGGGGACCCGCACAGGCGAACAAGCCGCTGCACATGAGGCAGGGAGAGTCGCATACAAGACGCACAGAATGGGGGTTAAGAAACCGCACAGTGTCCAGTGAGGTAGCCACCTCACCAATCATCCCTGCACCGAACAGGGATGGGTCGTTCACCGTGCCAGGAGCGTTACCTGGCTGAACGCTCGATGGCAGGCTGGGAAGCCACTGACCCACGACCTGCGACCAGGGGGATCAGCCCGAGACCCAGCCCGCATGATCCTCTTCATCCGAAGAACTAACTAATGCTGACAAAAAGAACAGCTAAGTAAAGGTAGAGAGAAAACTCAAACAAAAAATCAAAAAAGAAGAAAGAGTCTGGGGCACAAAGCCCCAGCACAGAGAGAGCCAGCCACTCCTGACAAGCTAGACATTGAAACTGAGATATGGTTGCAGGAAGTAGGAGGGTATTGACTGAGGGGACCACCCCTTGAGGGTGGGATATGTTAAAAGCTTTAATGTTAACATATTCTGTTGCCTAGCTACTCCTTCGGAGCAAAGTCTAATACCCCATATGTGACGAATATGAAGAGGCGGCGACTGTCGGAGGACGTAAGAGAAAACAATATTTTTCACATTTTTTTATATGAAATTCCCCCCCAAAAAAATGTAAAAATCAAAATTTTTATCATTTTAGGCCAATTTGTTTTCTTCTACATATTTTTGGTAAAAAAAATTGCAATAAGCGTATTTTGATTGGTTTGCGCAAAAGTTATTGCGTTTACTAACTAAGGGAAAGATTTCTGTCATTTTTGGTGTTTTTTTTTTTTAACGAGTAATGGCGGCGATCTGCGATTTTTTTTTTGCAGGACTGTGACATTGCGGCGGACCCTTGAGTGACATTTTTGACACTTTTGGGGGTACCAGTGACATTACTGCAGTAATCAGTGCAATACATATGCACTGTTACTGTAGAAATGACACTGGCAGGGAAGGGGTTAATTTTTATTGGTGATCAAGGGGTTAATGTATGCCTGGTGCTTACTAACGTGTGTGGGGGGAGGTGACTGAGTGACACAGGGACAGATCGCAGGTTCAGCTATGCTGAACCCTGCAATCTGACCCTGCCTGTCACTTAGGAGATCCACCCGCTTTGTTTACACAAGTGGGCGGATCTCCACACTCGATTCCCCGAGCGAGTGATCACTGCCGCTCCTCCCCTGGCCCGACTCCCGCTGTGACTGAATACAGCGCCGCCGAGAGAGGGGAATGTCTGGCGACGTAGGTCTACGTCGTCAGACGTTATCGAGCCACTTTGCCGCAGTAGAGGCTCAGTAAGCAGCGGTAAAGTGGTTAAGGACTGGTTTAGTTGCCCATGTGGCTGTGCTGCCACTTCCAACAGGTCAGAGCCCTGAGGAAGGGGAAACACCACCAAAACATGTAAGCTATATTTGGAGGTTTTCATCCAACTGCTATTTTCACTAAGTGGACTATGCCAAAGTGGAGACTCCCGGTGGACTCATATTTTTACATTTCGCTTGTTATTTCATCTCCTTTTTTAGTATGATATATATGTTTTTATTTAAATAAATGGTTGCAAAGGTAATGCGCTAGGTTGGTGCACCCTCTGTATTTTTTCTTCTTAGGTACAATAGATACCGCCTGACATACGGGCCCTTGTTTGACAGAAGCCAATCTCATGGACGGCTTCTATTAAACAAGCTTGCTGGAAAACCAGCATCCGATCAACACTCTCAGCCAATGGCAGTGAGCACTAAACTAATGTGTTCTGACAGGGGGGTCCCCTGTCAGAACACAATAGCACAGTGGGGTGATTGCTGTACTAAAATTGCATCATTAGTACAGTGATCTCTTCCAGAGCTCCTCTGATTTTTTTTTCGTTTAGCCTAAAAAAAAAAACGATTGTGTGTACCAGGCTTAAAGCGGAGTTCCACAAAAAAGTGGAATTTCCGCTTATCTGTCTCCTCCTCCCCTCTGGTGCCACATTTGGCACCTTTCAGGGGGGAGCGGGTACCTGTCGGCCTGTCGGTGGCGAGGTACGTCAGAGGTTCAGCCCTCCTACTCCTCCCTCTGCTTCCTGGCCAATTATCAAGCGCAGCACACTTCGCGCATGCGCAGTAGGGACCCGCCCGTGAAGCCTCAAGGCTTTGCTGACGGGTTTCCTTACCGGCAATAGCGGCGGCAGCACCCGACAGCCGATAGAAACATCAGCTGCAGTTCCGACAGGTAAGTGTCCTAATATTAACAGTCAGCAGCTACAGTATGTGTAGCTGCTGACTTTTAATTTTTGGAGGGGGGGGCAAGATTCCGCTTTAAGGAAGGGTTATATCCAACGTCCGTTTTTATTTGATTTTTTTTACCATCTGTGTCTAAGGTAATTGGGGAGAGGATAAGGAAATCCCTCCAATATTTACACTGCCCAAAAAAAAAAATGAATAAATCACTTTTCATGGTGCCTTGCTTTTGAGACCTGTTCTTGGAGTTATTTGGGACACTGCTTTAGAAAATTGCATTGGCTAGACTACATCAGCTCTAGTTATCATCAAATTTATATAGTTTTTTTAGGCAGTTTTTGAAAAGATCTTGCTGATCAACTTGTTCTTCTTTGACCTAGTTTATGCTTTTGCATGCAAGTTAGCAGATATAGTGAGAATGTTTACGTACTTCCAACTGTAATTTTACATTGGAAACATTGGATTCTAAAGTGTATGTTATTAACTGTATTATATTTATATGTATAGGAGGTATGTGTATATTGCTTGTTGAATTGGTCGAAACTCGATCCATTTATGGCCGACTCTAGTGTATTTTTTCTACATTTTTAATATATTTCTTTCATGCTACAAGGAGATTAAATAAAACACTGCATTAAATATCCTGATTTATGACAAACGACTAGAGTGAAATATGGATTTTTGGTGTAAATGTATGCTGAATCTCAAAAACTGGAGCTTTTCAGATACAGCATATTGGTGCAATTTTTGGAATCAGCGGATCAAATATACCCAGGAACAGGTCTAGCATTCAAGACACTAATATGTGTGCTGGCTTGTGTTATTATTTTTTTTTAATCCAGCCCCACCAATCCCCCCTCCCCAGGGCCATCTTAACAGCATCATGGGCCCCTGGGCAAAGTAATGCACTGGGCCCCCACCAGCCTGCCCCATTTTACGCACCTACTCTAAAGAATTCAAGTATAAATAGTTAATAGAATTAAACATATCTCTATTAGTACTTTCAATAAAATCAATTTTAAACAATATGAAAATCATTCCATAAATCAAAGACTAATCAACACAAAGGGCACAGTACAGGGGTCAAGGCAGTAGGGCACGGTACAGGGGGGTCAGGAGGGCACAAAACTGGGATCTGGAGGGCACAGCACAGGTTCCAGGATGCTTCTCAGGACTTGGGCATCCTGGGACAGCTTAGTAAAAAGCTTGACTGGCCCGGCAAATCTGGGACAGTTGGCATGTATGATGTAATCCAAGACAATCATGGGGCCCCAATGCACCTGAGGTCCCTGGGCAGTGCCCAGGGGGGGCCATGCATTAAGACATAATTTTGAATATCCCCATCTATGGCAGCAGATGGGCTTGAGGGATTTTGAATTAAGGACAACACTATATAATAGCTAAGAAGGGGATAGAAAAAAACAGAGGGGGAGTGTAGTTCCTCTTTAAGCGCAAAAGTAGGCCTCCTCTCTGGTTTAGTCCTGTGATTGGCCAGTAAAAGAGCAACAACAAGCTGGTGAGGTCATCTTTCTGCTCTCTCTCTGTCTTCATTGTCAGCACATGTGACTGCAGGACACCTGATTGGCTCCAAGTACTATTCCTTATTATCCTAGACTGAATGTTGTTTTACCTGCGAATACAGGAGACAAATCCAGGTGTTTGTACTAGTTTCACGTAAAGTACAATTATTTTAAATGCATAACTGCATACACCTTGAGAAAGGCGGGCTGTGCCCCATCTAAAGTTGACATTAATAAGACCACGCTGGAAATTCTTCTGAGTGCACCTGCTTTATATTCTACATACCTTCTTCAAGGATTGCACCTAGGCCAATATCCTTCTTCCCTTTACATAGGGATCCAAAAGCATTACCAACCGGTAGTGAGCAGTGTTATTTCTCAAAGGCCGAGGCTGCAGCAGTCTTGGTTTTTGCACCTTTCTGGAATCCCTTATCTGCAGCTTTTATTACTGAGATGACCTACTCCTCCATATAAAATGTTCATAGTCCTTCTCTGCTTCCTGAGTGTCATCCCTTCTATTTAGATCCTCAATGCCAAAACATGGTAGCAAGTCACACTCTAAAGTGAGTGCTGTTCCTTGCTTCACTGCAATAAGGCCACTATTCTTTGTAATATAAAGAGTTGTCCCTGCAGATAAATCTTTTTTTTCTTTGTGAGCAGTCTAAATAGGTGAGATTTGTTCCTTAAAAACTACCAAAGATCATACTTCCTGATCTGGTGACCTTTTTCACCGGTCACACAGGAGACAGAATGTCTTCAGGGTGGACATCCATTGCATAAGAACATTACCAACTAACTTGTGAAAGATTAAGTTGTTCTGTCTTGGCAAGGTCAGCAGAACATCTTTAGCAGCATAGGAAGTTCTAACATGGGTGTATACTCTCATAACCATGCTCAGTACTGGGACAGGGTTGTCCAGTGCCCAGGGCAAGGATCCAGAATTGCGCCCCCTTCCCCCACTGTTAGTACATGCTGTAGTATTGGTATACCACCCTGCATCCATTCTTTGCCCCCTTGCTTCCCTGTGCCCAGGGCAGCTGCCCCTCCTGCCCACAACTTGTCCTGGCCTTGACCATGCCCATGACCTTCTACAAACCTGGCTAGTCTGCACATTTAAATCTAAACAATGGATCAAACAGAGAGTATGTGGCATGTTGTTCAAGAACACTGAAGCTGCAAAGGCTGTATTAAAATAGTAAAGAGTAGTGCTGACCACTTAAGTAACATTTTTCAATGCATGTGGCTCTAGATGTGGTAGGGACCAGGGGGATATGTTACTCTTAAGAATCTATTTATAAAAAAAAAAAGCTGCTATTCGAATGCCTCAAGCATTTGCACAGCCATCACAAAAAATCCATATAATTTGCCTAATATTCCATATATCATCATCGGCTCCATCTAGTGACATAATGCGGTATTTTTCTGATTGAGGTATTTCATGAAAAATATTGCATTATGAACATTGGATGGAGCTGATGAACATAGGATATACTTATATTAGGCAAATATAGGGGATTTTTCTTGACAGCTGTGTGAATGCTTGAGACATTTGCACATATTTACTGTGGAAATGTACCAAACTCATTTCCAGATGATAAACTGTCTTTACTGCTTCATTATATTGGCTAGACCCTGGGCTACTTTGGCCTAATTCAACCTGGACTGACATGTGGATGATACTGTATCTAGAGCCCTTTTTACTAAATCATTGCTAGAAAAGGGATCTTCCCATTCCCACCCTCAACTGATGAAGGGGGTGCACTCAATGCTGTTGTTTGAGAAGCACAGGGGCACCCTGCTAAGGTTCCAAAAACAGGTTTGATCCTGTTGAATTGGAAGAATTAGACACATAACTAAGAATTGTTCCCTTCCTGTTTTAAGCCCAAGTATTCTGTATCTATTGAAAGTGCTGGTGGTGGAGTGCAGGGATCAAAAGACACTTAACATTTAAAATACTTAATTTCACATTCTGTCTATTACTGTTTGGGTGCGTCAGAAAAGACGTTTGCATACATGCCTATAAGCCTAAGCACTCCTGCCCGTGGCTGAAGGGGAAAAGGGAACAGCCATTTTAGTTATAAAAAAAATATATTTTATATAAAATATATTTGTAATGAAGCAAATTGTCTAACATCCTGTATTTCTTCTCTTCTGTATGAGACCACCAGTTTCACACAAGTCGCCCACCCCTTCATTTGCAAGATTGCTATCTCAGCCTTTGAAGACCTGTTCAGCCAAGGAGCCTTGAAAGTGACAAGCCTATGTGAATGACCATCTATATATCAAAGAATGTCACCAAAGGCTCAAATGGACGTCAAAAGAATTTAGTTAGCCAAGTGCCGCTCACTTCAGAATGTATACATTTTAATACAAAATCCTTAGTCAGTTAGAGCAGCCATTTTTAAAACAATACTCTGTATTGCTTGTTGCTCACCCTGCATGCTTGTAAAATATTTTTTTTTAATTTGGCTTCAGCAGTCAAAGTTACCGAAACTCCTTAAGTTTTGGGGTTTCCCCTTCAGTGGTCATGTAACAGGAGCGCATGCACAAGCGGGTGCGTGACCATGATCTTGGTCACGTGTGCATGTGCATACGTGAGTGTGCATTGGCGCCAGGTTGGCTATTTAAATTCTACTAGCCCCTGTGTCAGTGTCGTTTGGTCTATTACGCTCCTGAGCATCTGTGCATCTGTTCCTGTGTTAATCCTCTGTTGCTGACCTCTTCTGTACCTGACTCTGCCTGAACGCCACCTGTACCAAAGATTCTGGTACCTCTGGTACCCTTATTTTCCACTTTTCTTTCAAATATGTGTCCCACCTTTCTAATTAGGTGGTACGCATACACCTTTAAGACGGATGACGTCATCGCCGAGCGCCGCAGAGCGGCTATTTCAACCGCCGGCGTTCTCTCTCACATCGTTCGTTCAGCCTACCATCTTGCCTCCACCTCCAGTACAAGTTGAAGGCGGAGAAGAATATGAGATTAAGGAGATTTTGGATTCTCGTATCCACAGAGGAAGACTCCAGTATCTCATAAGATGGAAGAACTATGGACCCCAAGACGACACCTGGTTGGATACCACTGATGTTCACGCACCTAGGCTTATACGAAGATTTCACTCTAAATACCCGGAAAAACCAGTGCTATAGGCCTTCCGGAGCCGGCCTTAAGGGGGGGGGGGGTACTGTAAGATTCTGGTACCTCTGGTACCCTTATTTTCCACTTTTCTTTCAAATATGCGTCCCACCTTTCTAATTAGGTGGTACGCATACACCTTTAAGACGGATGACGTCATCGCCGAGCGCCGCAGAGCGGCTATTTCAACCGCCGGCGTTCTCTCTCACATCGTTCGTTCAACCTGCCTGTGTGTCCACATGCTTACAAGCTTGTCTTGCTACCGGAACCTCCTCACTCACTCACTCCCACTCCTATCTCTCTCACTTGGAAACAGACCGGAACCTCGCTACTGATCCCTGTATCTCGCTACTGGATCACTCCTTCATTACTGGACCCTTCTACTACTAACCTTACTAGTGATAAGTACCCCACAGGGGAATCCTCCATAACCTTACTTACACTATCTACCTCTGCACATTAAGGACTGTTACTATCTATGCATACTAAATCTATCATCTGCACTGTTACATAGATTGCTAGCTCTTGAGCCTACTACCATCTATCCTTGCACTGGGTTAGTCTATCCTGTATTTGTCATCTGCTGTCCTTACCACCTGTTACCATACTCGATTACTAAACTATCTGCATTCTACCTAATACCATCTAATACTCTCCTGAACATTTCTATCAAGTGCTTACCCTCTCTGTCACTGTTCACACCTGTCCCTTCAGCACATCATCTTCATACTAACATATACATCCTAGCACTCTAGGAACATCTTATTGAGTGTGTATATCTGTATGCTGAAGCTGACAGGCCCACAGTGATGAGTCTGGAGAGTTGGATCTGGTTATTCAACACATCTCAACATGACTACTGAGTGGAGATTCTGCAGCTGCAAATCCAGCCTACTACAAAAACGCAGGAGCGTTAGAGATTGAACGAACCTAAAAAATGGATTCAGCAGAATTACCCACTCAAGTGACACAATTAACACAACAAGTAAATGCATTAATGCTTGCTCTTACTGAAGTAAAAGAAGAAAATCAGACTCTGATACAGCAGGTAACCCGTCTTTCACGGCTCACTGCTGCTCAACCCCCTGAACCTAAGATAAACCCTCCTCTAGTGTTTACAGGTGATCGGAAAAAATTTCGTGAATTCAAAAACGCATGTCAATTGCTTTTTTTGTTAAAACCTCGTACATACCCTACTGATCAAATTAAAGTCTGTACCGTTATCTCATACTTAACGGGTGATCCACGGGCCTGGGCAGACTCTCTCTTTGAGAAAAATGATCAGCTTCTCAACTCCTATTCTTTATTCCTAGCGGAACTCGCTAGTTTATATGATGACCCCAACAGGCAGAGTACTGCTGATATTCAATTGAGGGCTTTAAAACATGGAAGGAGACCTGTAGAAGACTTTGTAGCTGAGTTCAAAAGATGGACCCTTGATTCAGGGTGGAATGATACATCTCTGCGAACTCAATTCAGACTTGGGTTGTCAGAAGCTGTTAAAGATGAGCTCGCCCGAGCGGATTTACCTGGCACCTTGGATGCCTTAATACAACTCAGTATCAACATCGACAGGCGACTGCGTGAAAGAAGGGCTGAGAAAATGGGAATGCCATTGTCTAGTCCTTCTCGGATTTCGGCCGTTGACCCTACTCCTATGGAGGAACCATACGCCCACCTTTATCAACTACTGAACGAGCCAGAAGAAGATCCAGAAACCTCTGCATGTACTGCGCATCCCCGGATCATTTGATAAGCGTCTGTCCCCTTGTCCGCAAAAAAGAGGGTGAGTGTTCACATGTTTTGCTAGGAGGATTAACGACTTCCTTTTCTAACCCCTATCTCTTTGTTCATTTGACATTACAGTGGGACCAGACTAGGATTACCACCAAGGCTATGATCGACACCGGATCTTGTGGAAACTATATTGATACATGTTTTGTTACCTTAAATAAAATACCTATTATTTCAAAACCTAAACCTGTTTCTGTTAGTTTCATTAACGGTATCCCACTATCTTCTGGTCCAATCACCAACCAGACACAAGCACTCCTCGTCACTACTAACGAGTCTCATATGGAGACCACCACTTTTGATATACTATCTTCACCCCATTTTTCTATTATTTTGGGACTCCCCTGGTTACACACACATCAACCAATCATAGATTGGAAAAAACGGACTTTGTCTTTCCCTTCTCACTATTGTGAGATTACGTGTAACCTCCCATCTTATGGAAAGATCCTGTCTGTGGTATCAGATGAGATTGCACCACTATGCTATCAGGATCTGTCCGAAGTATTCCTTGAAAAAAATGCTCAAATGTTGCCTCCCCATAGGGATTATGATTGCACTATCGATCTACTCCCTAACAGCAAATTGCCTTTCGGTCATGTTTATCCTCTTTCACAGGATGAACTTTCTCATCTCAAGGAATACTTGGATGAGAACTTGACAAAAGGGTTCATTGGACCCTCTACTTCTTCCACAGCTGCAGGACTTTTTTTTGTCCGCAATAAAGATTCAAGTCTTAGGCCTATTATCGATTATAGGCAATTAAATACGATTACAATAAAGGATCGCTATCCTTTACCGCTCATCCCTGAACTCATTGAACAAGTGCGTGGGGCTACTTACTTCTCTAAATTAGACCTGAAAGGGGCATACAACCTAATCCGAATCCGTGACGGAGATGAGTGGAAAACAGCATTCAGAACCAGATACGGATTATTCGAATATCTTGTGATGCCATTCGGGTTGTGTAATGCTCCCGCAGCCTTCCAAAGGTTCATAAACGACATCTTTAGAGACTTACTTGATGTCTGTGTTGTAGTATATCTGGACGATATACTTATCTATTCTCGATCTCTCTCTGAACATATAAAACATGTAAGACTTGTGTTATCCAGATTACTCGCACACAATCTATACGTGAAATTAAAAAAATGCCTATTTCATAAAGAAGAAATATTATTCCTAGGATACATCATATGCAAAACCGGAATTAAGATGGATATGAGCACGATATCCTGTATTCTGGACTGGCCTATACCAACAACTCGTAAGGCATTACAGCGATTCCTCGGATTTTCAAACTTCTATAGGAAGTTCATCAAGAACTTTTCTGCCATTGTGAGACCTCTCACACAACTGACAAGTATAAAGAAACCATTCAAATGGTCAGAAGAAGCAAATCGAGCTTTCTGCTTGTTAAAATCAAGCTTTACTTCTGCTCCCATACTACGCCATCCAGACCCATCCCTCCAATATATTCTGGAGGTAGATGCGTCAAATATGGCAGTAGGAGCAGTTCTCTCCCAACGACCAACAAATACTTCACCACTCCACCCAGTTGCTTTCTTTTCAAAATCATTAAGCAGCCCAGAGGTGAATTACCCAGTGGGTGAAAAGGAGTTGCTTGCCATAAAATTGGCACTGGAGAATTGGCGACATCTACTTGAGGGTACCCGGTTACCAATACTAATATATACAGATCACAAAAACCTTCAATACCTCCAGACTAACAAAACTCTCTCCCACCGGCAGGTACGATGGTCATTATTTTTCCTAAGATTCAACTTCTTAGTGACCTACACGCCTGCAGACAAGAATAAAAAAGCGGATGCGCTATCACGATTAACCGAAGATAACTGCGCTGAAATCCCTTCTATTCCTATAATACCCTATGAACGTATTATTGGGGTT
This sequence comes from Pelophylax lessonae, assembly GCF_965119305.1. NCBI lineage: Eukaryota > Metazoa > Chordata > Amphibia > Anura > Ranidae > Pelophylax > Pelophylax lessonae. Next base: position 298,794,700 of record NC_138771.1, read on the forward strand.
GTTCGTTCCCTGAAGGAAGAGATTTTGCACAGTATAAGATTGGATTCACCTCCACCACAACTAAGTACTGATGCAGAAGGCTTCCTCTACTACAACGACAAACTCTACATACCCCCTACTATGCGTACCAAGATCTTGGAGTTATCACATGATGTGCCCATGGCAGGACATATGGGTATGACGAAAACCCTTAATTTGCTTACTAGGCAGTTTTGGTGGCCTGATATGAAGACGTCTGTACAAAAATTTGTATCTTCATGTGACATCTGTGCAAGGTCCAAAATTGACACTACAAAACCATCTGGTCTACTCTGCAGTCTACCAATACCCCAGGTTCCATGAGAAGTTGTGTCCTTAGACTTTATAGTAGAACTACCACCTTCTAAAGGATTTAATACCATTCTAGTGTCAGTGGACCACCTGACAAAGATGGCACATTTCATCGCTATCCGTAGACTACCTTCATCTAAACTAACAGTGGAATTACTGATGAAACATGTGTTCAAGTTACACGGAATTCCAAAGACTCTTTTATCCGACCGTGGTTCACAGTTCATCTCCAAATTTTGGCAAGCTCTTTGTCAAATATTACGGATTGAGCGAAAGCTCACTTCTCCCTACCACCCTCAGACCAACAGACAGACTGAAAGAGTCAACCAGTATATAGAACAATATCTGCGTTGCTACACATCATACCTACAGGATGATTGGGTGGACCTTCTCCCTCTGGCGGAATTTGCTTATAACAACGCAACCCACAGTACTACTAAGCAAAGTCCGTTCTACTTGAACTATGGGTTTCATCCCACACTTCTTCCACCACGCATCCTACCATCAAGTAACCCAGTAGCCTCAGACTATCTTACCCAAATAAAGGACTCTCTGGGTTTACTTAATACCACTATCTCACACGCCCACAGCCAACAAAAAAGGTACTATGACCTACGTAGAAGACCTTCTCCTCAGTATGCTATTGGGGACCTCGTTTGGCTATCGACAAGAAATTTAAGATTAAAGATCCCTAGCAAAAAGCTTGGACCTTTATTTCTGGGACCCTTACCAATTAAAAAACTTATTGGAAAAGCTGCAGTACAGCTCACCTTACCAGCAGATCTCAAGATCCATCCCATCTTCCATGTGTCACTACTGAAACCCCATGTTCCTAATCAAGGAATAAGGCCTACCATCTTGCCTCCACCTCCAGTACAAGTTGAAGGCGGAGAAGAATATGAGATTAAGGAGATTTTGGATTCTCGTATCCACAGAGGAAGACTCCAGTATCTCATAAGATGGAAGAACTATGGACCCCAAGACGACACCTGGTTGGATACCACTGATGTTCACGCACCTAGGCTTATACGAAGATTTCACTCTAAATACCCGGAAAAACCAGTGCTATAGGCCTTCCGGAGCCGGTGTAACGTGAGAATTACCTACCCCGTGAGAATTACCTACCCCTCGTCACTTCCGGCCAGAAAGAGCTGAGCAGCGCAGCAGTGCGCATGCTCAGAGCCGCGGATACGAAATGGAAGAACAGAGGAGCTTACTAGTGCGCATGCGCACTAGTAAGAAACGATCACGGTGTACCGTGAAATAAACCTACCGACGCGGCGCTTATATAAAACAGCTGTGCGGCAATACGAATCATCTCCGCTCCTGTCCCGGTCACTTCCCTGCTGTCGGCAAGTAAATATAAAAGCGGCTCTCGGCTCCGTGATTTATCTTTTCATACAGCCGCTGCCGCTTTTATATTTACTATCCGAGATCAGGGAAGTGACCGGGACAGGAGCGGAGATGATTCGTATTTCAGCACAGCTGTTTTAATGTAACCGCTGCATTACATACAGTGCCGAGCACCGGAAGTGACGAGGGGTAGGTTTTTCTCACGGGTAGGTAATTCTCACAGAACACCGGCCTTAAGGGGGGGGTACTGTAAGATTCTGGTACCTCTGGTACCCTTATTTTCCACTTTTCTTTCAAATATGCGTCCCACCTTTCTAATTAGGTGGTACGCATACACCTTTAAGACGGATGACGTCATCGCCGAGCGCCGCAGAGCGGCTATTTCAACCGCCGGCGTTCTCTCTCACATCGTTCGTTCAACCTGCCTGTGTGTCCACATGCTTACAAGCTTGTCTTGCTACCGGAACCTCCAGCTATTCTCTCTTACTTGGAAACAGACCGGAACCTCGCTACTGATCCCTGTATCTCGCTACTGGATCACTCCTTCATTACTGGACCCTTCTACTACTAACCTTACTAGTGATAAGTACCCCACAGGGGAATCCTCCATAACCTTACTTACACTATCTACCTCTGCACATTAAGGACTGTTACTATCTATGCATACTAAATCTATCATCTGCACTGTTACATAGATTGCTAGCTCTTGAGCCTACTACCATCTATCCTTGCACTGGGTTAGTCTATCCTGTATTTGTCATCTGCTGTCCTTACCACCTGTTACCATACTCGATTACTAACCTATCTGCATTCTACCTAATACCATCTAATACTCTCCTGAACATTTCTATCAAGTGCTTACCATCTCTGTCACTGTTCACACCTGTCCCTTCAGCACATCATCTTCATACTAACATATACATCCTAGCACTCCAGGAACATCTTATTGAGTGTGTATATCTGTATGCTGAAGCTGACAGGCCCACAGTGATGAGTCTGGAGAGTTGGATCTGGTTATTCAACACATCTCTACATGACTACTGAGTGGAGATTCTGCAGCTGCAAATCCAGCCTACTACAAAAACGCAGGAGCGTTAGAACCAACCCCTGGCTTGCCTCTGGACTATTCCTCTGCCTACTCTCTTTGATGATCTGTCTTGCTATTACCGACCACAGCCTGATCCATGACCACTCTGCGCCTGTTGTCTGTACCTTGATCTGCCTGAACATTGCTGACCTGGATTGTCTGATCTTGCCTTGAGTCTCACACCTGCACCTGCATCAGCTGTCCCATGCCTGCCTCCAGCTCTGTTCCTTCTGCCACTGTGCATCCAGCCAGTCAACTCTGCGAACCCTAACGCACATCTGCTGGCAGAAGACTTTACAGACACTCGTGCCACTCTGTGCTTTGGCGTTCCCTGTTACTTTGCCAGTGCTCCTGAGACAGAGCTGTCAGAGAGAGGTAGGAGGAGATAGTGAGCGCTAAGGGGGGAAGGCAGCCAATGTGTTGAACTGTACATGATGTATAAGTGGGTAGAGGGAGCAATGTGACATAAAGTGACAAGTATCAACAAGTGGCAGTCCGTATGCAGTTCATAGTATATAATTCTTAGTATATAGTTCATAAGTATAAAGTCCATGATTGCTGGTGCAAATCTCACTAGGGGTGCACTTTAGGAGGTCTGCTGCCAGCTCACAGAGTATGAAGCAGCTCTGTAGTATGGAGACGGGGAGAAAGAGCGGTGCCGATCTAAGTGCAGCATAAAGGTGAAGAAACAATTTATTAGGATAAAAAACTCTCACATGTTCCACAATGGTACAAGCATTTGTAGTGTGTAGGGCACGCTGTGTTACTGAGTCCTGGTGGCAAGCAGAGGTCCTGGGTCCTCACTAGGGGTGCACTTTAGAAGGTCTGCTGCCAGCTCGTAGAGTATGAAGCAGCTCTGTAGTATGGAAACAGGGGGAGAAAGAGTGGCGCCGATCTAAGTGCAGCATAATGGTGAAGAAACAATTTATTAGGATAAAAACACTCACATGTTCCACAATGGTACACACATTTGTAGTGTGTAGGGCACGCTGTGTTACTGAGCCCGGGTGGCAGGCAGAGGTGAACTTTAGGAGTTCTGCTACTAGGATCCAGGACCTCTGCCCTACACACTACAAATGCTTGTACCTTTGTTGAACATGTGAGTGTTTTTTATCCTAATAAATTGTTTCTTCACCTTTATGCTGCACTTATGCACTGCGCCGCTCTTTCTCCTGTTGTCAGAGAAAGGCCTACCTCTGTGCTTCAGACTGGCAGTGCCAGTCAATGCTGACAAAGCTGATAAACTTTGTACTGTAAGTATGCAGAACTGAAGTCCCAGTGGCTACAGTGGCTGAACAAGGGAACAAAACTTGAGTGATTTCACTTCTGCAGGGTTAGTGGTGTCACCTTGTTTTGGAACAGTGACCACCAAGTTGCAAAGAAGCACAATGGTGATAGACCTAGATAGGTTTGTTAAAATTGATCTGAGATGATGTAACAGTATGCCCCTAACCTAGAGAACATTCTAAGAAGTTCATTCAGATCCATGAGAAAAAAACTCCAACGGTAACATTCGCACCATAACGCATTACACCATGCATTTGCAACACAGTGCTGCATTGCACTGCATATGTGTTTTAGAAGTGCATTTGTTGCCATTCATAATGCAGTGCAGTGACCCTAATATAAACATATTCATGCAAACTAGCTGAATTAGGACAGTGAGATTCAAAGAGCAATTCCTCAATTGTCCAACTTGCGTGTATTTATCTTGTGGAACAAGATTTGCCAGATTGTGACCATCATCTTTTTATTTGCTATCAGCAGTGCTATATATGGTTCCCATTCCAACAGAGTGGAAGTTTCCTGGGATATTCAGCAATTATGCAATCAATTTTCTGGTATGTCAGAAATAAATACTTTATTAGAGCATTAGTCAAGTTGTTTGTTTTAATTTATTTTAATTTAGAGTTTGTGGGGAATCCATTGTGAAAAAGATGTATGATCCAGATGATACATGTTCTGTTTCTTATGAAATCTTGTGGTTTTTGTTGTTATAATCGTGCATATTTCCTGTTATCTTCCTACAATACATTATGATCTTGAAGAATTTAGATTATGCTAATGTTGCCTTTTATAAATATAACTTATGTTGCTGAAATTGCCACAAGTAAGCCACGAGTTTTTTTTGCTTTTATAACCATTTGCATAAAGTTTGTACAGTATATCCTTTCTTTGGATATTCATGCTTTGTGCACTGTGCTTCACAAAAAATAAAATAAATAAATAAAAATGTATCCTTAAAGTGTAAACTAAAGTTCTAAACTATTACATATACCCAGTGTAATGACTGGCCTCAGATGATACACGGAGATGAAACATATCCTCCTACATAAGTCGCACCTGTTTATCTGCAGTATTCTCTTCTCTACATCAATTCAAAGTCCAAAAGTTTTAAAGGGGTTGTAAAGTCAGACATTTTTTTTAAATCTTAATGCATTAACAAAAAAATCCTTCTGTGTGCAGCAGCCCCCCTTTGCTCCCCCCCCTCCCGATGTTTACCTGAGTCCCAGCGATATCCACGATTGTCTCAGCCATCCGGGACTCCCTTCCTCATTGGCTAAGACACAGCAGCGCCATCATTGGCTCCCGCTGCTGTCAATCAACGGCAGCCAGCCAATGTGTATAGAGAGGGGGTGGGGCCGAAACGCAGCTCCGTGTCTGAATGGATACACGGAGCTGTGATTCGGCTGGGGTGCCCCCATAGCAAGCTGTTTTTTGTGGGGGAACTCAAAGGGAGGGAGGGGCCAGGAAAGCCTAAGAGGAACCTGAGAAGAGGAGGATCTGGGCTGCTCTGTGCAAACCCAATTGCACAGAGGAGGTAAGTTTAACATGTTTGTTATTTTTATTGAAAAAAAAAAAAAAAATGAGACTTTGCAATCACTTTAAGGCTTGTCTGAGTTGTCAGAAAAAGGGGGTGGAGAGCTACAGAGTTACAGCGTTAAAGCGGAGTTCCACCCTAAAATTATACTTACCTCCATCTTCTTGCTCCGGGTCACCTGAAAAACAAATGGATAATCGCAATTTTTTTTTTTTTTTTTTACTTACCTTGTTTAGAAGAAAATATACTTACCTAACTTCCTCTTCCTCCCCTCGGCGGCCACGGCGATTCGTCACTTCCTGGCTTGCAATGATTCCTGGGAGCTGAACGTCATCGCTCCGAGGAATCAATGCGCCTGCACCGGCCCCGACGTCAGTTCCGGTGCAGGCGCCGTCATACCTTGCTAAACAGCTTCTGGGCATGCCCAGAAGCTGTGCAGGGATGAAGCTGCGGCATCGGAAGTGACGGCGGGGCCGGTGCAGTGCATCGTGGGACCAAAGAAGACGGAAGAGGACACAGAAGAGGATCGCGCTGGCTTCAAGCTGCCCACACCTGAGATGGCAGCGCTGGACAATACATTTTCAAGGTAAGTATTTCATCTAAAAGGTAAGTGCAACCCGGGACAGATCAGAGGCTATCCATTGTGGAATGTACTAGCCCTGACTGTCCCTGGGGTATTTTTATTAAAAAAAACTTTCCCAGGGTGGAACTCCGCTTTAAGAAGAGCTCTGAAAGCTGATTGCAGGGAAAGGACACACCCCTTCAAACATGAAAAAGCTGAGGTTGTCAGTAGGCTGAAGCTCCCTCCCCTGTCACCGTTTTTTTCTCTTGGTGTCAGGAAAACTTGCAGAAGACAGAAATTACACTTAGTGCTTTTAATTAAGACTTTTACACATATATAGAGAGCTATGCTTTGTTTATATTTCATGTCTGAGGTTTACAACCACTTTAACCACTTTACCGCTGAGTACCGTAGTACTACTGCGGCAAAGTGGCTCTTGTAGGTCTGACGACGTAGACCTACGTCGCCAGACTCCTCCCCCTGTAGGCGGCGCTCGCGCGCCGCCTGAGTCGCGCTCCCACTGTTTTCATTCACAGCGGGAGTCGGGCCAGGGGAGGAGCAGCGGCGATCGCCGCTGCTCTGCCCCGATCGTCGGGGAATCCAGTTTGGAGATCCGCCCGCCTGTGTAAACAGAGCGGGCGGATCTCCTCAGTGACAGGGAGTGACAGATCGGAGTGTTCAGCATAGCTGGACATCCGATCTGTCCCTGTCTCACACAGTCACCTCCCCCCCCCCCCCACACATCAGTAAGCACCAGGCATACATTAACCCCTCCCTCTCCAATAAAATTAACCCCTTCCCTGCCAGTGTCATTTTTACAGTAACAGTGCATATTTATAGCACTGATTACTGCAGTAATGTCACTGGTACCCCCAAAAGTGTCAAAAATGTCAGTCAAGGGTCCGATCTGTCCGCCGCAATGTCGCAGTCCCGCAAAAAAAATCGCAGATCGCCGCCATTACTCGTTAAAAAAAAAACACCAAAAATGAAATAAAACTTTCCCTTTGTTAGTAAACGCAATAACTTTTGCGCAAACCAATCAAAATACGCTTATTGCAATTTTTTTTACCAAACATGGGTAGCAGAAAACAAATTGGCCAAAAATTTAAAAAAAAATTGGTTTTTACATCTTTTTTTGGGGGGAATTTCATATAAAAAAATGTTAAAAATATTGTTATTTTTTCAAAATAAACGCTCTTTTTTTGTTTATAGCGCAAAAAGTAAAAATCGCACAGGGGATCAAATACCACCAAAAGAAAGCTCTGTTTGTGGGAAAAAAAGGACGTAAATTTTGTTTGGGTACGGCGTCGCATGACCGCGCAATTGTCAGTTAAAGTTGCACAGCGCCGAATCGCAAAAAGTGGCCCAGACGTAAGACAGCAAAATGCTCTAGTGGTAAAGTGGTTAAACATCAGTCCCTGTTTCCTAGAGAACCTCACTATCTGATATCCCTGCTTTAGATATGCACAAGAGGAGTAGGAATATATGAGTCAAACACTTTAGGAGTATGAACAGAGAATACTGGGAGGAAGTATCCTATCAGTAACCTACCAATATGTTACCAGCATGTGTTATTCTAGGAGGAAACACAAAGCACCCTGAGAAAACCCAACTCAGACCTGGGAAGAGCATTCAAGCATCACACATAAAGGATCATGGGTGGAAATAAAATCCTGTTATACTAAGAGAAAACCTGAGGGCCATTGTTGATTTCCCTACACATGTACTCTGGCTGACTTTCACTGGCTTAGAAGAAGCACACATATTAGACATTCATAGTAAAACCAAAACTTAGGATCCATACATGTTTCCAGGTCAGACCTTTGGAAAGTACTAAAGCCTTTGGATCATCATGTCAGCATTTCCAGAAGGAGTCAGAAATGGAGACCAACATAATCTCTTAGCACCAGGGCTTTTTTTTCAGCTGGAACTTTTCAGTTCCACCACCTCTGGCTCAGGCCCTCTGCTCCCAGCTCTCCACTATCACTTGTAAACACAGAAGTCCGGCTTCTGTGCTTACTATTGACAAATTGTCTTCCAATGACTCCCACAGATCTGATCTCCTGAGAGGCTTCCTCTGAGTGCAGGATGGGGACAAGGGAGATGCAGATGCCCAGGGTGCAGTGCAGATCCCGCCACCCCCACTGGATGATTTCCCTGCAAGTGAGAGAGGCAGAGCCACCTAAAGTGTACAAGGAGGTACCAGCTGGGTTCTTCAGCCTAATACGGCAACACAAGTAAGACATGTGGAAGATAGTGGAGCTATAAGGAGGGAAGGATAAGGTGAGGCAGTGGACGAGGGGTTGCATGCCAAAGTCCGAGCTGAAGAGGGGTGAATATGAGATGTGGATAGGGGATGCAGAGGTAAGCACCTAAGAAAGAAGGGCCACAGCGCCTTGGTCACTTGTTTGCAATTCTCTGTGGATCGTCCCCTGATTTTTTTTTTGTATCAAGAGCTGTGAACTGGAACTTGTGTTTTCCATTTTTAAGAGACTCCATGACAGTTGCTAATCTCTCACAACCTTTTTGCAGCCAGTTCATATGCTTGAACAATTATTTTCAGCAGTCCATTGTGAGTGTTTGAACATGAACTTTGCACATAGTGCACCCCTAAACACTGCACTCTGAAACATCCCCCCCCCCCACACTCTGCACTCTGTACGTAATGCACTCCTTGTATTTAATGCCCCTTTCACTGTTAGTGAAATTTGACCACACCCACTATTTGATGCGATTTGGAGGGTGTGTGTGGGTTTTGGGTGGTGGTGGTTGAGTTCCTGCACCTATTTTCTGAGAAAAAAAGCCCTGCTTAGTACAGAACTCCTTTGGCCAGTAGGAGAGCAATTAGGGTGAGTAAATGTGGACTTGGGGGGGGGGGGGGGGTGATCCGTCACTTTGTCCTGAATGGGTAACATGTCTGATTCACTGGAAACTGGAATCTTTTTACTTGGCAAAAGTTTGCATTTCTAAAGCTGAGACAATGAGGGATAAGTGAAAAGATGGATTTTCTTGGTGCCAACACTTATCACAACATGATTGCAAAAAAAAAACATACAGTATACCATGCTGTACTTATAGCCTCCCTTGACTTGTTACTCTGTGGAAAATAGCTTCAGCACAACATTTAACAAAAGGTAAGTTGCAATATAAGACAATGTTGTTCTTGGGCTAATGCTTCGTACGCACGATCAGTTAATCGTACAAACAAAAAAAATTGCTTTCGAAATGATCGCAGTATTGCACGATAATCTGCTAGTTAGTACACATACAGTTTTTTACTTACGTACAATGGAGAGTGCCCCAAAACATCACAAAGGCACATATATGTGGCAGCTGAGAGTTAGGGCCACCCACAACTAGTTCAGGCATCTGCAGCACCTGGACACCTATTCTTATATTATACTCTGGAGTTTAATCATCAAAGCTGTTCATACATGTTGCTTATCTGACTGTACAACCTCTCAGCAGTCTTCTATAGATGATAACTATAAAATGTCTGATGGCTATGTAGCACTACCCCTGTAGGAGTCACTGATGTCAGGGTTCCCCACTATTGCACAGCCAGTCACACAGCATTTCTTTCTTGCATCCAGACACAGAAAGCAGTCCTTGAGCTTGTTTTTTTTTTTTTTTTTTTTACTAGGGGATAACAACTTGGATGGGGTTAGGGATTATGGGATGTCCAACTTGAAACATTTACCAACAAACAGAACCAGGGACAACATCCTCCCTATTTACAGCTTCCACTTCTTCCTCCACCTGCACAAACTTTTGCCCAGCTCTGTTGGGTTCACTCCCTTGGGAACTAACAGTCTCTCATTAGCTCAACAACTAGGAACGCTCAGTCCCTTGTAAAAATAGCATTTGTGGAGTGAACTACATCTTGCTTCACCTTCTTCTTCCCTGTAGACATTGATCTGAGCTCTACTGCTTGCAGAAATGCTAGCCCACTTGGCTGCCACCAGCCCACCTTGCTGCTTCTTCTTCCTAGTCCTCCTGACTGACACACACTGGAGATTCCCCAAGGCAAGATTAGATGAATACTTGCCACACCGCTGTCTTCAAGAGAGATCTGCTACAGCTGGCAGTCTCTCCCCTTGTCTGTCCCGGTGTAACGTTAAAAAAACCATACCTCGTTAGAATTCCATACCCTCGTCACTTCCTGTCAGAAACAGTTGAGCAGCCTAGCAGTGCGCATGCTCAGAGCCCCGGATACATCATTGAACAGCAGAGAAGTTGACAAGTGCGCATGCTCGGAGGGAATGAAATTATAACGGCAGTGTGTGTAATATTATACTTGCGGCGGTTACATAAAAAAAGTTCGGCTGCAACATGGGTCATCTCCGCTCCTATCCCTGTCACTTCCCTGATGTCGGCTACTAAATATAAAAGCGGCGGCGGGTGTATGAAATGTAAATGACGGAGATGTTGGCTCCGTGATCCGCTTTTATATTTGGTCTTGTAAAAGGTGCCACATTCGCAAAACATTAAAGAAACAATACCAATAGTTTGACAATTGACATGATGTGGAATAGAGTATAGGCGACCATCAGGTAAGTACAACGACTGATTTTCAAAAATCCAGTCACAGAACTTACAAGTGCCGCATTTCCAAGTGCCCTTAGTTTCAGTTTGATTAGTGTTTCTGTCATCCTGGAAACGGCTTCTCGTTTTCTATCTCTGACTGACTTAGCTCTCTTAAATGTAATCTCAGGGTAAGTTTTTATATATTTGTTTAGAATTTTATCATTAGTCAGGAGATACCAGTGTTGTTGTAATATCTGTCTAATCACATTGTGTTGTCCATTATATGGAGTAATCAGATGTACTATATTTGTTTGAGGTTTTTTACTGCTACCATACATAATGTCCTCCCTAGTGCGCTTGCAAGCCTTGTTAAATGCTTTGCGCAGGGTGGTCTTCGTATAACCTCTTAAAAGTAACTTGTCACAGAGGGAGTTGGCTTCCTGTTTGAAATGTTCCTCATTTGAACAAATCCGCTGTAGCCTTAGAAATTGAGAATAGGGTATACATTGGACTAACGGTTTCCGGTGGAAGCTACTAGCATGGAGCACTGTGTTTCCCACAGTAGGCTTACGGTATAGTGTCGTTCAAATTTTACCATAATTTTCAATTAGGATTTGTATATCCAAAAAAGATATGGTTTTAACGTCATGTTCAATCGTAAATTTCAAATTTAAGTTATTATCACCCAAAAGGGTCATAAACTTGCCTAAGTCCTCCTCTTACCCCGACCACAGCATGAAAACATCATCTATGTATTGGAGCCAGAGGAGGACTGTGGGAAGGAACTCCCCAAATTTGTCGTCAGAAAAGACCATACGTTCCCACCCCCCAGGTACAGGTTAGCGTACGATGGGGCACAAGAAGTGTATCTGCAGGTAGTGGGAACTGTCAAAGGTGAAAACATTACCAGTTAGAATGAACTCAAGGGCATTCAGAATGAAACTATTGTGATCCTGACATTCTAAAGGTTGTTCACGCAAGAACTCCCTAATAACTGAAAGGCCTTTAGCGTGGGGTATACTACTGTACAGAGCCTCTATGCCAATTGCTACTAATCTAGTACCTGTTGGGACTTAAATACCTTCTAATTGTTTTAGAAGGTCAGGGGTGTCTTGGATGTAGGATGGCTAGGCTGTGACAAATGAACGTAAATGTGCATCAATATATTGACTCATAGGTTCAGTATATGATCATACTCCCGAGACTATGGGTCTCCCAGGTGGTGTACTGATGTTTTAAAGTGGAGTTCCACCCTATTTTTATACTTACCTCCATCTTCTCGCTCCGGGTCACCTGAAAAATAAATGGATAATCGCATATTTTTTTTTTTTTTACTTACCTCGTAGCGAAGAAAATATACTTACCTTACTTCCTTCTTCCTCCTTCCTCGGCCGCGGCCCGTCGTCACTTCCTGGCTCTGCAATGATTCCTGGGAGCTGAACGTCATAGCTCCCAGGAATCATTGCGCCTGCACCGGCCCCGACGTCAGTTCCGGGTCGCGCGCGTCATCCCCTTCTAAACAGCTTCTGGGCATGCCCAGAAGCTGTGGAGGGGTGACGCGCGCGACCCGGAAGTGACGTCGGGGCCGGCGCAGAGCATCGTGGGACCACAGAAGGCGGAAGAAGACGCCGAAGAGGACGCGCTGGCTTCAAGCTGCCCACATCTGAGATGGCAGCGCTGGACAAGACGTTTGCAAGGTAAGTATTTCGTCTTGCAGGTAAGTGCAACCCGGGACAGATCAGAGGCTAGCCATTGTGGAATGCACTAGCCCTGACTGTCCCGGGGGTATTAAAAAAAAAAAAAACAAATCCTGGGTGGAACTCCGCTTTAATGAGTTTTTGGGTAATGCATATAGTGTCGGTATTCTGGGATTTTTCACTAGGATCTCCTCATATGTGTCTTTGTTGATAATCTCTTTATGGTAAGCATTAATTAGTAGCTGTGTAAAGCCTTTCTGAAGGTTTACAACAACCTCATGAGAAAATTGTTTGTACCAATCCTTGTTGTTAAGGATGGTAAGACACATATTCTTATATTGTTCAATGTCCATTATCACAACGTTGCCACCCTTGTCTGAAGGTTTAATTATAATATTTTTGTTTTTGCTAAGTGTGGATAAAGCCTGCTTCTGGGCATATGTGAGATTGCCCATTCCATGTTTTGGGATTTGTATGGACTCTATTTGTGTGGACACCTGTGTAATAAAGGCTGATATGTTGGGATTAGTTTGAAGCAATGGAAATTTATCCGATTTCTTTTTTATTTTAGGGGTTCACATAGGATCATCCAATTGTGTACTACTAGATACGGGGATATCTGAATTTGTTATACTAGTGTTTCTCAAAGGCCTTTCACTGTTCTCTAAGGATAGAGTCCTGTTTTTTCCTTTTCCTTTCTTCGTCAAAGAGAAATTTGTATGTCAATTTTTCTACCAAATAGATTGAGATCGTTTAGCATTTCGAAGTGATCTAACTCCTGAGTTGAACAGAAAGTCAGGCCTAAACTCAGGACATCTTTTTCTGCTTTTTTCTGAGTAAGATTATACGAGGACAAGTTAATAACGTTTAATTTTGTGATAGATGATTCATTTTGACTACAAATGGGTCTAGGGTACCCTTGGTTTGTCTCAATTCCGTCACTTGCTTTACCATAGTTAGATTGTCCAATGTTAGTATGTCTAAAAAATCATCATTGGCTACAGAAAAATGAGTGCCTTAGTTGCCAGTTTTATCAGTGTGTATATTAGGAACATGTGTGGTGGTTTTAGGATGAACCGACCTGTCACCATGTGTAGGGTGGGAAAGTTAAAGGTGCTTGTGAAGTAGCCTGTGATGGTTGTGTTGACACCATTTTATGAGATCGTGATTCGTAATCGACAACACGTTTCTTACCACTAACACACAGTGTTTGTGTACCATCACCATTCTTGGGTCTTTTACGTGATTGTCAATGCCTCCAATGATTGGATTGAGCATTCTGTGAAGTAAAGGAAAGGGTAGATGTGTTAGAAGAGTCAGATTCCATACTTTCATTGTCATATATATTGCCTGTTGTATTATATTTATTCTGAGGACGAAAGCGTTTTTGTCCTGCTAAAGGCCATTTATAGGCAGAATTATTACTAAAGGCCAACCTGTCTCTCATGAATTTCTGTTCTTTCTTTTGAATCAAGTCAGTGTTATATTTCTCTAGATGTTCCCGCAACGTATCATTACGCACAGCGAATTCGAGGAAGAGAACAGAGGGACTGATGTTGTGAGTAAAGTTGTTTGATCTCATCGTTCACTTCCAACATCTCCCTTTGATATTGGTCCAATAGTATAGTTATCATCTGTTTAGAACAGTTGTTGAGGTTTGCTTCCCAGGTTTCCCTCAGCTCAGGCGTGATCGTCCTGATGCTGGGGAAAATGTGGACACGCAATTCCATAGGATTGAGACCTTCATCCCTGTATCCTCCGAAATATTTAATGTGCCAGTGCAAATAAGGTTTTTTTTCCAAACTTTTCTTTAACTTATGAAAGAAGACCTCCATATATGCAGATCCTCCCCTGACATTTCTTTGAATTGTTAACATAAGTCCTTCCCACGATATACCCAGATAGTCCACCATGTTCAAACAAATGCAAAAAAGAAATAAGAAGATAAAGCATATAATACTAAAATAGTCTTTAAATTTAAATAATTAAACTAATTCGTAAAGCTAACCTTTGTTCCCCTCTGCAGATATTGCAGAATAGGGGGAAATTTGGAAGCTCCAAAAACAAGAGGTGGGTGGATAACACCCAAGCAGTGAAAAGACACAGATATTTGTTAAATATTTTTTTACTTATTTTTTTTATTTATGTTTTTTCTTTTCTCATTTTTATATTTTTTATTTATATTATTTTTCCTTTTTTCATTTTTATATATTTTTTCATTCACATTATTTATTTTTTTTTTTTATCAACTCCATTTATTCAAATTTCAAGTTCTCCCCTCGGCTCTCCTCTTTCCTATTGTCAGTGATATTGTCTTTCAAGTAGGCCCCCAACCTGATGACTCCTCTTCTCCGTGACATAATTCCATTGATGGTAACATTTATTTTATTTATGTTCCTTCTTTTGTCCGACAAATGTACCCTGTAATATTAATATACCTACCATATAGTTGTTAATATTTATGAATATATTTTTATGCACTGTTTATGTAAATATATACTTTGATTTTTCAGTTCATTGTATTTTATATGGACGACACTTCTCCCCGGCGCTCGGCTTTCTGGCATCTAGGCGAGCATATGTGTTTCTACGGGCGGAACTCTTCTCCCTTTGGGGAGCGAGGTTTCCGCCTGTTTTGGGAGGGACTTCCCTTGGACATTCTCTCTCACTATCCCAGTGTTAGCAGCCCGGATGGTCGTCACTTCCCTGGCAGCCGCGCATCCGGTTTTGGAACGCACACCACGCAGGACTGCCATTGGCGTAGCCTCCGGTGACGTCATAGACTGGCGCAGTTTGTTCCACACGCGCCGGTTGGCGCCCGCTGTGGTGGGGGATATTTAAAGGCCTGAAACACCGACAGACAATGTGGGTGACATTATCAGGGCACCTGTTACCATCCAGTATGTAAGCTTTGGCTTTCTTCCTTTTATGTTTGTCCCGCTGGTGCAGGTCCATTTTGGCTCTACAGGTTGATTTATGCTTCCATCTCTCCCCTTCTCTTCATATCTTATATCTAGGGGCATTGATAAGCTGGTGGCTATTTTCTTTCCCTTATTTGAGGTTCATTCCATCGTGGGGCCCTCCCCCTCCTCCCCTTTCCATCGTTTTTTGCATGAGTTCCTCAGCCTCTTTTTCTGAGTCTCTGTGGATCCCTAATTTATTTTATTGGCTGGCTCTTCTGCCTGTTTTTTGGAGCTTATTAAAGCTATACTACCATCAGAGCTTTCTGTGAATTTTTTGTTATAGGCCACAGGGCGACTCCACGTACAATACTGGCCTAGTATTTGTATAATATGTTTTTTCTTTTGCTTGATATAAAAATAAATCTTGTCCTTTTCCCTTTTTTTATTGCCCATATAGCCAAACTAGTTTAAAAAAAAACAAAAAATTGTATACTCTCCAGACTATATACTGAGGCCTTCCTTGACACCAGCATTTCTATCCATACTACTTGACATTACACCCCATATGGTTGCTCTTGGTTATACTTGTCTATTTTCGGAGAAGTATATCTACGTTCCTTGAAGATAAGTCTAGGTAATTATATTGTCCCCTTTCTTATCGTCCCTTTTATTTTTATAATAAGATGTTTACTTGAATTTGTAAACCTTTACATCTACATACATACATCATATATCTTTTTACTTTGTGACGAAGTAGAACCTTGTTCGGTGTCCTGGGCATTAACTGTTCCCTGTGTCCGCCCAAAGCCGATTTCGCTCTGTGCTGTTGGAAAAGGTTGGTTAAAATTTAATTTTCTATAAGATGTGTTGTTTATATGTAATTTGCCTTTTTCTTATATTTTGATGTATATATTTTTGTTTTGCACATTAATATCATCATTTACTAAAAATTTTTTTTCTCTGTTTACCTTACAGAGTATCTCTGTCTGTTTCTGGTCCTGATGAAGCTTACGCGAAACGTTGACCTTTTATCAGACTCTCAGCCAAGTATTATGCATGGTTGTGGCCTGTTAGCCATTATTTTAAATGTATTTAGGATGTACTGAACCCCCTCTTTTGTTTGGTTGAGGTTCATCACCTTCTGTACACCAAATTTAAATTGTATATTCAATAAAAATGTGTTTTTTTTATATATTAATTGTGTCTACTAGTCTATCCTATGATGTGCCCATAAAGTCCACTATTTGGTTCAGTGGTTGTCCACTGATATTTGTTTTCTGTAAGTCAGTGTATAGTTTGCCTATTCTCACTCTAGTAGCACACACTAGAGGGTGCTACAGCTATGCAAATAGCGACTTTCTCAAAGTCAAATTCTGCATATACAAAGACACACACACTGCAACGCGATAATGCTCAGGCCTGCTGATAGGCCCCCCAGGCTCGGTCATTGCACTGTGGGACATGGAGGCAGTGTGCAGCCATATAGGCCAATGCTTGAAAGTGGAAAAATATGAGAGGGTAAGTGGTGCGGTGGGCTTCAGGTCACTCAGAAAGAGGCATTGCTAGAGAAAAGATAAGAGCTGACAACTAACACCTGCTTTTGTGCTGACATGTCCACACCTATTAGATAAATATGAACAATAATTATAAGCAAGACTGGTTGCTAAGCTTTGAATAACACAATTGACTTGACAGTTGACTTGCATTAGTTTACCCATTTTACTTTTTAACCTTTTAGTATTCTGTCAGTATACACACTGCTTCTTTGTTCATTTGCACGTAGTAGGGCACTAGGGCTGTGCAGACACCAGATCATATAATTTTCAGCCTGCATATCTTAAGTCTAGAGTGTGCAAAGCAAAGACAGTTATCCATAGAGATCAATAAAACAACCTCCTGAGCTAAGTGCTTGATGCTTATGTAGCGGTGACCCTCTGTGGGGCTGCTGCATGTTTTGGGTTCCTCTTGCACTGGTGATAATCCGCACCTACCAGTACACGAACGACACTGCGTCGTACTGGAGAACATCTTGATGTTCTTTATTGAACTGCAAAGCTCTATACGAAAAAAAGGGGTCAGAGAACAAGTACAGTAGATTGGTTAACATAGAGCAATAGACGTTTCAAACTTAACAAAGTATCCTACAGCCATGACAATCACCCAAGCTTACTAGTGCTCCAATCCTACCCATTCACTGGCCAATGAACTTGGTGACAAAGCCCTGTCAGCAATGGGGCCCATGTTCTGTAGAATCGGAGGTCTTAGAAAAAAGAAAGTGGCTGATGACCTCAAAGGGTGGCAGTTATTTTCATAGCTCCAGTGACACCAGGATGGCTAATAGCACGGGCTTGTCCCTATCCCTGGGCTCCCCTCTCAAGCCACAATGCTCCCTAGCCTCACTCCCCTTTCCCCAACCTTCCTTTCTGCTGAGGAGCCATGCTGAGCCTGGGTTGTGTGCTGCTGGAAGAGGCGAGCCCAGGATACCCAGAGCTGCTGCTGCTGGAAGAGGCAAGTCCAGGGCACCGAGAGCTGCTGCTGCTGGAAGAGGTGAGGCCAGGGCACCTACAGCTGCTGCTTCTGGAAGAGGTGAGCCCAGGGCACCTAGAGCTGCTGCTGCTGTAGGAGGTGAGCCCAGGGCACCTAGAGCTGCTCCTGCTGGAAGAGGTGAGCCCAGGGCACCTAGAGCTGCTGCTGCTGGAAGAGGTGAGCCCAGGCACCTACAGCTGCTTCTACTGGAGGAGGTGAGCACAAGGCACCTACAGCTGCTGCTGCTGGCAAAGGTGAGCCCAGGGCACCTACAGCTGCTGCTTCTGGAAGAGGTGAGCCCAGGGCACCTACAGCTGCTGCTGCTGGAAGAGGTGAGCCAAAGGCACCTAGAGCTGCTGTTGCTGGTAGAAGCGAGCCCAGGGCACCTAGGGCTGCTGCTGCTGGAAGAGGTGAGCCAAAGGCACCTAGAGCTGCTGTTGCTGGTAGAGGCGAGCCCAGGGCACCTAGGGCTGCTGCTACTGGAAAAGGGGAGCCCAGGGCACCTACAGCTGCTGCTGCTAGAAGATGCAAGCCCAGGGCACTTAGGGCTGCTGCTGCCCTAAGAGGCGAGCCAAGGGCACCTAGGGCTGCTGCTGAAAGAGGCAACATTGACTACAGGCATAGCTAGGAGCCTATGTACAAAGACCCAGAGGGAGACTTCTGCAATGCTGACCAGTCCTGGGAGCCTGTACAGAAAAGGGATGTTGTTTTCTTTTTTAGGCTTTTTACTTTATTTTACCTGATCTTTTGGCCAGTAAACAATTTCCTGCCTTGGGGTTGGCTATACTCACCTCTTCACTCTATCTGTGGAAAAGCAACATAGCCACCCTTGGATAGCAGCCTTGTCAACCCGTGGAGAGGGTAGTGTTAGATGGACTAGTAGATTTAGATGGACTTTACATAAGTTACTAACACATTAAAGGCTAATTCCAGCTAACATATTTTATTAGTAAACGTTTTTTAAGCATCTTCAAAGTATACAAACAGTACAGAAAGTTCACATCCCACTACACTATGGACCAAATGCCTTGGAGAGCTGCAGAATGCCTATACAAGCAGTGCTGTGTCCACATTCATAATAGCACTCAAATGGGGTAATCGGATGCATTATGTACATAGTCAACAGTTCATATGCAAACCACAAGCCGAGTGCCGCATTGATAGGGAAGAATGTTTGAAATGTCAAGGAGGACCTGATGAATTCTGAAGAAAACTGAATGCAGTTTGACCTATCGTATTTGTATTCCCTCAGATCTTTCAGTATGGGAGCTACTTTCACATAATAAACATTCTGCCATACTTATGCTGCTGAACAATGAAGCACAAGGGGAGCTGACCCAGTGTATTCAAACCCTTAGGTAGGAATTTATCAGCTACTGATGTGTGTTGAGCCATTAGTTTCTCCAAAATTGCACTTTTTATGAATCAGTTCAACTCATAGAATCGAAATGCACTTCAAATAATTTACAAAGACTTATCTACAAAAAAAATTCTTTAATTTGTTACTTTACTTGAAACATGATCTGTGAATGGGGGAGAGAATCATATGACTGACCATACTCTCCCCCATTCACAGATTGTGTTACAGACAGTGTAATCAATGAAATAACTTTTCTCATTGGAGGAGGAGGAGGAAGGAGAGGGTGTATCCTCCTCAGACCATATGTCCTGCTCTTCTGCCTGAAGACCCAAAGCTGTTAACTATTGCAGTGCTGGAAGTTCTCAGACAGAAAGATGACGGGGCATCCCCACAGTGAGGACTTCTCCAGCATCCAGCTACCTGCACACCCTGGGACATACCTCATTACAGGTAAGGGATGTGACTATATTTGTAAGGTTTTTTTTAAACTAAATTTTAGCTTTAATTAAACTACAATACAATACATATGTTTTTCCAGCAGTCGTTTAGCTGGTCTGATGATGCCACAAAGTGGAAGCTGGGGACATTTCTTGAGTGTGGAGAGGATGATGCAGCTTGGGCACTTTTTTTTCTTTAATACAAGAGCGCTTAAAACTAAAAACAAAATAAAGTGGTATTCTACTTCAAAGCTTATACAGTCAGGTCCATAAATATTGGGACATCGACACAATTCTAATCTTTTTGGCTCTGTACACCACCACAATGGATTTGAAATGAAACAAACAAAATGTGCTTTAACTGCAGACTTTCAGCTTTAATTTGAGGGTATTTACATCCAAATCAGGCAAACAGTGTAGGAATTACAACAGTTTGTATATGTGCCTCCCCCTTTTTAAGGGACCAAAAGTAATGGGACAGATTAAAAATCATAAATCAAACTTTCACTTTTTAATGCTTGATTGCAAATCCTTTATAGACATAGACATCACCAGACGCTGGGTTTCATCCCTGGTGATGCTCTGCCTGGCCTCTACTGCAACTGTCTTCAGTTCCTGCTTGTTCTTGGGGCATTTTCCCTTCAGTTTTGTCTTCAGCAAGTGAAATGTATGCTCAATCGGATTCAGGTCAGGTGATTGAATTGCATAAAATTCCACATAAAAAACTCTTTGGTTGCTTTCGCAGTATGCTTCAGGTCATTGTTCATCTGCACTGTGAAGCGCCGTCCAATGAGTTCTGAAGCATTTGGCTGAATATGAGCAGATAATATTGCCCGAAACATTTCAGAATTCATCCTGCTGCTTTTGTCAGCAGTCACATCATCAATAAATACAAGAGAACCAGTTCCATTGGCAGCCATACATGCCCACGCCATGACACTACCACCTCTATGCTTCACTGATGAGGTGGAATGCTTTGAATCATGAGCAGTTCCTTTCCTTCTCCATACTCTTCTCTTCCCATCACTCTGGTACAAGTTGATCTTGGTCTCATCTGTCCATAGGATGTTGTTCCAGAACTGTGAAGGCTTTTTTAGATGTTGTTTGGCAAAATCTAATCTGGCCTTCCTGTTTTTGAGGCTCACCAATGGTTTACATCTTGTGGTGAACCCTCTGTATTCACTCTGGTGAAGGCTTCTCTTGATTGTTGACTTTGACACACATACACCTACCTCCTGGAGAGTGTTCTTGATCTGGCCAACTGTTGTGAAGGGTGTTTTCTTCACCAGGGAAAGAATTATTTGGTCATCAACCACAGTTGTTTTCTGTGGTCTTCCGGGTCTTTTGGTGTTGCTGAGCTCTTTCTTTTTAAGGATGTTCCAAACAGTTGATTTGGCAACACCTAATGTTTTTGCTATCTCTCTGATGGGTTTGTTTTGTTTTTTCAGCCTAATGATGGCTCGCTTCACTGATAGCGACAGCTCTTTGGATCTCATATTGAAAGTTGACAGCAACAGATTCCAAATGCAAATAGCACAATTGAAATTAACTCTGGACCTTTTATCTGCTCCTTGTAAATGGGATTATGAGGGAATAGCACACACCTGGCCATGGATCAGCTGAGCAGCCAATTGTCCCATTACTTTTGGTCCCTTAAAAAGTGGGAAGCACATATACAAACTGCTGTAATTCCTACACCTTTCACCTGATTTGGATGTAAATAATCCTCAAATTAAAGCTGAAAGTCTGCAGTTAAAGCACATCTTGTTTGTTTCATTTCAAATCCATTATAGAGCTAAAAAGATTAGAATTGTGTCGATGTCCCAATATTTATGGACCTGACTGTATGTGATTTTAGTGATTAGATTTATATCTGCTTCAAGCTTTAATCAAAGTAGAATTCCATACGTTACCTAACTAGTCTTAGAAATACTCCCTTCCCCCTCCTAATGCCTAACTAACTAACCTGTGTAAGAAAGATCTGTTTTTCCTTATTTTCAGACTATTCCTGTCACGTGCCCAGCTTCCCTGTGTCAGTTAGCAGCTGCTGCAGGGGAGAGGAGGGAATGCCAACAACAGATGGGCCATAGTAAGCCAATGAGAGACATCACCACTCCCAGAAATAACTGTTCATTGACGAGCACTCTCTCCTCTGCAGCTGGTGCTGGCTGACACAAGGTAGATCATGTGACCGGACTGGAGAAGGCTAAAATAGGTAAGTAAACATATCTTTCTTACACAGGATTGTCAGAATAGGTGTTAGGAGGTGGGAGACTTTCACCATGAAAAAAAAATGTTACTTACTGTATACAGTATGTTGCAATTAGGGCTATGCCATTGAAATACTGGTATTGTTGTAAGTATCTCCTGTCAAAGATACTTAGTGGACGCTCAGGCAACCCAGAGATCCGGGCAGAAGGGAATACTCAAATATGCTGGGATCTGGAATTCAAGGAGTGTCTGTATAGGTTTAGTCATAGACAGGTTAAAATCTATCTGATTCCTGCTGTATTAGCCAAAATATGAGCTGTGTGGGTTGAATGAGAGAAAATCAAGCCAGCAAGCTGAGAAGTTTCTAAAGCAGCCCTCCTCAACCAGGGTTTCATTGAACTCTAGGAGCAGTTTCTGCCTCTCCAATAAGTTCCAATTGATACCAATGATTTTTTTAGCTTTCTATAAGAGGAGGGTTATTCCCACTGACCACAAATGTAAGGAGCATTTCTCCCACTTGAACATCACACTAATGTATCCTGAGTTGTAGATATAGTCATTTTTTGCAGATAAATCAAACAAAACAGCAGCGCTCAGATAATAGTCCAAGATTCTCCAGTGAAGCAGAACATATAATGTGAAGAGGGGAAAATGGATCCACCGCCAGGAGAGGGACGCACACTGACTCTTACCAGATCCAGTCAGTGTTTGTCCCTCTCCTGGTGGTGCCCATTTTCCCCTCTTCATATTATATGTTCTGCTTCACTGGAGAATCTTGGACTATTATCTGAGCGCTGCTGTTTTGTTTGATTTATGTGCCTACCATCTGTTACCAATAGGATCTTTGGCTAGCAGCTCGAGACTATTAACTCATATTGCCTAACACATCGTGTTTATGTTCCGTTCTAGAGTAACTAGCATTTGAAAAATAATCTTTTTTCTGTGTTACTTAGCGCAATTTTTCGGACTATTGTTTGCAAATGTCACCCGAGACTAGAAAGTTTTTTCTGATTTGAAAAAATTGAGAAAGGCTGATACAGAGAGTATTTGAGAGAACGAAGAAGTTATCTGAGGGAATTATATTACCCTGATGAAGGAGATTCTATTTGAATCTGATGAAGACATAATTTGGGCAGGGAATGTGCTTGTGTATCGTGACCCATAGATATACCAATTATTAGTAGGGGCTCCCTAAGGCTTCATGTACATGGGACATTTTAAAAAGTCCCTTGAATGCTGGAATTTTAACCACTTAAGCCCCGGAGGATTTGGCTGCTAAACGACCAGGGGGTATTTTGCGTGACTTTAACGGACAATTGCGCGGTCGTGCGACGCTGTACCTAAACGAATTTGGCGTCCTTTTTTTCCCACAAACAGAGCTTTCTTTTGGTGGTATTTGATCACCTGTGCGATTTTTTGATCATGCGCTATAAACAAAAAAAGAGCGTAAATTTTGCAAAAATAGCAATATTTTTCACATTTTTTTATATGAAATTCCCCCCAAAAAAAATGTAAAAATCAAAATTTTTTAACATTTTCGGCCAATTTGTTTTATGCTACCTATGTTTGGTAAAAAAAATCGCAAAAAGCGTATTTTGATTGGTTTGCGCAAAAGTTATCGCGTTTACTAACAAAGGGAAAGATTTTTGTCATTTTTGTTGTTTTTTTTTTTAACGCGTAATGGCGGCGATCTGCAATTTTTTTTGCGGTACTGCGACATTGCGGCGGACAGATCGGACCCTTGACTGACATTTTTGACACTTTTGGGGTTACCAGTGACATTTCTATAGTAATCAGTGCTATATATATGCACTGTTACTGTAAAAATACACTGGTAGTGAAGGGGTTAACTTTATTTGAGAGGGAGGGGCTGTGTGTGTCCCTAGGGGCGTGCTTTCTACTGTGATTGGCTGTGGCTTCAGCTGTATGAACGGTGATCAACGGTTCTACATAGTAGAACCGTATGATCATCTCTCATACACAGGGGAGAATGACAGGCAGCTTGTTTACACAAGCCGCCTGACTTTCTCCCTCTCCCCCGCCGATCGCAGAGTGAGCAGCGGACATCGGGTCCGCCGGTCACACGCGTGGGGGGGTCCGTGACCACGCGGGAGCGGGAGCGCGCCTCCGGGGGCGCGCGCTCGCTCCCTAGACCCTCACAAGCAAGCGACGTAGACCTACGTCAGTTTGCCTGTGAGGGGCTGACCGCCGACGTAGATAGTCGTGCGGCGGTCGGCAAGTGGTTAAAGGACGTTTAAAATGCCCGTTGTGTCACGTTTGGACCCGCGTTTAGCGGGCGTTTGCGTTTAGAACTGTTTCTAGAGGTCAAAAAATCATTCCCCTTTAAAATGGAAAAACGCGAGTGCTAAACGTGGGTCATCGCGTTCGGTCGCGTTTTTGCGTTTGAAACGCCGGGAAACACATGTTCGAACCCAAATGATTGCTTTCCAGAAAACGTCACTGAACTTAACTGCCTGCAAATGACTGTATATGACCCTGTGTACATGGACAGATAAAATAACATGGAGGTGGGTTCAGGGGCTTCTGAAAAAAATGCCCAACTGCTCCTAAACGGCTGTTTACAAGTTGCAGTGTACATGGACCCTAAGAAAAAAAAGCTATTTCAAGAGTTCCTACATGCTAAAAGGGCTCAGGAAGGCTGTTCTTGGTAGATGGTGACTCTGTTCAATGTATGTTGAGTACAGTAGGGGAAGTGCAGGAAATATGGACTTTTCACTTCAATCATAACCTCCAATCTGTGTCAGCAATCTACCCGAGTGTTGTAGGTTTCCTCATAGATATGAGTGCAGACAGTAAGGAAGATTTAGAAGCATATATGAAAACTTGGAAATGCACCATACTGGGATTTACAATTTGGAGACTGAAAAATAGGGAACTAGAAGATGCATACTCTATTCACTTCAGCCAAAGATGGAAACAGTCATGGAATGGCAGGAAGGAGATAATTATATCCTGTATTTACTTTACACATCCTAATTATAAAAACCCGCCCATTTCCAGAAAAAACATCCCATTAAGTACTTTGCTTAAATAAATAATTACAATCAATAAATAAGGCACTCGGACTCATTTTCTTTTTTGGATTAAAAAGGCCGCGGCTTGTTTATTAACTGGTAAACAGATTTAATAAAAACACCAATAATATTTTAATTAAATATATAAACAGAAAACCCAGTCATAAACAACTCGGGTTGTATTTAACCACTTGCCTTCTGTGCACTTAAACACCCTTCCCATCCAGGCCAATTTTCAGCTTTCAGCGCTCTCACACTTTGAATGACAATTGCGCGGTCATGCTACACTGTACCCATATGAAACTTTTATCATTTTTTTCACACAAACAGAGCTTTCTTTTGGTGGTATTTAATGATCTCTGGGTTTTTTATTTTTTACAAAAAAAAAGAAAAAAGACAGAAAATTTTGAAAAAAAAAAAAGTTTTTCTTATTTTCTGCGAGTAAATTTTGAAAATAAATTTTTCTCCCTCACTGATGTGCGCTGATGAGGCGGCACTGATGGGCACTGATAGGCTGCACTTATGGGCACTGATGAGGTGGCACTTATGGGCACTGATGAGGAGGTACTAATATGCCGCACTGATGAGCACTGATAGGCGGCATTGATAGGTGGCACTGATAGGCGGCACTGATAGGCGGCACTGCTGGGCACTGAGAGGTGGCACTGCTGGGTACTGAGAGGTGGCACTGCTGGGCACTGAGAGGTGGCACTGACGGGCGGCACTGATGGGCACTGATAGGCGGCACTGATGGACACTAACGGGTGGCACTGATGGACACTGACGGGTGGCACTGATGAGCACTGATGGGCGGCACTGATGAGCACTGATGGGCAGCACCATCAGTGCCCACACTCAGTGCCCATAGTGCTGCCAGTCAGTGCTCATCAGTGCCTAGATGAGCAGGCACTGACTGGCAGCACTATGGGCACTGATTGTGGGCATTGATGGGGGCACTGATGGCGGGCACTGTGGGCACTGATGGGGGGGCAATGTGTGTGTTTTTTTTACCTTCAGTAATCAGGGCACTGGTGATCAGTGCCCTGATTACATGTCTCTGTGTCCCCAGCGGCTGTCGGCTCCCCCTCCTTCCTCACACTGCAGTGTCTGTGTGAGGAAGGAGCGCCGGCGATGAGAGATGATCTCATATATTTACATATGAGATCATCTCTCATTGGACGGCTTGATCACGTGGTGAATGGCCGCTGTGATTGGCCATTCACCACGATCTGTGATCGGCCGTGTCCAAGGGACACGGCCGACACAGATTCTCCCCGATGCGTGCTCGCAGGAGCGCGCGGGGGGGCGTGTCACTGGAGGCCGTTTAGAAAATTCGAGTCCGCGCTGCAGCCGTATATAGGCTGTAGCGCGGATGGGAGGGGGTTAATAAGAATAACCACAGAATTCGTAAACATCCAACCATCCTCATACATAAATACCAAACAAAACGTCCCCCCCTGCATGGCAGAGGTGACCCAACCAGTTTAATATTCTAAGCCGCGACAAACCAAAGGGGAGGGAGGGAGGGGAACGCAGGTAGCAAGATTCTTGAGGAGATTGAACTTTGAGGGCTCGGGAGCTGGTTTGAATAGCCCTGTTCCTGAGGTAGCTCATATCTCAAGGGTGGGAGAAAAGTGGGCGTGAAAAGGGCTCATTCGCTGAAGCCACCAGGGAGACCTAAAAACTGCCCAGCTACACTAACTAAAATGCCTAACTACTCCCTATGGCGAGAATCATAGAGCGGGAAAGGGCAGAAAAACCTGACCCCGGACAGAAAGGCCATTAACCCATTAATTGTATAAACCTTAATCTGGCTGACTTATTAACTAAAATACCTTTACAAAATGGCTGAACTTTGGACCATTACATAACCTCACCCTTCCGCCATCCCATAAGAAAGAGGGGCTTATAGTAGCCCCCTTTCCAATATTCTCTGACACCATGT
This sequence comes from Pelophylax lessonae, assembly GCF_965119305.1. NCBI lineage: Eukaryota > Metazoa > Chordata > Amphibia > Anura > Ranidae > Pelophylax > Pelophylax lessonae. The sequence goes on from NC_138771.1 coordinate 298,821,494, forward strand.
GCACATTGGTTACCTAGGTCACCCTTAAGATTCAGATTGACATGTCTGCCTCATTGTATGGCCTAAGAAGGCCTCTGCTAGCCAAGAAAACAGCCTAGTGACAGGTTCACTTTCAGAAACCTAACAAGCCTATTGATAACATTGCCAGCCAATACTGCTACCAATATGGCAGTATTATGTAAGTATATTAGTACATATTGATATTACAGTCACATGTCAGTGTAATGATCAGAAAGCATGCAATGTAAATACACAGAGTATCATTTACTTCTTGGGACAGACAATCTTTTTTTTCTGACTGGATTCACAAGCACATTCCCTGCCAAAGTTATGTCCTCTTTGGCATAGGTGTGCACAGCCTATTGCATTAGGATGTGCACCCCAAAGCTCAGGCACACATGCCTTTCTCTGCAGCCTTAGCTGCACTGGAAAGTGATGAATAGGAAGTTTTCTGTGCTGAGCGGCTTCCTGTTCATTCACAAACTGAAGCATAGTAAACACATTTTACTATGCTTCAGTTATGATTGAACATAGTGAGTGGGTGTGTTCACTGTGTTCAATTAGAAAAAGAAGGGGCCTCCAAATGAAATATTGATTAGCCCGTTCTTCCACTTTCCATCCTGAAACATCCCCCTAAGCAGCTGGGGGGGGGGGGGGAGGGAAGCCAGCAGCGCTGCAGTGGGGTGGGGGGGGGGGCAACAGAGAGTGTGGCACCACACAGACTGTGCGCACGCCTATGCTCATTGGATTGAAATAGAATCACCTTCATCAGGGATATATAAACCAGCTTAACTGCCTCAGAAACATAGCTTCTTCATTCTCTCAGATACTCTTTATCAGCCTTTCTCAACTTTATCAACATGGGGGAAGCCGGGGCGGTAGAGGGAATCTTGGCACCACACAGAGTGTGCGCACGCCTATGCTCATTAGATTGAAATAGAATTACCTTCATCTGGGATATGTAAAGCAGCCTAATTCCCTCAGAAACATAGCTTCTTCATTCTCTCAGATACGATACTCTTTGTATCAGCCTTTCTCAACTTTATGAACCCAGAGGAACCCATGAAAAAACTTTCCGGTCTCAGGGAACCGCTGCTAATAATGACTATATCTACAACTCATAATACATTAGTGTGATGGTCAGTGGGAAGAATGCTTCTTACACTTGTGGTCATTGGGAAGAATTACTCCCTTATAGATAGCTAAAAAGATCAATGGTGTCAGTGGGAACTCTTGAGAGGCAGAAAGTGCTCCTTGCTCAAGGAACCCCTAGAAGCCCCTCGAGAAACTCCAGGTTTCCTTCCATCCCTGTTTGAGAAACCCTGCTCTAGACTGTTTGTTTTATACTTTTCATACTCTGTATAACAGTAAATGAGCTTAAAGTCTGGCACACACAAAGGTTTTTTTTTTTCGTTCAACCCAATGGGCTCAACAGAAAAAAACTGAAGAGCTCAGGATGAGATCCTGTTCAAGCAATCCAATGTTAGTACAGCGATTTTCCCCACTGAGCTATTGTATTCTGACAGGGAGACGGCCCCCTTGCCAGAACACACCGGTCAGCACTCTCAGCCATTGGCTGAGAACACTGAATGGATGCCGATCGGCAGACTTTTTTTCGGTCATGCTCTTTTGACTGGATGTTTAGTTGTCAGACCTGCTGCCATGCACACGGGCCAAATGTTGGCCGGTATCTATTTAACTGGCTGATACCGCCTGATATTCGGCCTGTGTGTATGGGGCTTTATGGTGAATAACTGTCATCAGGCATGGCAGGCCTAAACCTATCCAGCTAGGGAGGAGGCTAACCATGGGCGTCCGCAGAACTTTTTTCAAGGGGGGGCAACATTTTAAGGTCCCCCATGTTCCTCCCCGTTTCAACAATGGAGCAAAAAGCAACGTTTATTTTTAAAGCATTTGTTAAACTATAAAAAAGAAATTGATCCTTTTCGCTTAAAGCATGTTATACAGCACAGTGCTTTGCTGTGTAATTTGGCCCCTTCTATCACCTAAAATACCAGGCTGATCCTGCCTGGCTATGTCCTCCCCTCTGTAAACTGACCATGGTATACAATGGCTGCTGAGCCCTGACACTGTGGTCAGTTTACGTGCCTCCGTCATCCTGTGTGCCCCTGTGTCTGTGTTTTATGAAAATAAGCCATTCTTTACAAGTTTTCAGAGCGCAAATCGCCGCTCACGTGATCTGCCGCCTCTTTCCTCCTCTCCCCCTCCTGACTGACATCAGTGAGGAATCCTCGGCCCAGCCCTCTGCAGGCAGCTGTCAGATGGGGAGAGAAGAGAGCCGACGGGTCACGTGATCAGCGCTCAGCCCTCTAAAAACTGGTAAAGAACGGCTTACTTTTTTTTTTAAAACACATACACATACACACAGGATTATTTAACAGACCAGACAGGATGATATAAAGTGGCTTAACAACCACTTGAAAGGGGAACTTGAGCTTCCAAGGGGGGGCATGTGCCCCCCCTTGCCCCTACCTACGGACGCCCATGAGGCTAACCCCTTACTTTTTTTTGGAAAGGGGATGCCAGGGAAAGGGTGAAAATCCCTGTCAGGTCATTTTTTTTTTCCTGTATGCCAATAGGGAAATTTTCCTTTTGTTTATGAGATGCAGCAGGAAGTCAGAGAAAATCTATCAAAGTGAGAGGAATTCCCCTTTAGACAGTTGTCCTAGGAACAGGTGTTGCTATTAGATGTTTCACCTCATGGTCTGGGTTATATAGCACTGCCCCCTAGAGAGCTGCTGAGAATTACACTTTCTTGGGTCCCCTGGGTTACCATTAGCAACTGACAGTAGATAAATGGCAGTAACAGTTCTTGGCTCAAACAATAATCAGTCCAGGGGATTTGTTTTTTGTGTTTTATTTAGAACTGGGATGGGATAAAGGATGAGTGCAGGGCCGGTGCTTCCACTAGGCAAACTAGGCAGCCGCCTAGGGCGCATTGCCCCAAGGGGCAGGAAAGGAGCCCACCGGAGTGCTAGCTGCATAATGATCCTCTTCGTCTGGAGCTGAGTGGCCTAATCCCTGGGTGGGAAGTGACTCTCTAATCTGAGCTGGTGGGCAGCCGTTCATTTCCCTGGGTCGGTATTAAGCAGGGAGTGGAGGAGAGCTGAACCTGAGCCGGAGCTCGGCACTGGAGGGCGGCACCTTTACTGGAGCAGAAGCGACGAGGCGACAGAATGGTCTGAGGATGTTGGTGATGAAGGAGGTGCGGAGCTCTCTGACTGCTGCTTCTCCCTCCACCAGGAGCCGGTTGGAGCTGTGGTGAGCGCTGTGGTCCAGGAGAGGAGCGTCCTGGGAGAAGGAATAAGCAGGATCATGGTGAAAGAGGGCAGAGTGCAGGCCACTCTCTTCATACTGCCCAGTAAGTGTCCCCAGAACAGGGAATCAGGGTCCTTGGGTGTGACATGGAGTATCCCTGGTGTGAAAGAGAATTGCGGTCACCAGGTATGCCATGGGGAATCTAAGTCACCAGGTATGACATGGGGGAGAGGGGTCACAAGTGTAACAGGGGTTTGGGGTCACCAGGTGTACCATGGAGGAACATCAGGGTCCCCAGGTGTGACATGGAGGAACATCAGGGTCCCCAGGTGTGACATGGAAAAACATCAGGGTCTCTGTGTATGACATGGAGGAACATCAGGGACCCCTGATGTGACATAGAGGAACATTGGGATCACTGGGTATGACAGCATTACATGGAGGAACCATCAGATCAGGGTCACTGGATATGACATAGAGCAGTTTTTAACCCCTTCCCTTTTTATTTATTTTTTTGGAGGGGGGCGCAAGTAGCTGATCTTGCCTAGGGTGTAAAACAGTCTAGCACCGGCCCTGGATGAGTGGGATACTCCAACTATGAACTATGCACAAACTTGACAAGCAGCAGCACTTCTTTGCTCTGAGGAAGAGGGTACGCCCTCGAAACGCGTCAGCCTAGCCTCAGCAGACTCATGCGGTTTACTGCATGCTATCCAGCACCACGCAGTATCTTGGCTACCTTGGAGATTTCGTGTTAATTGTGCTGTTATGTGTGATACCCACACTTGTTTTGTGAGTATTATTTATACCTCTTATCCTTTTAATAAACGCTTTTAGTGGTAATGCACTAGGTCGGTGCGCCCTTCTCCTTTGTTGTTGATTTCTAGTGTGTTTTGGATACCCTTGATCCTGAAGGGGCAGCAAGACCACAAACTACACCTGTTTAAGTCAATTGAAACATCTTTTTCCCTCCATCATACACCACTTGAGCGCAGGAGAATTGTTGTCACTAGGCCGACTGCCTGTGACCACCTTCCTCAGCAAACAGTAGGAGAGACAGCCATCACCCTCCTCCTGGGACCTGGCTTCCCGCCCAAAGACACTCTGTCACATGTGCCCTTGGCTTTTATAACATATCCCAGGATGCACCACTCTCTGTGCCAACCCACTGGGACAGTTACAAAGCCTGTGCATCACTGGCTGGGTTTCCTCCACTGTCCATCAGGCTCCCCTATTGGACACAGTGGGGACACTCCCTCAGACCAGATGAATCACACATAGACACATGCAACAGGCCTGACTAGAAATTCTGCTCCCCTGTTAAGCAGATAGAGCAACTAGCTTTTTCCTACCGCTCTCCTGATAAGCAGGCAGAGCAAACTATCCTCCCGACCTAGCACCTATCTAGGAGGGTGCTACAGTTAAATGCTAGCATTTTAGATTTCCTCCCACTTTCTGTCTCAGGGACAGTGGTCACCAGTACATATAGAAAGGGTGAATATAAACCTGGGGGGTTTTAGTGCATCTCTGGCACAAAAAGATTACCTTTGACCGCTTGCCAACCACCTCACATAGGAGTAGAGGGCAGAGGGGCTCTCCTGTTCCAGATCACGTATCTAGTACGTGATCCAGCACTTTCCGAGTAGGGGTGCATGCCTGCGCTCGCTGCACCAGCTGTGCTGTGATTAGTCACAGCACAAGCCAATCAGCGCTGGTCAGTCATTTGCCAACACCCGCTGATTAGTGAAGAGGATGACAGGACAGAGCTATGTGACCATAACCAATACAGAGCTCTGTCCTGGCAGCGGGGATGTGCCGGTTTGTGTTTCCCTGCAAAGTAGGGAATAAAAACCGACACATCCCTTAGTAAAAGCAGCTGACAGTGAATGTATCAAGCACTGTTAGGCACACATTTAACCCCTTGATTGACCTAGATGTTGCAGTGACAGTATATATTATTAGCACTGATCTCTGTTTTAGTGTCACTGGTTCTCACAAAGCATCAAGAGTGCCAATTAGTGTCAGAATGCCCACCAAACTATCACAGCCCCGCTATAAGCTGATCACCACCATTACTAGTATATTTGAAAAAAATACAATATATATAACATAGTTTGTAGACGCTATAACTTTCCGCACAAACCAATCCCCCTGCCCCTGTACAGATAATTAGTAGGACCTCATCTGGAATCTACAGTTCAGTTTCGGGCTCCAGTTCTCAAAAAGATATTGGGGAACTGGAGAAAGTGCAGAGAAGGGCAACCAAACTGATAGGAGGCATGGAGGAGCTCAACTATGAGGAAAGAGAAAAAATTAGAGGAACTGAATTTTACGAGGAGATTAAGGGGGGATATGATCAACATGTATAAATACATAACGGGTCCATATAGTGAACTTGGTGTTGAGTTATTCACTTTAACCACTTTACCACCGGAGGATTTTGCTGTCCTACGTCCAGGCCACTTTTTGCGATTTGGCACTGTGCGACTTTAACTGACAATTGCGCGGTCATGCAATGCCGTACCCAAATGAAATTTACGTCCTTTTTTTCCCACAAACAGAGCTTTCTTTTGGTGGTGTTTGATCACCTGTGCGATTTTCATTTTTTGCGATATTAATAAAAAAAGCGACAATTTTGAAAAAATAACAATATTTTTCTACTTTGACAGTTATATATTTAGGCCAAAATGTATTTAGCTACATGTCTTTGACAAAAAAATTCTCAATGAGCAGATTTTTAACCGCTTTAAGACTGGAAGATTTTACCCCATTCCTGACCAGTCCATATTTTGCGATTCGGCACTGAGTTACTGTAACGGACAATTGCGCGGTCCTGCCATGCTGTACCCAAATTAAATTTATGTCCTTTTTTTCCCACAAATAGAGCTTTCTTTTGGGGGTATTTGATCACATGTGCGATTTTTACTTTTTGCGCTATAAACAAACAAAGAGCGACAATTTGGAAAAAATAAATATTTTTCACATTTTTTTATATGAGATTCCCCCCAAAAAAATGTAAAAATCAAAATTTTTTAACATTTTAGGCCAATTTGTTTTCTGCTACATATTTTTGGTAAAAAAAATCACAATAAGCGTGTTTTGATTGGGTTGCGCAAAAGTTATCGCAGCTACTAACTACAGGAAATTTATGTCATTTTTATTGTTTTTTTTTTAAACTAGTAATGGCGGCGATCTGGCGGCGATCTGCGATTTTTTTTGCGGGACTGCGACATTGTGGCGGATAGATCGGACCCTTGACTGACACTTTTGACACTTTTGGGGGTACCAGTGACATTACTACAGTAATCAGTGCTATAAATATGCACTGTTACTGTAAAAATGACACTGGCAGGGAAGGGGTTAACTTTATTGGAGAGGGAGGGGTTAATGTATGCCTGGTGCTTACTAACGTGTGTGGGGGAGGGGACTGTGGGACACAGGCACAGATCGCAGGTTCAGCTATGCTGAATCCTGCAATCTGTCACTGTTTGTCACTTAGGAGATCTACCCGCTTTGTTTACACAAGCGGGCGGATCTCCACACTCGATCCCCGACGATCGGGGAAGAGCGGCGGTGATCACCGCCTTTCTTCCCCTGGCCCGACTCCCGCTGTGCGTGCCGCCGCCCACAAGGGGAGGAGTCCAGCGATGTAGGTCTACGTCGCTGGACGATATCGAGCAACTTTGCCGCAGTACGGTCAACGTGACCGGTCGGCAAGTGGTTAAGGTCATCACAGAGGGCAAGGGGTCACTCTTTACGTCTGGAGGAAAATAGATTTCATATCCAAATATAAAAAAGTTTTTTTTCACAGTAAGAGCTGTGAAAATGTGGAAAAGACTCCCTCAAGAGCTGGTTCTGGCAAGATCAGTAGATTGGTTTAAAAAAGGCCTGGATTCTTTCCTAGATACACATAATATAACTGGGTGCTAACACTTATAGGTAAAGTTGATCCAGGGAATATCCGATCGTCTCTTGGGGGTCAGGAAGCTAATTGGATTATGCTTTGCTGGGGGGGGTTTTCACCTTCTTCTGGATCAACTATGGGTATAGGATTGTGTATATGGGATTGTATTTTTTATTTTATTTTTATTGGTTACACTGCTCAAAAAAGGAACACTTTTAAAACACATCAGAAAATAGAAAACTATAATGCTGGATATCTTTTTTTTGTATATTAACATTATTGTTTAATTTTCCATCTGCATAAAAGGCCTAAATCAAGTCATTGCATTATTAACGATCATATATGACTATTACAAACAAATAACTTCTATAATTACAAAACTTCCCCTCCCCCCACCCCCAAAAAAAGAAAAAAAAAGACAAATAAATAAGTTGTGTCCTCTGCTACCTACACACTCTGCCAAACTCCTTCTCTATCAGGCATCATAATTCCTGACCCTGATCATCCATGCCCCGGTGCCTAGTCCCATTGTGTAGCTCGTGGGGTGGGGGGGGGGGGGGGGAGGGGACAGACAAACTGCCGTTCACTCTTATTCTTGCCGTTGGATGGTAATAAAAGGCAGAGATCCATCTTATCATCCTTTCTTTCCTAAGCTTCTCAGAGTCTCAAACACGAAACCCCAATCAACCCTGTCAAAGTTATTTTTGGCATCTACAAACAGTAATACAGCCGGTATACCCTTCTTTTTTACTTCGTGGATACTTCGTGGATAACCTGATCCTACCTGATCCTACCTGATCCTACCTGACCTACCTGATCATTATATATCTATTTCGGCAGTAAGGGTTTTAGTCTTTCTGCTATTATTTTTGTGAATATTTTATATCTGTATTTAAGAGGGAGATTGGTCTATAACTCGTTAGTGCCGTGAGGTTTTTCCCTTCCTACAATATAAGAGGTACATAAGCAAGCAAAGACTCCTCTCTTACGTTCTCTTTTTCCCCTAGTGTGTTAAAGTACTCACATAATTTGGGAGCTAACATTTTTTGAAACCTTTTATAATACAGGATCGAGTATCGATCGGGGCCCAGAATCTTCCCCAGGGCCATGTTCTTAATCACCCACCCCACCTCCTCCCATGTGATCGGTCCTCTAGCTCCTCTCTGGGTAGTCTTGGGAGATCAAGCTTCTTTAGGTATTCACTCAAAGCCAGATCTTCCTTACTCCTATCCCTAAATTTCTATTTCTGTCTAATATTGTAGAGCTGACTGTAATATAAGTGGAACACCTGAGCAATATCTGGGGACGAGTGTACAATTTCTCAATTTTCAATTTTAATTTTGGTGGATATGGAATGCGTTTTTTTTTTCTCCCTCACTGCTTTTGCTAACCATTTCCCCAGTTTATTTCCCCTTTGATATTTTTCCTTCATAACTACTGTATATGAAATGTGCTTTTTACCTCCTGCTCCATAAGTGCCATTAACTCACCTCTCTTCTCGATGAACTCGCTCTTCTCTGAGATGCCTTTGGGTCTAGTCCTTAGTTCCAATATATATCTCCCTGAGTAACTGGTTCATTCTCTGCTTCTTTTCCTTTTTTCTTTGTGTCCCAATGGCTTTTAATATACCCCTTATATAAGCTTTATGGGATTCCCACAAGGTGGTTTGTGAAATCTCTGGTGTGTCATTGATAAAGAAGTTCTCCATCTCCTCCTCTACTTTCTCAACTATCCTGGGATCCTGAATGAGCGAGTCATTCAGTTACCAGGTCCTACCTCTAGGCACTGCTGAAGATAAATCTAACTGTACTATCACCGGGGCATGATCAGAGAGTGTAATAAGCTTAAAGCGGAGTTCCGGCCACAAAATCAACATAATCGATTTTGGGCCATCCGCTTGCTATTGGTCACCTGAAAAAGAAATGGATAGTAACGATTTTTTTTTTTTGTTTACTTACCTTGTTATTGAAGAAAAATATACACACCTTTCTTCCACTTCCTCCCTCTGTGGCCGTCACTTCCTCTTTGCACTGATTCCTAGGAGCTGAACGTCATCGCTCCCAGGAATCAATGCGCCTGCACCAGCCCCGCTCGTCACTTCCGGTGCCCAGAAGCTGTGGAGGGATGACGCGCCCACACCGGAAGTGACGAGCGGGGCCAGAGCAGGCGCATTCTGGGAGAAGAGGACACGGAAGAGGACGCAGAAGAGGACGCGCTGGCTTCAGCTGCCCACATCCGAGATGGCAGCACTGGAGAAGACATTTTCAAGGTAAGTATTTCTTCTTAAAGGTAAGTGCAACCCGGGACAGTACAGAGGCTATCCATTGTGGAATGTACTAGCCCTGACTATCCCGGGGGTATTTTTATTGGAAAAAAAATTTCGTGCCCAGAACGCTTTAATTATCGCTTCCCCAAGAGAGACTAGAAGTTGATGCTCTATTAAAATATAACCTATCCTTGAATAAGAGCCGTCTACTGAAGAATAACAAGTGTAATCTCCGAGTTCTGGGTGTCTTACCCTCCAGGCATCCACTATATTCTCCTGGTTTCATTCTGCCTTTTCAGCGGGAGACGGGAGGTCCCCCTCGGCGAGTCTAGAAGTGGGTCCAGCCCCATATTTAAATCTCCTGCTACAATAAGCTTCCCCTCCCTGAATTTCATCAGTCTTTTCAGGGTTTTCCTCAAAAATGTATTTGGGTCTTTATTTGGGGAGTAAAAATTTGCGAAGGTATACTCCATGTCAGATAATCTTCCCTTGATAAATAAAATACTTCCACTCAGGGTCTACTTGCTGCCCCTTCAGCGTGAACACAGTGCTCCTATTGATTCCAATCGCCAATCCCCTTGAATGGCTCTAAATCAAGTCACTGTAGAACCACGTAGGAAAGAACCAGGAAGACAATTTAATCCCTGATGTACTGTATGTATGAGATGTGTTCCTTGTAGGAAGACTACTCCAGCCTCAAAATTATGCAATTCTTTAGTTACCTTATGCCCTTTGCTAGGTGTATTCAAGGCTCTAACATTATATGACACCAAATTTACCAGAGTCATGGGCAGCCAAAGGAGCAACTAGTACCTCCTTTCCTTGAGAGAGGACTTAGAGAGAAAAAAAGGAAAAAGAAAACCTATCCCTCCCCCACCTCATTACCTTTCTCACAGGGGTTATCCTCTTGGAGGGTTGGACAACTGTCCAGATCTTGTTCGATGTATAAATATGCCACCTTCTGTCCATACCTTCCCAGGGGGCAACCACCCTGACGCTCCAATCCACCTCCACCCACTGGACCAGTACCCTCACCATCCCTCTCCCCCCCCCGCCAGCACCGCAAGAGGGAAGGAGAGTGGGGGAGGAAAAGAAGGAGAAGGAACACAAGAAATATCCTAACCATAAACTTAACCCCACATGGCCCTGTACCCCTTCCTCCCATTCCCTGCACCCCCCCCCCACCTCATCTAGCTACTCACCCCTCTCACCTCCCCCCTTCCCCCTGCCAAAGATCCCCGGTGAGCCCGCAATCTCCTCTCACCCCGACAGGGGTGGAGGTGGTAAATTAAATTCACTACAGAATTCACTCAAGTCTTCTGGAAATCTCAAGACCGCTGTACGGCCATCTTTTCTCCCCTTAAGACAGGCCAGGAAACCCCACCAATATTAGATATCAGAGGCCCGCATTTGATCTGTCAGGGGTTTAAGGAGTCTCCTTCTTGCAAGAGTCTCGGCTGACAAATCAGCATATAGCTGTAAAGTCGCTCCTTCAAAAGTAATCCCAGGGGAATTCCAGGCCTTCTCCATGACTATCGATTTTTCTTCTACATAATAGAACCTCACAATCACATCTCTTAGGCCATCTCCAGCCTGGCTGCTATATCCTCCTACCCTGTTTAAAGTTTCAGGGGGCTCCTTTCCTAACAAAGGGTTAAAGAGGCACCGCACTACAGTTATCAGATCTTCCTTCCCCTGTTTCTCTGGTAGGCCCTTTATTCGCAAATTTTTCCTTCGGCTGCGATTCTACTGATCATCTAGCTTATACAAAAGAGTCCGGTTAGCTTTCTGCAGCGATTTAATCTGTTTGCGCAGATCTTCCAGTAATCAATCATGGCTGTCGAGAACCAGATCCAATTTCTCCACACGACCAAAAACCTGTCCGATGTCGGCCCTGACTGCCACTATATTCAGTTTCAGGGATGTTTCCAATTGAGACAAAAGCCCCGCAAGGGCTTCTTTAATAAGAGGTAAGCCTGCTTGGGGATCCTCCAAGATCGTGTTCCAGTCTACTGTCAGGACTGGACGTTCCCCCTTGGGGCCTCCACTTTGTACTTTAGGTCCCCCCTGGGGATTTCCGCCATAGCTTCTTGGTCTGGTTTCTCCTAGGGCACTAGTCTTCCCCGCTGCGAGATCCTCCATTATAGGTCTTTGCTTCCCAGACCCTGTCGGCCCTGAGGATCCTTTTCCAGGGCTATCAAGGCCTTCCTCCACCAAGCTAGACTCTGCTGACATGTATCGCTGGATACCTCCTGGGCTGGGGGAGAGTTGATTAACTTTGCTAACTTTTGATTTACCTCTCATCTTTAATCTCGGATGGTCTCAATTGCAAGATGGAAGGGCAAAGCAAAGAGGTGCCTGGATACCCGTGGGAAGTTATCGCTAGACAGAATTGCGATTTAGGTGATTTACTGCTCAAAGCAGTATAAACACAATCTCCAGAGGCCAATGGAGCTCAAACCAGTTTGATCAGGGGGCACATAGCTGAGGCTGTAGGAGGGGAGCCTTCAAATTTTACAACAAGCAGCTGAAGGATGCAGCGGCGGCAGGCCCTTTAATAGCTAAGCTAAGAATAATTTTGTCCCTTCTTGGGGTTGCCCCCATATTCCAGGCAAAGAATGTCACTTATTACTTCCATAGGGGGATCCCCAGAGAGACAAAACCGTCAGGGGAATAATGTGCTTAGATGAATCAGGGGGCTTCACCAGGGCTCTCCCCTTCAGGCTGTTCTTTCTGACCTTTTCAAGACCCCCTTTGAAGCTTACCACTCTCCAGCTGACAGTTCTGGGAGGGTAGGATACCATAACCCTTCTGCTATAGAGAGGTGAGTGAAGTGCCAGTGGGTTAATGTCAATGCAGCGGTGGAGGAGTCAGATAGCCTGTCACGGTGGTGGTAGCAGAGGGAGACAGGAAGCCCAGGGAACAGCCATGCAGAGCCCCTGATGTGGCATCTAGGCAGTCGAGCTATATCCCTCCATTGTGCTGGCTGCTGCGGCGACGTCGGTGGATCGGGCGGCAGACCACTTATTCCAGCATGGGCGCTAGCTTCATCGCGTCAGCACGCCTCCACCCCCCCCCCCCCTCAGGTCTCAGATATCTTTACTGATATGAACTGCATAATGTTTCAGGAACGAAAGGATGCCACATCGTTTGATGGAAATGAAAATGATCAACCTACAGAGGGCTGAATTCAAAGGCACCTCGAAAATCAAAGTAAAAAAAAAATGATGCAACAGGTTAGTCGATTTTGCTGAAATTTAATTGCAGCAACTCAAAATGGTACTCAGTAGTATGGCGCCATGTGCTTGTATGCATGCCTGACAACATCGGGGCATGCTCCTAATGAGACAACTGATGGTGTCCTGGGGTATTTCCTCCCAGGCCTGGGCATCACTGAGCTCCTGAACAGACTGAGGTGCAATAGTATCAATTCTTTCATTCTCCAGGAACTGGCTGCATACTCTCACCACATGAAGCCAGGCATTGTCCTACACCAGGAGGAACCCAGGACCCACTGCACCAGCTCAGGGTCAAACAATGGGTCTGTAATACTGTAAAATAATTGATATTATTGCAGATGGAACATAAGAACAATATGGCTTGTACAACATAGCTTTGAATGGACTTTGATGTGAGGAAAATTACAGTAAACAGGACTAGAAACAATGCACAAGGTATTTTGGTTTAGCACCCCTGCTGCCACCCCAGCTGGGGTGTGGGTCTCAAGTCTTGATAAAAAGGACCCTGGCCTCTATACGGTCCAGGTATTGCCTCATGCTTCCAGTAATGACACTGACCGTAGCCAGAAGCAAAACTAGTGAAAAACAGTCAGAAAAGATGAGTAGGGAAAAAGGAGGGAAAAGTCAGGACCTCCACCTGTAAACCATTCCTGTTTTGGAGGTTGTCTCATGTTGCCCATTTAGTGCACCTGTTGTTCATTTCATTAACACAAAGCAGCTGAAACTGATTAACAACCCCCTCAGCTACTTAACTGATCAGATCCAAATCCCAGGAGTTTAATTGACTTGATGCTCTACTTTGATTAAAAAGTGTTCCTTTAAAAAAAAAAAAAAAATTTGAGCAGTGTATATGCTTATAGGGATATATTTTTTTTACCAAAAATATATAGCAGAATACATATTTGCCTAAATTTAAAAAGAAATTCGAATTTTTACTTTTTTTATTGGCTATGTTTTATAGCAGAAAGATTGTTTTGGGGTTTTTTTTTTTAATCTTCAGTTTTTTTTTACAGGGCAGAAAATAAAAAAAACCCCAGAGGTTATCATATACCACCAAGAGAAAGCTCTATTTGTGGGGGGGGGGGGGGGGGGGGGGGTGTTATAAATTTAAATTGAATACAGCGCTGCATGACCGCACAATTTTCAGTCAAGGTAACGCAGTGCCAAAAAGCAACAAATGGCCTGGTTATGAAGGGGGGTAAATCTTCCAGAGGGGGCAAGTGGTTAATATTGGTAAGTTTTCACATGGCACCGTCCAGATAGCAGTACAGTGCAACTCTATGGTAGTCAATGGGAAGTCAGCTTTCAGCAGGTCAGTGTGTGTTCTATGGAAAGATTTCTGGAGGGTAGCCCATTGCTTGTTTATTATTACATGGATTGATGTTTAATAATTACAAACCAATGTTTCCATCTTTATTGTTACAACGTTTAAATTGCGGGTAATAAAACATATACATTGTAATCATTCTCTGAGAATTGTAAGTAACAGCTTTCACTTCACACACCGCATGACTGACACGGACACAGTGAGTCATCACCATAGGACTACATCTCCCATAAGGCCTCCCGCCTCGCCTGGTGCATGCAGGGATTGTTCTCTATACTAAACGTTATAGTTGTGTGACTGCCCTCAGTGTGCTGGGAGAGCTGACACGGATTTCTAGTAGTCATGTCCGACCCGAGCTCGTTCTGTGATGCGGAGAAGTTCATCACCCGTCATATAAACCTGCACCTGAATGTGGACTTCTGTAGAAAAGTCATCTCTGCCACCAGTGCCCTGACCGTCAGATGTCTCCAGGACTCCATCTGCAGCCTGGTAATACCTGTATACCTGCAGCTAGTTCTCTACATGTATTCCTCATCTCTACTACATACACCTACATCTGATCTCTGCTACATACACCTACATATATTCTAAATCTCTACTTCCATACACCTACATGTGTTCCTGATCTCTTCTTACATACACCAAGATCTATTCCTGATCTCCACCAACATCCACCTAGATCTATTCCTGATCTCTGCTACATACACCTAGATCTATTCCTCATCTCTGCTACATACACCTAGATCTATTCCTCATCTCTGCTACATACACCTACATCTGATCTCTGCTACATACACCTAGATCTATTCCTCATCTCTGCTACATACATCTAGATCTATTCCTCATCTCTGCTACATACACCTAGATCTATTCCTCATCTCTGCTACATACACCTAGATCTATTCCTCATCTCTGCTACATCCACCTAGATCTATTCCTCATCTCTGCTACATACACCTAGATCTATTCCTCATCTCTGCTACATACACCTAGATCTATTCCTCATCTCTGCTACATACACCTAGATCTATTCCTCATCTCTGCTACATACACCTAGATCTATTCCTCATCTCTGCTACATCCACCTAGATCTATTCCTCATCTCTGCTACATACACCTAGATCTATTCCTCATCTCTGCTACATACACCTAGATCTATTCCTCATCTCTGCTACATACACCTACATCTGATCTCTGCTACATACACCTACATCTATTCCTCATCTCTGCTACATCCACCTGGATCTATTCCTCATCTCTGCTACATCCACCTGGATCTATTCCTCATCTCTGCTACATCCACCTGGATCTATTCCTCATCTCTGCTACATCCACCTAGATCTATTCCTCATCTCTGCTACATCCACCTAGATCTATTCCTCATCTCTGCTACATCCACCTAGATCTATTCCTCATCTCTGCTACATCCACCTAGATCTATTCCTCATCTCTGCTACATCCACCTGGATCTATTCCTCATCTCTGCTACATCCACCTAGATCTATTCCTCATCTCTGCTACATACACCTACATCTGATCTCTGCTACATACACCTAGATCTATTCCTCATCTCTGCTACATACACCTACATCTGATCTCTGCTACATCCACCTGGATCTATTCCTCATCTCTGCTACATCCACCTGGATCTATTCCTCATCTCTGCTACATCCACCTGGATCTATTCCTCATCTCTGCTACATCCACCTGGATCTATTCCTCATCTCTGCTACATCCACCTGGATCTATTCCTCATCTCTGCTACATCCACCTGGATCTATTCCTCATCTCTGCTACATCCACCTGGATCTATTCCTCATCTCTGCTACATCCACCTGGATCTATTCCTCATCTCTGCTACATCCACCTAGATCTATTCCTGATCTCTGCTACATCCACCTAGATCTATTCCTGATCTCCGCTAACATCCACCTAGATCTATTCCTCATCTCCGCCAGATCTTGATCTGTTCAAATATTTGCACCCGTTTCTGATCTCTGTTCCCACACACGTCTGCCTTCCTCTGCCCCCAGATTTCTCCACCCCTTGCTGATCTCTGCACCTGCCTGTGTCTTCACCCCTTTCTGATCTCTGCTCCCAGATTTCTTCACCTCTTACTGATCTCTGTACCCACATATCTGCTTACCATAACATCCCTTTGGAACTATGTCTCCCTTTACCTGTAAATCTTTAGTTGCACAAGTGTTCATGTTAGGGTAATGCAAACAGATGGCACCTGCTTCTGCTGGGGCAAACATTTATTGGTTCAACTTTATATACCCAGCATGCTTCTTCAGGGCTGACGGGGCACTTCCTCATGAACATTGGTCATTGTTGGTTTGGTACCAAAATTTGTTTATAGGCACCCCAAGATATGTATTAATAGGTACTTTGTGCTTATAGAATTTAGCTTAAAATTTTACTTTACCTAAAATGTTGAACAGGTTCTCTTTTAATGGGTTAAAAACTGCTCCTTCAGTCAGTGTGTGGTTGCGCCTATGTGTATAAATAGTATATATATTTTTCATCATTGTTTTTTATATCCTTTTAGACACCCTGGTGGAAATTTTTTTTTTTTTCTTTTTTTTTCCCGGATTCAATTTCTATTTTGTAATGTGAGATTTAGCAAGAAATACTTCACTCTTACAGAGTTACAAAACAAGACATGTTTTGTTGAAATACTTCAGTTGGAGTAACATAGCGTGGATGATTCAATCTCACGTCAGCCATGTAACTGGGATCTAGAGCTTTATTTTCAGGGAGAAAGCGAAGTGTCGACATTGTGCAACATTAGTGAGCAGGAAGAAAAGCCACATATGAAATAGGAAAATCTGTTGGCATTCTACATAGATATACACAAAGAAATCATTCACACCTTCATAAGATTATTAAAGCCAATATTTTTTACAGAAGGCTCTACTGTACTACGCACTGATTAAGTGGAGGGCCAAAAATCCTAAAACAGCTTAAGTGAAAAAAAAAAAAACAAACTGTAAAATATTAGGCTGTTTGAATACTATACAGCAGGGGTTTTGGATATGCAGATGGCTGGTGGGGCAGAAAAAGATCTGGGTGGCTCCCCCCACTGTCCAGAAATGAAGGTTTAATCCTTGGATTTGTGGGGCATGTTATGGGCATGATTACCCTCTGGTATAAGAAGGCTCTGCTGTGCTATGCACTGGTTCTGTGGAGTTCTTTTTTTTTTTTTTTTTTCATTTTTATCATTACCTTGTGGATTACCCTTTCTATATACTATTTCAATTTTAAGTAGATTCTCCTGTTGCATTCTCCATAATATAAAATAACATGCTGACTTTTGGAGTATGATGTTATCTCTTTATAATGGCTGGGCCCAGCCGGCTTTGGAAACTGAGGTGAACTGATCTCACCACTGAAGTCCCCAAAAGCTATAGGAAACCATTCAGTGGTTCAGCTCGTAAGCATCCTAAAAATTGTAATCTTTTTTTGGGCAGACTAAGGCCAGCCATACACTGTTTGAGATTCAAGCTATTAATGGACAGGCTGAATGTACCAAATTGATCAATTTTAACTTTGGTACAACCAGCCCGCCAGATTCGCTTGTGATGATGGCAAGTGACTGCTATATCGCTAGCGATAATCACTGTCTTCTCCCAGCGAAGACTGCTACCCCGCATCCACGTCAGGAGAAGACAATTGTTCTGCAGGAGGGATTCCCCCCTGTCAGCACTGTCTGTATTGATGGGGGAATCATGCATATTATGTTGCAAGAAAAAAATGTGCACCGTCTATGGCCTGCCTTAATCCAACCAGAGCTTAAGGCCACATAGGGGCGATCCCACTTGGGGGGGGCGACCTCGGAGCGGCCGCCACGGACTTCATAACATTGAAGTCTATGGCGGTCGCCTCCGGGTCGCCCTAAAGAAGCTCCGGACCCTTTTTCTAAGTCGGAGCGACTTGTGTCGCTCCTATTAGAACGGGTCCGCAGCTTCCCTATGGAAGGCGACCTGTGAGGGGACCAGGTCGCCTTAGTGTGAACGGGGACTTGGCACATCTGAGTTTTTTCTTTTAAGGACCGGTTGGTCTTTTGTTTTGCTACTGCATTTTTTGATTGAATAAAACCTGCTATGGCAGAGTTTAGTTGAAAAATGACTAACAAATGTCTGATTGTACACAACAATGTTACCTATGCTAGGGATGTAATGCTGTGTTGTAACCCCAGCAGCTGCTTGAAATGTGCTCCCCACTTAGGGCCCTCTCGTTTTTTTTGCTTGGTAGAAAAAGGTTTCCCCTTCGGCCTCATGTACACTGCTGCTGATATGCTGATAAACGGAAGATAAACGGATAAATCGTTTATAGTCTTTTAGAGGCAGTTGAGTTTAGTGGCTTTTTTTTTTTTTTTTTTTTTTAAACGATCAGACGGAAGTTTTATTGACATTTGAAACGCAAAATACTTGTAACAGCGTGCAAACGCGTCTCAACGCGGTAACTTGTGTTTTTATAAGCATTTTGTTTATCGGTGTTTTTAATGGGGATACATTTCTGAATATTTTACAATGTAAAAATGCTTCTAAACACTCAAACGCGGCGCGTTTTTAACCGTCTGTTACTAGCTGTCAAGTTTCAGCGTTCAGGAGAGGTTTCCAAACGTCCTGTGTGAATGAAGCCTTAAAGGATAAGTTCACTTTTTGGAAAAAAATAATAGATGCACCTGCAAAAAAATGTGCATTTATATTTGAAGCCGGTAAGCATCGCCCCAGCGATCAGTAGATCGCTAGGGCCATGCAGGTCTCCAGCAGATCTGCCAGTGTATCTGCTTGCCCGTTGATCCTGTACGGGTAAGCAGATACAATCTGACAGGAAGCATGAATGAACTATCATTGAAAACTACCATCTGACAGCTGCAAAGGCTGCAGAACCTTGATGTTTTTGCATGCACAGAGTGCTGTCAGTGACACGGCTTGGGGGGTGGGGCCCCCCTCTTGGTCACGTTTTTTTTTTTTTTAAATTGTGACCGCTAGCAGGAGGGAGTTAGAAGAACCCCCACTAGCTGTCACAGCAGGGATTAGGGAGGTGCAGGGGCCGATCCATTCCATTCGTAACATGTTGCACCCTGAATATGTGTACTGAAATCGTGGGCAAAATTGCGCAATTCTACCAGCACAGCAAAATGTGGGATGTATTTGTGATGTCATTACTTTTTAATGGCACCCCAAATGCTGTGTGATTTTTATTTTTTTTTTTGCAGCAATTGTCCTGCGACAAAATGCACGAAAATTACCAAGCACTCTTGGCTCTGTGCCAGCATTTTTTTTGGAGCAGAGGGAGGCCTATTCAAATAAATGGTGCTGCTTCAAGAACGTGTTTTAAAAAAAAAAAAAAGTGGCGTATCAGGTGTCGCTGCAGTGCGCTTAGGACCCTTTCACACAGATAAGTTTTTCTTGCATTTTTACCTTGCAAGAAAAAGGTTTCCCTTTAAATCCTATGGGACTCTTCACACCACTGCACTACGTGTGCAGTGCATTTTAAAAAGTCCTGCATGCTGCACCTTTGGTGCAGTTTTGAAGGTGTGTCCGTTTTTCACAGGTGCAGGCAACCCAAAAACGCTCCAGAAACGCATCCAAAACACAGCAAAATCGTGGCAAAACGCACATGTGTTTTTACGGTGATTTTGCAACAGATCAGTGTGAAAGTGTGAACAGGGTCTTAATCCTATGGAGAGCTTCACACCACTGCGCTGTGGTTGTGATGCTTTTTGAAAGGTCCTGCGTGCTGCATTTTTGGTGCGATTTTTTTTTTTTTTTTTTTTTTTTTCCCCCCAAAACCTTACCAAGAAGGCAGCTCCCCATTTGAAATGAATGGAAAATGCTAGAGATGCGGCCACGAAAACCCATGCCATTTTACTGTGCTTATGGTGTGTTTTTCATAGGTCATGTGACTCAAAAACACATCAAATATGTAACAGGGGTGTGTTATTGATGCATTTTTGCAGCGTTTTCAATGCATTTCAACAGGGAGGTGCGTGGTTTTTTAACGGATTTTTAACACCACCACAACAGAAGTGCAAGGGACCAGTGTGAAAGTATACATAGAACTTTTAAAAGGATGCATTTTTCTTGGGCTGAAAATGCTGATAATGGCTGACAATAAATTCATATTCATTTAAATTCCTGATCTTAATTAAAATGATCTTCATTAAAAAGTCGAATATAAGGCAAATATAATTACATCGCTCAAAAAAATTAAAGGAACACTTTAAAAATATATGTAGCAATATTTCCAGGCCTGGGGCCTGAGGTGGGTCTGCCATCAGTACCGGTAACCCTTCCAACACATTTAAGTTGGGAACCCAGGTGTGAGAACTTGTTTTATTGTATTTTGGGGATGGGAGAAGGGAATGAGTGGGATACTCCTCTGGCTCTTCTAGGCTTAACTGGGACTTTGTACAAAAATGCTCACAATTGCTGTCTTGGCGCCAGCTGAAAGCCGACCAGCGCTTCCTTACACTTCAAATGCTGCTTGACTGAATTCATTTTGAAACCTCGACTTTAACTTGTTAGCTCAGAAGCTCCAGGACTGTAGAGCTCTTGACTCCTGATACTCGATCAAAAGTCACTGAACAGCTCCCTCCAACCCTTCACTGGCTGAGGTAGCTCCTTGTCACTACTTGTGCTGCTGCAACTCTTAACCACTTTAGCCCCGGAAGATTTGGCTGCTCAAAGACCAGGCCCTATTTTGCGATTCGGCACTGCGTGACTTTAACAGACAATTGCGCAGTTGTGCGACCCTGTACCCAAACGAAATTGACATCCTTTTTTCTCTTACGTCCTCCGACAGTCGCCGCCTCTTCATATTCGTCACATATGGGGGTATTAGACTTTGCTCCGAAGGAGTAGCTAGGCAACAGAATATGTTAACAATAAAGCTTTTAACATATCCCACCCTCAAGGGGTGGTCCCCTCAGTCAATACCCTCCTACTTCCTGCAACCATATCTCAGTTTTAATGTCTAGCTTGTCAGGAGTGGCTGGCTTTTTCTGTGCTGGGGCTTTCTGCCCCAGACTCTTTCTTCTTTTTAAAATTTTGTTTGAGTTTTCTCTCTACCTTTTACTTAGCTGTTATTTTTGTCAGCATTAGTTAGTTCTTCGGATGAAGAGGATCACGCAGACTGGGTCTCGGGCTGATCCCCCTGATCGCAGGTCGTGGGTCAGTGGCTTCCCAGTCTGCCATCGAGCGTTCAGCCAGGTAACGCTCCTGGCACAGTGAACGACCCATCCCTGTTCGGTGCAGGGATGATTGGTGAGGTGGCTACCTCACTGGACGCTGTGCGGTTTCTTAACCCCCATTTTGTGCGTCTTGAATGCGACTCTCCCTGCCTCATGTGCAGCGGCTTGTTCGCCTGTGCGGGTCCCCCACGCCATGTGAGGTAAGTGTATTTATGTGGGGACCTGTCTGTCTGGGGGGGTGTCAGTCTGGGACTGTGTAACCTGCCTTTAATCACACTGCTTGTCTCCCTATCTCTCGGCTGCATGCTGTGGGCTGCAAGGGGGGGGGGGGGGGGGAGATGTGTGACACTGTCTGTGTCAGGCTGATCAGTGTGTGAAGCTGTGTGCTGTGGGGCATGTTTTTTGGCATGTTTGGGCACTATACAGCGATCGCTGCGGCGATCTGACATGTATTCTGATACTGGAATGTAATGTGTGTTTTTCACTGCACTGTGGAGCGGCGGTTTCGGCCTTTTTGCCTACACCCGCTCCGGCCGCATGTTTTACATGCATGGCGGCCATTTTCTTGTAGCCTCCATAGGCTTACATAGAGCGCCCTGGCAGCATCACTTCCTCTTTCCAGGAACACCGATCGAGGCAGCAGCAGCGGCGAGGGTCTCCTCAGGTTTTACCCTTCTGTTCTTGCTATCCATTGCCTGTGTTCAGTTTGCATATTCCCTGTGGGGGTCTTATTGTGCTTGAGTGTGGTGCGGTGGGCTGCGCTTGCCGCGCTTGCTTGAAAGGGGCAGTTAACCCTTTGTTGTCTGGCATTACAGGGGCAATGGATTCTCAGGAGGGAAAATTTCCTACAGCCTTGGTGGAAAGCCAGGGGACCGCTGTCTCCCCCCCCAGGGGGGGATTTGGCCACTATTGTGGCTGGCCTTGCTGCTCAGGTGCAGATGCTGGTGGCTGCTCAATCTACTAAAAGGCCCAGAGTTGCTCTTTCCTCTGATTCTGAGGGTGAAGGTGATAGGGCTGTTATGGCGGGGGCCTCCTTATCGGGGTCCCGCTCCTCTCTTGATCTAATAGGGTCTGAGGTGGAGGCTGAAGTTGAGGGGGTTGATAATTCTCCCCCTGGCTCGCCTGAAGAGCTTGCAATCATGGATGAGTTGATTGCTTCCATAAAGCAAACGCTGCGTTTGCAGGATGAGGTGTGTCCCCCCGCCGCTTTGGCGGCTTATGGGACGCAGAGAAAACGCAGGACGCCGCAGGTTTTTCCCTGCAATGATGATTTTCAGCGCGCTGTCAAGGAACAATGGCGCAATCTACGCAAACCTTTTGCTGTACCAAGTAGATTCAAGCTGCGTTATCCTTTCTCGCCTTCCACTGATGAAAGGTGGTGTGTGCCACCCCCAGTGGATCACGCAATTGCGGTTTTAAACAAAGCCACTGCGATTCCGGCAGAGGATTCCCCTGTGTTCCGTGACGCCACGGATAGGAGACTAGAGTCTCTTGCCCGTCATACTTATTCTGTTACGGGTTCTATGCTTAAGGCTCTGTTTGCTTCTCTCATGGCGGCCCAGGCGATCGCAAGTTGGACGCAGATGCTTAGGCGCGTCCTAGTGGCCGATTCGGCCTCACCAGCGACCCTGGATATGGTGGATCAAATCCACCAGGGTGTCATGTATCTGTGTGATGCGGACCTGGACCTGGTTCCGTTGGCTGCACGTGTGCACAGTGTGGCGGTGTTGTCTCGCCGCCTGATTTGGTTGAAATGTTGGTCGGTGGACCAGTCTTCACGTAAGACCTTAGCCAATCTGCCTTATGATGGGTCTCGCCTTTTTGGGGAGTCCCTGGATGTGTTGATTAAGGGGATCACCGGGGGTAAGAGCACTCTCTTGCCCCATTTCCCCAAAGCTAAGGGGGCTTCTGGGAAGAAGCATGCTAATTTTCGGCCCCCTCAGGGGTCCTTTCGTGCCTTTCGGCCGCACTACAAGGGCGAGCCGTTCAAAGGTCAAGGCTCTCAGAAGAAGCCCTGGTCTGGTAAACAGAAGTCCGGCCAATCCGGATCTGCAGCCCATAACAGTGCGGCCTGAAGGGGCGCCCTCACCCAGTTTTGGGGTGGGGGACGCTTGCTCGGTTTTCTTCAGCCCTGGTTGGCCCGTGTGCGGGACAGATGGGTTCAGGAAATCGTTCGATCTGGTTACAAGATCGAGTTTCTCTCTCGGCCGGAGAGCAGATTTTTTTCCCTCAAATCTTCAACTGTCTCAAGAGCGTTTGCGGGACCTGCACCTGGCGGTGCGGGACCTGAGGGCTCAGGGAGTGGTGGTTCCGGTGCCTCATCGGGACAGATTTCGGGGGTTTTATTCCAATCTGTTCACCGTGCCCAGGAAGGAGGGCAAGGTTCGTCCAATTCTGGACTTGAAGGCTCTGAACCGCTCTGTGCGGGTTCGCAAGTTCCGCATGGAATCCCTGCGGTCGGTGGTGGCTGCCCTGGTTCTGGGGGAATTCATGGCCTCCATCGATTTGAAGGATGCGTACCTTCACATCCCCATTTTCGAAGGTCACCAGAGGTACCTTCGATTCGCCATTGCGGAGGATCACTACCAGTTCGTGGCGTTGCCTTTTGGTCTCGCCTCGGCTCCGCGGGTCTTCACCAAGGTGCTTGCACCGGTTCTGGCATTGTTGAGGGCCCAGGGCATTTCTGTCCTGGGGTATCTAGACGACATCCTGGTTCGGTCTACGACCAGCCAGGGTCTGGAGGAGGACCTGTCTGTCACGATGCAAACTCTACAGGAGTTTGGTTGGACGATAAATTTTCCAAAGTCGACGCTGAGTCCGTCGGTTCGTCTTCCCTACCTGGGAATGATTCTGGACTCGGTACAAGCCGGAAGACAAACTCAGAACTCTTCAGGAGGAAGTCAGGTCCCTCGGGGACGTTCCGCACTCGTCTTTAAGGACGTGCATGAGATGTCTGGGATTGATGGTCTCGGCCTTCGAGGCGATTCCCTTCGCCCAGTTCCACACGCGGGGTCTCCAAGCGGAGATCCTGTCCAAGTGGGACGGGCGACCTCAATCTCTGGATCTTCAGATCTCGTTGAGTCATCGCACCAGAAGAGACCTTCTGTGGTGGCTCCAGTCCCCGATGGTGTCCGGGGGCAAGTCGTTTCGTCCTATCTCGTGGACGGTGATCACCACGGATGCCAGCCTGTCGGGCTGGGGTGGTGTTCTGGGCGTTCTGTCTGCCCAGGGGACTTGGTCGGAGGGAGAGTCTTCCCTTCCGATCAACATTCTGGAATTACGTGCGATAAATCTCTGTCTTCATCGCTGGACGGACCGACTGCAGGGCTGCCCGGTTCGGGTGCAGACGGACAATGCCACGGCGGTGGCCTACATCAACCACCAAGGGGGCACCAGGAGTGCCCGGGCGGCTCGAGAAGTGGCCGACATTCTGTCTTGGGCCGAGACTCATGTCCCGGCGATAACGGCAGTTCACATTCCGGGGGTGGAGAACTGGCAGGCGGACTATCTGAGTCGCCAGACCCTGGATCAGGGGGAATGGTCTCTTCACCCGGCTGTCTTCCAGATGTTGTGCGCGAAGTGGGGTCTTCCAGATGTGGACCTGTTCGCGTCTCGTCTCAACAACAAGGTGAGAAGGTTCGTGGCAAGGACGCGCGACCCTCGGGCAGACGCGTCAGACGCGTTAGTGGCCCCGTGGCATCAGTACAGGCTGATGTACGCGTTCCCACCGATTCAGTTGCTGTCCAGGTTCCTTCGCAGGTTACTCTCGGAACGCAGCACGGTGATTCTTGTGGCACCGGACTGGCCTTGCCGGTCCTGGTACGCAGACCTCGTGAATCTGGCGGTCGACGCCCCTTGGCGTCTACCTCTTTGAGACGATCTACTGTCTCAGGGACCGATTTACCATCCTGCTTTACAGTCGCTGGCTTTGACGGCCTGGCTGTTGAGACAGAGGTCCTGAAGGAGAAGGGTCTCTCTCCAGAGGTCATTCTTACTTTGATCAACGCGAGGAAGTCTTCCTCGGGGAAGGTTTATTACCGTACTTGGAAGGCCTATTTTGCCTGGTGTGAGTCCAGGGGGTTTTCACCCCGCACGTACTCGGTTTCCCGTGTGCTGTCTTTTCTTCAGACGGGTGTTGATCAGCGTTTGGCGCTGGCTACGATAAAGGGTCAGGTGTCTGCGCTGGCCGTTCTGTTTCAACGTCCCGTGGCTTCCAACTCCTTAGTTGGCACTTTTATTCAGGGTGTGCGGCATCTGGTTCCTCCTAGGAGGGATCCTTTGCCCCCTTGGGACTTGAATCTCGTTCTATCTGTGTTACAACGTGCTCCTTTTGAACGGATCAGGGAGATCTCGTTGTCTATGTTGTCCAAAAAGGTCGCCTTTTTGGTGGCGATCACTTCGGCTCGCAGAGTGTCGGAGCTGGCGGCTTTGTCCTGCAAGTCTCCGTACCTGGTTATTCATTTGGATAAGGTGGTCTTGCGACCTATTCCTTCTTTTCTTCCGAAACGTGTTTCGGAATTCCATCTTAATGAGGATATTGTCTTGCCTTCGCTGTGCGCGAAGCCTAAACATCCAAAGGAGGTGAGATTGTATTCTCTGGATGTTGTTCGGGCGATAAGGGTTTACCTTAAATCGACTGAGTCTTTTCGTAAGACTGACTCCTTGTTTGTTCTTCCAGAGGGTCCTCGGAAGGGCATGGCGGCTTCGGCCTCTACCATCGCCAAATGGATCAGGCAGACCATTGAACAGGCCTATGCTTTGCAGGGTAAGGCTCCTCCTGTCCCTGTGAAGGCGCACTCTACTAGATATTTGAGTACGTCTTGGGCCTGTCGTCATGGGGCTTCTGTAGCCCAGGTGTGTAAGGCGGCGACCTGGTCGACCGTGCACACTTTCACAAAATTCTACAAAGTAGATGTTCAGGCATCGGCGGATGCTTCCTTTGGCCGCAAGGTTCTTAGTGCGGCTGTTCCATAGGGTCCCTTGTTGGGGACTCCTGGCTGTTGGGATAGTTTTTTGTATCCCCTGGTTTTTTGTCTTTTCCTGGGTTGTTGCTCCTGTTGAGCACTTATTTTTTGCTGTTGCCCAGCTGGTTTCCTTCCTTTGGTAAGGTTCCTTTCTTTGATGCGGAGACTGCGTTGCCTTTTCGGCGCGGATGCGTTTCCCACCCCTCATGTTTGCACTGCTTTGGGACGTCCCCATATGTGACGAATATGAAGAGGCGGCGACTGTCGGAGGACGTAAGAGAAAACGGAATTTTTGTAAAATCTTACCTGTAAAATTCCTTTCTCTGAGTCCTCCGACAGTCGCCGCCCCCGCCCCTCTTTTGGGGTTTGGTTGTATACTCTACTGCTATTCCACTAAAACTGAGATATGGTTGCAGGAAGTAGGAGGGTATTGACTGAGGGGACCACCCCTTGAGGGTGGGATATGTTAAAAGCTTTATTGTTAACATATTCTGTTGCCTAGCTACTCCTTCGGAGCAAAGTCTAATACCCCCATATGTGACGAATATGAAGAGGCGGCGACTGTCGGAGGACTCAGAGAAAGGAATTTTACAGGTAAGATTTTACAAAAATTCCGTTTTTCCCACACACAGAGCTTTCTTTTGGTGGAATTTGATCACCTGTGCGATTTTTCTATTTTTTTTGCGCTATAAACAAAAAAAGAGCGACAATTTTGAAAAAATAACAATATATTTTTTTTTTTTTTTTTTATATGAAATTCTCAAAAAAAAAAAAAATGTAAAAATCAAAATTTAACATTTTAGGCCAATTTGTTTTCTGCTACATATTTTTGGTAAAAAAAAAATTGCAATAAGCGATAATTAATAATAATTTTGATTGGTTTGCGCAAAAAATACTGCGTTTACTAGCTATGGGAAAGATTTATGTCATTTTTATTTTTTTTTTTTTTTATTTTACCGAGTAATGGCGACGATCTGCTTTTTTGTTTTTTGCGGGACTGTGACATTGCGGCGGACAGATCGGACCCCTGACTGACATTTTTGATACTTTTGGGGGTACCAGTGACATTACTACAGTAATCAGTGCTATAAATATGCACTGTTACTATCAAAATGACACTGGCAGGGAAGGGGTTAACTTTATTGGTGATCAAGGGGTTAGGTGTGATTCTAACTGCCAGGGGGCGTGGCTTGTTAGATCATCACAGAGACATACGATATTGCATAGCCTCTGTGATGATCTAAGGGAGAATGACAGATGGCTGTGTTTACATCAGCCGTCTGTCTTTCTCCCTCTGCTGGCGGCTGAGCGAGCGATGTACGCATACGTCGCTTTCCCCATAGCGGCAGAGTGCCGAAGTATGTGGGCGGGGGTAAAGTGGTTAACTACACACTGTACACTGACTCTTCAGGGCCCAACCACGGGTAGCCCCTTTACACTTCAGGGTCCTCTGACTAGTTACCCCCTTTACACTAGCTGACTCCTGCATCCCTAGAACCTTCTCCGGAGTGGTCCTCTCTGACACTAGGCAGACCCCTAGGGGCAGTCCACAGTACTCACGACCTTTGTAGGCTTTCCTGGAACTGGACCCTTCTCTCTCTGCTGGTTCTCGGCACACTGGATCCCCTCTGCAGCTCAGCTCTGCATTCTTTGGATTCTCAGGCTGCCACCTGAGACACCCGCTTCCTCTGACAGAAGTAGAGACAGCCGTACTCTCCCTCCTGGGACTCTGCTTCCTGCCAAAGACTCTGTGTCATGGGTTCCCTCAGAACTTATACCCACTCCCAGAATCCTCTGCGGCAGAATCTGCCTTCTGGGGTAGATACAGGCCTGAGTGTGTCTCTGATTGGGTTTCCTCCACTGTTCAATGAGAATCCTCTCATGGAGCCAGTGGGGAGACTCCCCTCTCAGCAGACACACCTGGGAGACATGACAGCCAGCTGAAATCATGGCCCTGCTGTTAGGCAGCCAAGCCCCACTATACTTTTACCTAGCACTTACCTGTAGGGTGCTACAAATACATTTGATCTGAAATGAGAAAAATATCATGCTGGATATCTACACTAACATGGGCTGGGTAATGTGTTAGGAACTAAAGGATGACACATCGTTTGATGGAAACAAAAAAAAAAAACAACCTACAGAGGGATGAATTCAGACACCCCGAAAATCAAAGTGACAAAAATGATGCAGCAGGCTAATCCATTTTACTGAATTATGATTGCAGCATTTCAAAATGGTACTCAGTAGTGTGTATGGCCCCCACGTGCTTGTATGCATGCCTGACAACGTCGGGGCATGCTCCTAATGAGACCACGGATGGTGTCCTGGGGTATTTCCTCCCAGATCTGGACCAGGGCATCACTGAGCTCCTGAACAGGCTAATGTGCAACCTGGCAGCATTGGATGGACCCGAAACATAATGTCCTAGAGGTGTTCTATTGGATTTAGGTCAGACGACCATGGGGGCCATTCAATGGTATCAATTCCTTCATCCTCCAGGAACTGGTTGTATACTCTCGCCACATGAGGCCAATCATTGTCATGCACCAGGGGGAACCCGGGACCCACTGCACCAACGTAGGGTCTGACAGTGGGTCCAAGGATTTCATCCCAATACCTAATGGTTGTCAGGGTTCCATTATCTAGCCTAGAGCGGTCTGTGCGTCCCTCCACAGATATGCCTCCCCAGACCATCACTGACCCACCACCAAACGGGTCATGCTGAATGTTACAGGCAGCATGATGTTTTCCAAGGCTTTTCCAGACACGTATTGATGTGCCATCCTGGAGGTGTTGGAATGCCTGTGCAACCTTGATAGGGTCCAAGTATTGCCTCATGCTACCAGTAGTGACACTGACCCTAGCCAAATGCAAAACTAGTGAAAAACAGTCAGAAAAGATGAGTAGGGGGAAAAAAATGTCAGTGGCCATCACCTGTAAAACCATTTCTGTTTTGGAGGTCATCCCATTGTTGCCCATCTAGTGCATCTGTTTATTTCATTAACAACCCCCTCTGCTAGTTAACTGACCAGATCCGTATCCCAGGAGTTTACTTGATGCTATACTCCGATTTAAAAACATTTTTTAAACGGTGTATTTTTTTTAAAACTGTCATTTTTGGTTTGGTTTACGGGCCACGCGCATCCTGCATTTTTGGTTTTCGGCACCAACATTTCCATTCGCTGCACCTCTAGAAAATGTGGCAAAAAATGCATCGAGTTTTGTGTTTTTGATTCACAGGTGCAGACAACCAGAAAACGCACCGGAAACACATTGGAAGTGCATCTAAAATGCAGCAAAACGCATATGCGTTTTTGCGGCAATTTTACTACAGAACAGTGTGAAAATAATAAAGTGAAAAAATGAGAATCGGCGCTAATTTGAAATGAATAAAAAGTGAAACAAATGTGTAGGTACTCCTATCAAACAATTATGTATTCCCATATATAAATAGCATGTAAAGCTTTTCAATATCTTCCCCAACAATATGACAAGGATTTACAAGGGAATATAATGTGCTCTTACAGTGAGGGGGAAAAGTATTTGAACCCCTGCTGGTTTTGTATGTTTACCCACTGACAAAGAAATGCTCAGTCTATAATTTTAATGGTAGGTTTATATTACAGTGAGAGACAGAATAACAACAAAATCCCGAAAAATGCATTTAAAAAAATGTTAAATTGATTTGCATTTTAATGAGTGAAATAAGTATTCGACCCCCTTCACAAAACATGACTTGGTGGCAAAACCCTTGTTGGCAATCACAGAGGTCAAGCGTGTGTGTGTGTGTGTTGTTTTTTTTTTTTTGTTTTTTTTTATGCATTAGGATAAAAAACCTTCTGTGTGCAGCAGCCCCCAAATACTTACCTGAGCCCATCTTTATCCGGTGATGTTGCAGGAATGTCTAAGCTGACTGAGACTCCCCTCCTCATTGGCTGAGACAGCAACGGGTGCGATTGGCTCCCACTGCTGCCAATCGAAATCATTCAGCCAATCATGAGTGAGAGGGGGCAGGGCCGGGTTGTAGCTCCATGTCTGAATGGACAAAGGAAGCTGTAACTCGACTCGGCTGCCCCCATAGTAAGCTGCTTGCTTTGGGGCACTCAACAGGAGGGAGGGGCCAGGAGAGCCGAAGAGGAGGATCCAGGCTGCTCTGTGCAAAACCAACTGCATAGAGCAGGTAAGTATAACATGTTTGTTATTTCAATACAAAAATTAGACTTTACAATCACTTTAAGGTTTTAAGGCTAACATTTGGTAGCTCGAACCTTTAGCTCCCTCCACATATTTTCTATTAGATTAAGGTCTGGAGACTGGCTAGGCAATTCCAGAACCTTAATGTGCTTCTTCTTGAGCCAGGCCTTTGTTGCTTTGGCTGTGTGTTTTGGGTCATTGTCATGCTGGAATACCCATCCACAACCCTTTTTAATGCTCTGGCTGAGGAAAGGAGGTTCTAGCCCAAGATTTTACGGTACATGGCCCCGTCCATCATCCCTTTAATGCGGTGAAGTTTTCCTGTCCCCATAGCAGAAAAACACTCCCAAAGCATAATGTTTCCACCTCCATGTTTGATGGTAGAGACAGTGTACTTGGGGTCATAGGCAGCTATCCTCCTGCTCCAAACATGGTGAGTTGAGATGATGCCAAAGAGCTCTATTTTGGTCTCATCTGGCCACAACACTAGTAGTCACTTTGGCTGGGGGGCTCATGGAACCCAGATTACTTTAGAGAGGTCAGGAAACTCCTTGTCCAGCTTCCCCAGCCCCTCTTATGTGTAAGTCGCCCTGTGTCTATTAAGGGCACAGGGTGACCATGAACCCCAGTCTGGTCTGCACTAATCAGACTCACTGTACAACCACACCGGACTCAGCATTTCGTGTTACCCCGGTTATCCTGGGTTCTATATGTGTGGTTTGTGTTGAAAGAGTGAAAGGCCTCTTTCACTTTGAACAATATCTCTCAGGAAATATATAAAGATAAACAATTTGACTTTTCATATTGCTAGAATTTTGCAGGAGTGTCTCATAAACCCTTGCTAGATAGTGAGGTGTGGTGGGGTTTGATATTAAGTACCTGTATCCCATTGTTCTATTGTTTCTGTCTGCCTTAAGATCAACCTATTATGGGATGTATATGTGTATGTGGATTGGCTGCTAAGGGGGAGGAGGGTTGTCCCAAAGTGTATTTCTTTTTGTGGCTGTGTTTGAATAAACAGTTTAATTCTGGTTGACTCCAAAACTTGTACTGTCGAGTTCTTTGGGTAACTATAGCCAGATTCACGGATCCCATGTTCCAGAGCTTAGGAAGCAGATTCTTGGCGGAGATACCCAGTCGGGTGTCCGGAGTCCGTCAAAAACACTTTCACCCAGTTCTCTTCTGAACCATTCAGATGTTTATTAGCAAACTTCAGATGTGCCTGTACATGTGCTTTCTTGAGCAGGGGGTCTTTTCAGGCACTGCAGAATTTCAGTCCTTCAAAGCTTATTGTGTTACCAATTGTTTTCTTTGTGACTATGGTCCCAGCTGCCTTGAGTTCATTGACAAGATCCTCCCGTGTAGTTCTGGGCTGATTCCTCACCATTCCTATGATCATTGAAATGCCACAAGGTGAGACCTTGCATGGAGCCCCAGACCGAGGGAGATTGACAGTTATTTTGTGTTTCTTCCTTTTGCGAATAATCGCACCAACTGTTGTCATCCTCTCACCAAGCTGCTTGGCGATTAGTCTTGTAGCCCATTCCAGCCTTGTGTAGGTCCACAATCTTGTCCCTGCCTTCCTTGGACAGCTCTTTGGTGTTGGCCATGATGGAGAGATTAGAATCTGATTGATTCAGTGGACAGGTGCCTTTTATTCACTCACTGTTAAAAAAAGAAAAAAAAGAAACTACCATTAAAATTATAGACTGATCATTTCTTTGTCAGTGGGCAAACGTGTAAAATCGGCAGGGGATCAAATACTTTTTTTGTATACTCCACATATAAAATATACACATATAAAATAGTGCTATAACTTTTAAAGTATCCCTGCAGTTGTGAATAAGTTCACACTTCTACTATGTAAAACACCAAATAAATAAATCTGTGCTCCAACACTGATACAAGTGTGACACTTCACTCCACCATTACCCTTCAGGGCCACTTAAGCCATAGTTGTGGTAATGTTACGTGTTGCCCTCAATCTGTAAGAATGCAATAATCATCAATAAAATGGGTCTTCATTTGTTGCTCATGTTCATGAGGTAAGTCCAGGGAGTTATCATTGGGCAGGGTAGGTTTATGTCTGTAGGCACTACTCCAGCAGGGGCTCATGAATCTACATTTGGATAGCTGGATACCAGTCAAAGTGTACAAGTCTCCTATGAAGTGTGCAACAGCCAGCCACTTGTAACAGAGAGATTACAGGACAAGTTGGATCTATTCACATAGTGCTGAGGGGAAAAGACTAACTCCGTTTTGTACAAGGAGATTTGCACTGATTGGCACCACTCAGTGGGTGTAGCTTTATAGTGCTGATCAGCCTACCAGTCACATACCCCCTGCTGTCACCCTGCACTTTCTGTATTCACCATGTTCCACCAGCATCAACTTCTACCCTATCATCATGCTCTTCCTACTTTTGTATAACCCCTCCACACTTATCGCTCTGCACCCCTCAATTTCAGATTCTCTCACCTTTGTTGCCCAATCACCAATGCTCCCACCCTATTCTCTACCCCCTCACCACCTGCCTGGTACAACCCCCACACTTACTGACTGTACTAATGGAGCTCCTTCTCAGCTGGTGACCTGACGTTTTTCCTTGAACCTAATGCTGTTAGAAACCACAGGGCCCCATACAGACAAGCTGATATGGGGCTCCATACAGCCAATGCTTCAGTTATGAATGAACACAGTTAGCGATTGATGCTGATCACTCATTGTGTTTATTCAGGAAAGGGGCTGGTAAATGACATTCACCTAACCCTTCCCCCCCACTCTTAGTCCTGAAGGATCCTATTGTGTGCTTGCAGCTGCCAATGGGAAGAAGAGGAAGGAAGCCAGCAGCGCTGCAGAGGCAGAGGGGCGGGGGGTGGAGTGGGTCACACAGGGGGGCCTGGGCAGCAGGGGAAAATGTCTGGTGCACGGGGGGGGGGGAACAACAATTACTATAACGGATCCTTTGTATGGCTCCTCCTGCTGCAGCTGAAACCAACAGAAAGGAGATGAAGCCAGCCTTTATCTGCGGCAGAGAGAGCTATACAGGAGATTGGTTCCAGTAATTAATCACCCTGCCTGCCCACATCCAATTTACCCTGCTGGCTCTGGCCCCGTGCAGAAGGACCAAGGTCCAACATAGCCTGGTGCTCCACCTGGTGGTCCATAACCTGGGTCACCGGGAAAAGCTCCATATCCTGCGCCTTGACCTGGGGCTCCATATCCAGGACCTTGTGGGGGATAGGAAGGCCTCCCACCAGGATAGCCACCAGCAGCAGGGTCTCCTCCAGCTGCTGGTGGGCATGCTCCTCCACCAGCAGGTGAATATGGCCCACCAGGAAATCCTTGTTGGCCTCCAGGAGCATATGCAGGGTCACCAGTTGGGTAGCTTGGGTATCCAGGGAACCCTGATGGCTGCTGATAATGGGTATGCCATTCTCGTAAGTCGGTCATAGGTCACATGGCAATCCTGAGGAGGCACAGAGGAGCCAACAACAAATACTCCCTGAGGGGGCAACTAGGGTAGCAGCTTTGTGTTCTAGTGGACTTGAACTACCTTTTTTGTGTTTTAAACTCGACGTGCACTGCCTTGGTGTTGAAATTGACTTGCAGGTGTAACTGCAAGTTGTTTTCAGTATTAGCAGCAAACTATGTTGTAAATTTTGGATTTAAAATAGGTGTTGTAATATTTACTGTAAACTGTAAACCCTGCAGTCCTGTGTTTATCCAGTAAGGTGAAACTGGTGGATTGGGTAGCAATGTATGTGTTATTACATTTACCTTCTTAACCCCAATTCTCAGATCCACCATTTGAATGTCTTTTTATCCAAAGTTTTTTTGTTTTTTGTGCAATGGGAAAATGTGTGATCTATACTCTACCCACTCAGACTAGCTGTAGATGGTGGACGATGTTTGCCAGATTTGCCAGAAGGTTTTCTGTTTAATGTGGTTGTAAACCTCAGACATGAAATATGAACAAACCATATCCATCTATAGCAGGGTTTCTCAACCAGGGTTCAATAGAACCCTAAGGTTCCTCCAGAGGTTTCTAGGGGTTCCAATGAGCAATTTCTGTCTCTCAGATAAGTTCCCAATGACACCATAAATCTTTTAGCTGTCTAAAAGGAGGTCATTCTTCCCAATGTCCACAAATGGAAGGAGCATTCTACCCTGACCTTCACACTAACGTATCATGAAATGAAGATTATAATCGTTCTTAGCAGGGATTCCCTTAGACCGGAAAATTATTTCAAAGGTTTCTCTGTGTTGAGAGAGACTGCTCTATAGTGTGTACTTGTCTCAATCCAGGGCACTAAGTGTCACTTTTGTCTGCTGCTGTGTTCCTTTGCTATCAGATTGAAGTTTTCCTGACACCAAGAGAAAAATGGTGATGAGGAGGAAGGTCCAGCTGATTGACAGCCTCAGCTCTGTTCCTGAGTGCTGTGTGAAGAGGGGTGTGTCCCTTCTCTCCAATCAGCTCTCGGAGCTCTCCAATCAGCTCTCGGAGCTCTCCAATCAGCTCTCGGAGCTCTCCAATCAGCTCTCGGAGCTCTCCAATCAGCTCTCGGAGCTCTCCAATCCGCTCTCGGAGCTCTCCAATCCGCTCTCGGAGCTCTCCAATCCGCTCTCGGAGCTCTCCAATCCGCTCTCGGAGCTCTCCAATCCGCTCTCGGAGCTCTCCAATCCGCTCTCGGAGCTCTCCAATCCGCTCTCGGAGCTCTCCAATCCGCTCTCGGAGCTCTCCAATCCGCTCTCGGAGCTCTCCAATCCGCTCTCGGAGCTCTCCAATCCGCTCTCGGAGCTCTCCTTACTGAGCTCTGCAGAGTGTAACCTCAGCTCTCTGCCCACTATTTTCTGATCTCTCAGACAAGCTTTATAATTCTGGACTTTGTACAGATGTAGAGAAGAGAGGGCTGTATATCCAACAGGTAAGATTTATGTAGAGGATTTGTTTCATCTGTGTATCATCTGAGGCCAGTCATTTCACTGGGTATATGTTAGAAATTACAACCACTTTCATATTTACAATCTCTTTGTTGAAAAACGATTACTCTAAACACAGGTCTAAATAATACTGAAATTATGTTGAAAGGTACAGGAAATGCATAGTTTTTTTTTTTTTTTTTTTTTCCCCAAATACATTTTATTGAATGATTTTTGTGGTTTGTTAAATACAAACGGTAAAGCTCAACATCGTTGAATAACGTATGAAAAATTATACAATGCAAACATTCTGTTCAAGCAAGAGTGGCAAAGTTCATCATGACATTTAGCATTGTGGTAGAGATCTGATTGCTTTCTTCAAATAAACAGTATTCTATCCATTAAGATGAACCAGTTGTTGCTCTTAAAGAATCTTCATATTTATTAGAAATGCCACAGTGTACAACGCAATAAAATGAGTTGATGCGTTTCAGCCTACAATGTGTTGTATAGTTAGTAGCACTGAATCACTTTGTTTGCAATCGTACCGTGTATTTATTACAGACATTAACTGTAGATAGCACTGACAAGTTACGCAACGCTTTCCCTACAAGTACATTTGCATCAGTCCCTACCATCAAGGAGCATCCGCATCAACTGGAGCTGATGTGAATATATCCGAACTGGCACAAGCTTGGAAGATATTCACAGTACCTACAGGCAAGGCTTATTATAAGCTTACCTTTATGACAAACTCATTCACATCAGTCTCAAGGAACTTATGATTTTCTAAGGTTCTTATCTCACATTTATACAGCCACATACTGCACTAGAGCCAAATTTGACAGGAGCCAAGAAACCTAGCAGCATATCTTTGGGAGTGTGGGAGAATATGGCCGTACCCACCAAACAAAGGGAGAAGATGTAAATTCTATGCAGATTGTGTCCTGACCACTATTCAAACTAATTCGCTGTGCTGCTATCTATGCTAATAGGCCTTAGTAAGAATGTGAAAAAAAATACTTCTTTAGTGCTGCTGGGTCTCCTGTGAGGGGGCAGAGAAGGGCTGCTTCGGATGTGCAGTGCTGGTTTAGGATCAGGCTCAGGTAAGAATTTACCCTTGGTTCAAATGGTTGCTGGAATTGCAGCTGATTCCGCACCTGCAATCGCCGACAGCCAAAACGCGCTGCTCTGTAGAGACACGAGGGGCTGCCGTTCACCCTAATGGCACCCCGATGCGTCTGTTTGCGGGTGTTGGAACCGCAGAGAAAATGCATGGTGCACACTAAACATACAGTGAACTGGTATGCACTTCCCATAAAGCAGTCTAATAACTGTCAGTTGGCGGCTTTATTTGTTGAATCACTGGACAGTTTTCATATTTAATTCTAATGAGCTCTTAAAACACATAATTTAGTCATTCATTTTGTATCTATAAACCAGCATTCAATTCAGACGTGGTGCTCTTTTCTGACTCCTCTATTTTACGTTTAGGTTTTGGATACCAAGGACCTCACCATAAAGAAAGTTTCAGTAAATGGACAAGAGGCCAAGTTTTCCCTTGGGACAAGTCACAGTTTTAAAGGCACTCCACTGGAGATCTCTCTTTCCTCTCCATTGACAAGGTAAACTTTCGACATGCTTTTAGAAACAAAAAAAATGAACTTTTCTTGTACTGTTTACAGAACCTCAGTGATTAGTAGCTTTTCACAGTGCAGAATAGGAGATAAGGTTATTGATTTCAAAGTGGTAATTAAAAGACATTTTCTGACTACATAGGATCCCTTTGGTGTATACCATTTCTGATAATCTCTTGTGTGAGTGATACAAAGTATTTATCTAGGTGTATTTATGATATTTCTATTCTTTGTACTGTAGTTTTTTTATGATTAGGTTTTGCAGTACTGCTCATTGCAGTGATATGACCTATTTTATTGCGCGTGTTTACTACCTTCATATCTGTCTTGTCTACAGCATATTCCTAATCACTATGAACCAAGTGCAAAGTCTGGCTCTAATGGTTCTACAAGCTGCTTTCTCAGTAGTTTTTTTTTTTATTTATTTATTTTTTTTCCTCAGTCTTTCTAGTCAGCATATTTGTTATTTTCTTTCCAAGTCTGGTCAGTCTAAAACCTGAATTTGTTTTAAAGAGAATACATTTTAATTTAGATTTCTCCATCAATGCTAAACAGCATAGATGGAGGAATCTGCATTGCCAAATATTGTAGTTAGACAGCCTCTGCACCCATGGCTGTCCAATTACCCAATCAGTAGCTGCATTTGATGGGCCTTTTTCACATAGACTTCAGCTTGTATAAGAGCAGTGTGAATAGTAAGCTTTTACAAAACCTTTTCAAGCTTTGTTGAAGTTTTTAACGTACCATTCATCTCCAATTTGTAAATGTTGAACAGATCCTAGGGAGTGCCGATTGTCACTTTAAAAAAGATGCTAGCAAGCTTCAGCACTACTTGTAGCTTGTTTAAAGTGACAGCACTCCCTTTAGGATCTGTGTATAATCTTTTCAAACAGGAGTTGAAGGTCCTTTAAAAACTTAGAGAAAGCTTTATGAAGATTTACTTGATAGTTTTTCACCCTGCTCAGTCAATTAATATATTTGGTGTATTTATTTATGTCAAGCCAAATGGTGCTGACAGGACCACAACGGTTTGAATTTCAGCTGATTCAGCAGAAAGCTTTGCACAGCTGAACTGGATTTAGGACACCCTGACCCTGGACTTGGGACACCCTCAAATACGGCCCCTGACATCACCAAAGGGTTACCCATAAACTACAGGCCTAATAGAGGAAATGAGGGACAGAGAGTGTGGACAGAATACATTTTTATCTGGGAATATACTGCAGAAAACCATACAAAACAGGGAACGTTACATGAAGCTCTTGGGGATCAATGCTCTTACTCTAATCAGTGTTCCCAATACAGACTGCTGAGGTCTTTAGGCCACACATCCTATTCCAAGCAGCCACATGCAGACCTTGGGCTGCAGGTTGGACACCAGGGCCATAGAGCATTCAAGTGCCTTGCCTAGTAACATCTATATGGAGACGGCTGTATTCTCTGACAATTCCTAAGATTGCATATACCACTAAGGTGCTCCCTAGCACAGGGCTTGACAAACCCCAGGTGCAAGGTCACATTGCCGACTAGAATTGGCGCAGGTGCGGCAGGTGTCTTGTCACTAGACCTCCCAAGTCTCCCGCGAGGTGCTGGTGTCTCCCGGACACCCGTAAGTGCCGCACGATATTCCGGCTGTCTGTGTCAGCTTTGACAGAACAGAGCCGATGCTTCCTGTATAGTTCTGGCTGCGTCATGTCACAGTTGGAGTGATATCAAATGCACTCCGCCTGTTAGGAGACTGAGAGATACAGGAAGCATGCTTCCTCCAGCGCTGCTCCTCACACTCTCCGCCAGCAGTAAGTCACATGTGCTAGGGGTGCAACTAGCCCCCAGCACATTATTTGTAAATATCCCAGCATGTGTAGTGTTTCTGACTCCTACCACCATGACCGCTTCAAATCACTGAAGTGGTCATGAAGGGTTGGAGTGTTCCTTTTTAATATCTATCATAAGAAGTAAACCAAATACACACCGGTCAAATGCTGGGCAACATCAGCCGGTTCATTAAAAACTAGCTGCCATTGGGCCTATGTGTATGGCAGCCAGTCCGACAGAAGCCATCCATTTGGCATGCACGCAAAAAAACTGTCTCCTAACTTTTTTAGCTGGCTCCTGGATTTAAAGCAGATTTGTCAAACCCTGCCCTAGCAGCATCACCTAATATGACTTGGGTTTTCATCTTCATTCTTTCTTTCTGGTTTATACATGAACTTCTGTTGATAAACTACACCAGAAGAAGCTTTCCTGCTGTTCTTTCTAATTTTATTCATAGCTAGTTTCTCAAATCTTTATATTTTGAGAGACTGTACCATTGATTGTTTTTCTAAAGCTCAATTGATTCGTAAGAAAAGCATTAATGGGGTATCGGATATGAATTGTACTGAAAACCTTGTGGCATTATAATCCTCAGTGGACCTTGTATGAGTAGATGGACAGAGAAAACACTTGAACG
Organism: Pelophylax lessonae; assembly: GCF_965119305.1. NCBI lineage: Eukaryota > Metazoa > Chordata > Amphibia > Anura > Ranidae > Pelophylax > Pelophylax lessonae. Next base: position 298,860,886 of record NC_138771.1, read on the forward strand.
TAACTAGTTTACCAGGCTCTAGCTTGATGAGTAGGCCTATGTTGTAATCTGTGGCACGGTAGCAGGGGTGGTAGCTGTAGCAAAGTAGATGGGACATATGCTGATCCCCGGAAAGTGTTAAACTGGCCATTCACTAGAATAATTTATTTTGAAAACTTTTTTTGTTCTGGGACCATTTATTAGATTTCTAAATCATTAGTGGGGTCAAGTTGATGTGTCTTTTAAACCGCAGTGTTGCAAAAATTCGAAGGAGAGGGATGAAATTTTTTACTTGAATGAATTCTTAACTGGGAATGTAGTTTTCATTTGGGAAATAACTTTCATTCCAAAATTGAATGTTCGAAGCAAATGAATTATGCTTTTAAACAATATTCATAGACCTCAAATGGACTGTGAGAACTTTTGTTCCATCTCACTAACTTCTGCTCAGACCTTGGCTGAGAAATATGGGCTCACGTTTTATAAATGTCCTGAGAGGTGTTTATTTATATATATATATAATATATATATTTATTTATTTTTTATCGGTGTTCTTCACCTGCAATTTACTTATGTGTTTTCATTGCACTTTACTTGTAACCTGTCCATATTGATTTACAGAGGCCAGGAAGCCATAGTGGAAATCAGCTCTGAAACCTCCCCCAAATCCTCAGCTCTTCAATGGCTCAAGCCCGAGCAAACTGCAGGGAAGACTCATCCCTATCTTTTCAGCCAGTGCCAGGTAACAACCCTGTTCTGTCTTCCTGACAAAATCATGTCGCATGCATTTGTTTTAATTATTTTACTTATAATGCATTTGGTTTTAAACCTAAGAAAAATAACCCCACCTATTCCTCCTCCAGTGCTACATCTCTCTTTTAGGGAGACTGGTTATCCCTATGCAAATACAAAGTCAGTATTTGCGTATTTGTAGGTGTACTTTTCAGTTCCTCTTGTACTTTACCGTTTGTACTGTCCCCCGAACTCGCAAGCCCCACACCACATAACCAGGAAAGCCATCTCTTGCACTGATGAGCACTAAGAAGTCAGAAACAGCAGCATGCAAATTGGTAATACTTGCTCTGTAAAATTATGGCTGACAGCTGAAATAGTGTAGGTATTTGCTCTAATATTTTAGGAGTGCCTTCATCCCTTAAATACAAGCATAGAAGAAAAACCCATTTTTTTGATTGGGACTATGTGGGCACAAACCGGAAAGGTCGTTTCAGTTAAAAATATAATTTATTTGTACAAAAAGTTTGAAAAGACCAACATGGATACTTATTTTGGGTGGCAATATAGTGTAAAAAATATCATATCTGAAACATGAACAGCAAATATAAGAATACTCCCAATGTGGTGTAAGGGAAGACACTTGACGCTTTTCGAGGATTCTTTTTCAGAAGTGTCGGAGTGTAGCAGAGAAAACTGTACATAATGACAGCAAAACATTAAGAACCTGGAAATAGTCAAACAAATGGAAAAAACACCCATCAATATAGTGTATATGGAAAGCCGATGCCGCTGTGTTGAAAACCAGGAAATACTACTGATGCCATCGCTATAAAATCTTTTTGCCAGGGGAAGCAGCCACTACAGTGACCTAGCTACTGAGATCTCTCACAAGGGTCACAGAGTAATATCTAATTTACATTCTAGGTAGTTTTCTTTGCTACACTCGGACACCTCTGAAGAAGAATCCTCGCAATGCCTCAAGTGTTTTCCTTTACACTACATTGGGAGTATTCTCATATTTGCTGTTTATCTCAGGTATGATATTTTTTTTTATACTAATTGCCGCCTAAAATATGTACCCAGGTATGTCTTAAACTTTTTTTTTTGTCCAAATAAATATTTTTTACTGAAACAACTATTCTGGTTTGTGCTTACATAGTCCCAATCAAAAGAGGGGATTTTCTTCTATGCTGACAGCTGAAAGAACCAAGCTTGAACGTATTGGAGCATTTGCACAAGTAATCTTTAACAAAAGGTTTTGAATGAGAAAAAAAGATATCTGGGTGAGGATAGCATTTGAGTATCACCCCTAGTTTTTATAGTTTAGCCCTATACTGTGTGTATGTGTGTGTGTGTATGTGTATGTGTATATATATAATATATATATATCTCTTCTTGATAAGGATCCCAGATGTAGGTAGAAACATCATTATTTCCAGTTATTAAAATTTATATATATATATATATATATATATATATATATATATATATATATATATATATATATAAAAAAAATTGTAATAACTGGAAATAATGATGTTTCTACCTACATCTGGGATCCTTATCAAGAAGATATATTGTAGAAGAGCCTATATTGTTTTTACTCACTTTCATGTCTAAAGTAAAAACTGATTTCTGTAAAGTGGTTTTAATTTATTTACACTAAATAAACACTAATTGACTGCATAAATACACACCTTTTTTATTAGGACCTTAATGATCATTGTAGCACGAATTGTTTTACAAAGTCACATAATTGATTAAATTAAGATCACCTACGTGATCAAGTCCAAGAGGTTTCAGGTGACTGTAGTAAAAGTACACATGTATGGGCAAAATTCTGTTGTGTTAGTATTGTGCTTTACTTACTGTATACCCTGAAGACAAAAGATTAGATTTTGAAGGCTGCTGAGTCGCAGTCCCATGCAATTAGGCAAAGCTTGCCACATGTAGGAATATAAACACTTTAGTGCCCATATATGCAAATCTTATAAAGACCTATTCACACAGGCTCAAGGCTTTAATTGCTTCCAAACATGCCCCTACTAAATGCTCAACAAAAAAACATCTTATGCCCCATACACACGTGCAGATTATCTGCAGACGTTTGTCTGCAGACTTACCAAAACTAGGGATGCACCGAAATGAAAATTTTGGGCCGAAACCGAAAATGCAGGATGCCCTTGGCCGAAAACCGAAACCGAAACCGAAAATGACTTTTTCCCCCCAAAAAATTTAAAATGGATAGAACAGGGGCATACACCAAAAACAGGCAGCGACGCACACCTGTAATTTAATTACCAATGATATTTGTATTATGCAGCATGAGGGGGTTAATGTATTGTCACTGCTGGTCACTCATCTATTAGTGACCGACCAGTGGCAGGTAATTAACCCCTTTGTGCTGCATTAGTGCAACCAGTATCAGTGCAACCAGTGTTAATTAACACTGATACTGGTTGCACTAATGCAGCACAAAGGGGTTAATTACCTGCCACTGGTCGGTCACTAATAGATGAGTGACCAGCAGTGACAATACATTAACCCCCTCATGCTGCATGTATATACAGCACAATCTGCACCATTGACTATACTGTATACAGATAATTACACAGGGGTGTGAAATCTGCATGAAAAGGATGATAATAGAAGATCTATACATCTGGAGCACAGCCATAGAACGATCCCAGCAAATGTTATGGGTAGAGAAACATCTCCTCTAAATATGTATTTGTTATTAATACAGAATGGAATTGATGTGAAGGATTTTCGGACCCCTGTGGTCAGATGAGCCCCTGGGCAGAGAAAACTTTTTCTTAGGGGGAGAGGCAGCAATGATTAGTTTGGTGTTGGATGGCTGATCCCCAGCATTCAGATCCACATCAATCACGGGCACGGCGACTCCTGAACTGGGAGGACTAGGTGGTCGGAGGTCCCAGGAATATATCACAAGCATTGCTATTTAAACTTGTCTGGTATGGAGGACTGATCTGCATACAGTAGGTGTGCAATGGAGGAGTGGGGGCAACACATGCTTTGCATTAAAAAAAAAAGAATATCCCACCTTCCTGATGCAGCAGTGGACTGTGACTTGAGCTCAGAACACCTGAGAACCCCCTCCCCCTGCTCGGCTCGACTTCCTCTCGGCAGCTCCCCTCCCTCCCCAGGCTGTGATTGGAGCTGCACCGGCTGAGCTCACGGCTGACAACTCACAGCGCCGCCATTCATTGGCTGAGGGTGATTTCATTCCAAGCCCGGCTCGTGAAGGATGCACCTGTACACTGGCAGCTGCAGTGTGTGCTATGACAACGGCCCTGGATAGAACTATGTGATCCATCCCTGTCAGCTCAGCGGGACTGTGTGTGAATGAGAAGTGACCTGACACCAGGCGGGGGGAGCGGACGCTAATAACTATAACTATGTGAGTTTCACTTCACTGTCAGAGGAGATACATGGCTGACAGTGAAGTGAAGCTCACATAGTTACAGCTATTAGCGTCCGCTCCCCCCGCCCGGTGTCAGGTCACTTCTCATTCACACATAATCGCGCTGAGCTGACAGGGATGGATCACATAGTTACATCTATAGCGGCCGTTCGCCCCGCCCCCCCCCCCCCCCCCGCCTGGTATGTCCATTCACGCACACATCTAGTAGTAGGACGTCATGGAGAGGCGGGCTGCCGGCCAGAGGCGGGACTTTTAAAACCTGCCCTGCGCCCTCCTCCTTCCTCACGGCGTCCATTATTTTCGGCAATGTTAACCCATTATCGGCCGAAATGGGATAGGCCCATTTTCGGCCGATAATTTCGGTGGCCGAAATTTCGGTGCATCCCTAACCAAAACCATATAATATGAGGTCAAACCTAAACACTTTCAATTTGTATGCAATCCTGCAGGCCCTTGCACTACATAGAAAAGGTAAGTCTGCAGACAAAAGTCTTCAGATAATCTGCATGTGTGTATGGGGCATTAGAGATGATTCAGGGCCACATTTGTGTGGTTCGTTAATGCTCATTAGGGGTATTTGCTAAGAGTGCAAAATCCCTGATCCCTGGAATGCTACGTTAATAAAATCCAGTAAAGGCAATCCTGTTAGATATTGTGTGTTATTTATTAGGCTGTGTTGGAGACATGGAATTTCCTTGCACTTTTTACACAGTAGATGCACTGGGGTTGATTTTACTAAAACTGGAGAGTGCAAAATGTGGTGCAACTCTCCATAGAAACCAATTCGCTTCCAGGTTTTATTGCTGAGGTTTAATTGAACAAGCTGAAGTTAGAAGTTGATTGGCTATCATGCACACCTGAATCCGATTCTGAGTGCACCAGCTTTAATAAATCTACCCCATTGTGTTAAGGCAGCCCATTGAAACCAATATGCTACCAATGCAACACAAATTCCCAAAAAATCAAATGTGCCAAAATTTTTTACGCAGCACGTGTGTATTGGGTTTATTCTAAATAAATGCCACTGCATTGCATGTATTGTTTGTTGCAGTAATGCGCACATTCTAACAACACATTAGGCCCTCAAATGTTCAACAATAAAATCAAAACTGTTCAATACTTTTATGGATGCTGTATATGTATGGGTGTTTATGTCTAGTTTGAATAAATGTGGCAAGTATTTCTGCCACTGATGTTATCTGCAAAGTTCTTTTTTCAAATTCTTCATTTTGTTTTTAGCGTTAAATGTTTAGATGAAGGGATCGGTTACAATGTTAACAAAGCTTTTATAGTAAAGCAAGGAATAGCCATTGGGGCCGTGGGCTTTACAAGTTTAAATTCTTTCAGGACCGTAAATGGCTCCTCCACAGTGAGAGGAGCAACCAGAGCTTGACTCTGTTGGGTCTAGTTGGGGCAACCCAGATATTGATGAATTTCAGACAGCTTGTCTTCCTCAGGGCAAAGCGACAGAGGAAGGTGATGTATGTATACAACGTCCTGTAAAATCTCATGAAGCGGATTGCGATTGCTTGGGAGGAGTAGAAGAGATCCCTCATCTCCCAGAGTCAGAATGGGTAACCTGCGATAAAAGCGGAGTCTCTTGAAGAGCTCTGGCAAGAATATTTCTCTTTCTTGTTTCTGCACTTGTAAAAGTGGGTCTTAACCCTTATAAACTGAGTTTTACTTTTTAGATGAAAGAAAAGGTCCAAGTTTCTCTTGGAGAGATTGGAGTTCCATGACTCTCAAACGAGCTTTTGATCGTTTGTGGAGTATTTCAAGGGCAGATATTTGGGCAAGCAAATGACTACTTGTTCAGATCATTCTTTCTTTTGTCTGGACCCCAGGGCAATAAGGATCCCCCTAACAAAACATTTGTGGGCTTCCAAGTGTCAACTGGTTTGCCACGGATGGTTGGTTAATCTGAAAGTCTGAGAGCTCTGATAATAACCTGGTTCTCTTTCTTGTCCTGAATAGGGGAATTAGTTAGGGCTTCCATTGCCAACTCTTTTTTATGAGTTGAACAAGAGGAAGATCTGTTACCAGCAGGGCACAGTCTGACAGTGTACAGGTCTCAATGGAGACCTTCTGAACTCGCAGGTCATCTGACTTTTTTACAAAAAAGTAGTCTATGCCGAAATAGGTCTAACGCATTGCCGAGAAAAAGATGAAGTCCTTTTCCTGAAACACTCGCCGCACATCAACAAACAAATATAAGGGATATCTTCATAAGAGCAATGGAGTCCCAGGGGTGAAAAGAAGTGGAAAAAAGACAGAGGCCAGGAGTAGCTTTGGTCCTGGCAGAAAAAACTGAATATCTATAACCCACCTAGGTATATAAAACACAATTGCTAAGTGGCCTGATCTATTTACTTTTTTGGGCTCCCTCAATGCATGCTGCCAAAGGATCTAAGTCGGCCTTGAACCCTTAAAATAGTTCTCAGAGTTGGTTGCCCGGCACTAAAGTGTGCAAACTTTGGAGTTTAAAGCTGCAGTTAGGTCATGGGCAGATGACATGCAGGGGGCCAGAACGACATTCTGAGCTGGAGAAGCAGAGTTATGCCCCGTACACACGTGCAGATTATTTGAAGACTTTTGTCTGTAGACTTACCAAAACCATATAATATGAGGTCAAACCTAAACACTTTCAATTTGTATGCAATCCGGCAGGCCCTTGCACTACATAGAAAAGGTAAATCTGAAGACAAAAGTCTTCAGATAATCTGCACGTGTGTACGGGGCATGAGGGTCACTGGCACCCCTTCCCCCTTCTCCCCCGAGGTACAGAATCAAGCACTGCCTGACTGGGTACTTAGAGTGGTGCTATGTTTGAAGCTGAAGATGCCCTAGATTGGCGTGTAAGCAGTGGGAAGAAGTTCAATAATCCCTCACTACTGTATTACCAAGGGGTCTTAGAAACCACATTGCCCTTAGGCATGAGAGTAAAGAGGCTGAAAATTCACCCCCCAGCCAGAATGTGGCACACAGGGACCGGAGCTGTTACTAAGCACGTCTTTACAGGATCGTGTCTCGGATAGGGTTTTTTTTTTTTTTTTTTTTTAACTTGCTATTAATTGTAATTGTTTATCATGGTAACATAATTATTGTTGTGTTTTTTTGTGCTCCATCATATAAAGATAATATCTCCCTCTAAGCACATAGACCATTGACATCAGTCCAGGCCCCTTGTCACTGTCAGTTGTCCACATTACGCGTACAAGGGCCAGTTTTCAGTGAAACGGTTACCCTATCACATTAATATCCTTGGACTGAGATTAAAATGTACACATTTCATGCAGATAGTGTTTTTGATGGGAACTGAATCCAAAGATCCAGTGCTGCAAAACAAGAATTCTAACTGCTTCGCCACTGTGACATTGGAGCTACCCAGACAGTGTGAGATAACCTTTCTCAATGGGGGGAGGGGGAGGCTTCTGGTAATAAATGCATATGAAAAATGTTTATAATTTGTAACCAGCACAAAAAAAATTACAACTGGATTGTGTTTGGACAGTTCAGACAACGCCACTTTCCTTTTTTGCAGTGCTTTTCATTCCTGTTGGACTAGACTAGAGCAAGATGTGTTTCAATTTCAGATTTGCCACTAGTGACCTCTAGAGGTGAAAAAGTAAAATGCTATCAATGATAAAGCAGGACTACTACAATTGTGCCATAACAAATAAATAAAAATTATTGGAACCAGCTACGTGTAACAGTTGGAATTCTGTTTTCTTTTAAAAATGATGATGCATTTTTAACCAGGACGTTCTATGGAAGTTTTTCTTGTCAAATATTTTATTCAAAACCATAAACAAAAAGGAGAGCAATCTGAATTTTACATGGGTTGTGGTACATATTCAAAGGGTAACAAACAAATTACTTAACATGGAGTTCCAGTTGCTTTTAGGTTAGTGTGGGCACCCGGCTGTGACCGCTCGTGGCTTCACAGCTGGGTGTGCACTGCGCATGCGCGAGCGGCGCTGCGCTTCTTCAGTGGCCGGGCAATCTTCTGCGACCTGTGACGTGTCCCAGAAGATTGCAAGAAGGGAGGGGGATTGGAGAACTTCCACTCGAGCCGCCTAGGTGGCCTGAACAGAAATGCGAGCGGGTACCTTTCAAAACTAGGTACCCGCTCCCCCTAAAAAAAAAAAAAAAAAAAAAAATGACATGCCAAATGTGGCATGTAAGGGGGTGAGGAGTGCTTAACCACTTGCCAACTGCCTAACGCCGATCTACGTCGGCAGTCAGCCCCTCACAGGCAAAGTGACGTAGGGCTACGTCACTAGCTTGTGAGGGTCTAGGGAGCGAGCGCGCGCCCCCGCGGGGTCACGGACCCCCCCCCCCGTGCGTGTGACCGGCGGACCCGATGTCCGCCGGTCACTCGGCGATCGGCGGGGGAGAGGGAGAATGTCAGGCAGCTTGTGTAAACAAGCCACCTGTCATTCTCCTTGCTGTTAGGATACTGATCACTCGGATCTAGTATGTAGATCCGTTGATCAGTGTCCATACAGCTCAAGCCCCAGCCAATCACAGTAGAAGGCACGCCCCTCGGGATACACACAGCCCCTCCCTCCCAAATAAAGTTAACCCCTTCACTACCAGTGTATTTTTACAGTAACAGTGCATATATATAGCACTGATTACTGTAGAAATGTCACTGGTAACCCCAAAAGTGTCAAAAATGTCAGTCAAGGGTCCGATCTGTCCGCCCCAATGTCGCAGTACCGCAAAAAAAAATCGCAGATTGCCGCCATTACACGTTAAAAAAACAAAACAAAAATGACAGAAATCTTTCCCTTTGTTAGTAAACGCGATAACTTTTGCGCAAACCAATCAAAATACGCTTTTTGCGATTTTTTTTTTTTTTTTTTTTTTTTTTTTTTTTTTTTTTTTTTTTTACCAACCATAGGTAGCATAAAACAAATTGGCCGAAAAAGTAAAAAAATTTTGATTTTTAAATTTTTTTTTTTTGAAGAATTTCATATAAAAAAATGTGAAAAATATTGCTATTTTTGCAAAATTGACGCTCTTTTTTTGTTTATAGCACGTGATCAAAAAATCGCACAGGTGATCAAATACCACCAAAAGAAAGCTCTGTTTGTGGGAAAAAAAGGACGCCAAATTCGTTTAGGTACAGCGTCGCACGACCGCGCAATTGTCCGTTAAAGTCACGCAGTGCCGAATCGCAAAATACCCCCTGGTCGGAATGGGGGTAAAATCTTCCGGGGCTTAAGTGGTTAAAGCGGAATTTCCACTTTTGGGTGGAACTCCGCGTTAAATTGGAAAGAGACAAATAAAAATTAAAATGTAATATCGTACCATATAAGCATCAAACAGACCCGTCAAAGTCAAATGTCAAAAATGTCATAGGACGTAAAGGAGTAAGAGACTAGAAGAAGTAAAGAAAAGGGAAAAAATACAGTGGGAGTAAAGGGTAAATTTGATAGAGGTAGTGCGGCTTCAACTAAATAAAGGTTGATGAAAGGGCAAATTAAGTATTATAATCATGGCAATTGTAAAGCAACATCAAAGTCTGGAGGTAAACAATGTTTAACCCAAGGTAACCAAAGTTTTTCAATTTGCAGATCAATTTACTCTCAACTGCTTCCATTTTAGCATGGAACAATGCTCTATTTGGTTCTGTGAATAGTTTTGGCTACAATCAGATTTTGAGTTTTCCATGCCTTAGTGATGGTTTGTTTTGCAGCTGTAAAGAGCTTTAAAGAAGGCGAAATTGATTCTGTGTAATTTCCTTTTGGTTTGACATTCAAAAGGGCTAGAGCAGGATTAGGTTGTATGAAAGTTTGGAAGATTTTAGAAGCTAAATCAAAAATTGCCATCTAAAATTTTGGGGCTATTGGACAATCTCCCCATATAGGGAGTTGGGTGTCAAGATCTGAACAGCCGCGAAAACAAGCCGCAGGGTAATTGAGGGCGTATTTCGCTATCCTAGCAGGAACTAATTACAAACGAGAAAGCATCTTATTTGTTTCCACAGCAACAACATTAGAGGAAGCAGATTTGGTGGCTAACCATATACTGGACCATTCAGTATCATCGAATGAGCGATTTAGATCTTGTTCCCATTTAGAAACATAGGGAGGGGGGCTAGTATCAAAACTAGCTATAAATTGTTTATAAAGAATCTAAACAAGTCCTCTAAAATGTGGGACATAATTACATATATGCTTAAAACGCGACATCTGAGAAAACTGAGTGCCTGATTGTAGGTATTATTGGAAACCATTTTTAATTTGTAAATAGCGGAATCATTTGATTTTGGGAAGTTCACACGTTTCACTTAGAGTAGGAAAGGAGTGTAAAGAAGATGCAGATACAAATTTATATAATCTAAATAGATTAGCTGCACTCAACGCATTAAAGGAATTTAGGGGAAATCCAGGCAGGGTAAAAGGTAGGGTTTTCAATAAAAGAAAGAAATGGTATATGGAGCAATTGAATGCCGAATCTATCCCAGATGGAGTGTTTCATGATAGGATTGCGGATAGAGGTACGATCAACTGGACATGACAATAACATATTAGCTACTGAGATAGGGTCACAGTCGACAGACTTAATTGCTACCCATAGCGGAACTTCCTTTACTGTATGGTATTTAGGTAAATGTGCAAGGTGAGCTGCATGATAATAGGCAGAAATATTGGGGAAACCTAAGCCTCCACATTATTGTGGAAGACAGAGTGGATTTAGAGGTACTAGGTTTAGCTGTGCCCCATGTAAAAGAGATCATTCTAACCTGAATAAGTCGTAAGAAATGGAATGGTACTGAAATGGGCAGGACTCTAAAAATGTATAAGAATTTGGGTAAAATAGCCTTCTTGATTACATTCATTTTGCCTATTAAGGATAAGGAGTTGGAGGACCATTGTGTTAACAATTCGGTAACCTGTTTCAGTAATGGAGGGAAGTTAGCTGAATATAAATCAGTTATTTTAGTAGTAAGTTGTATTCAGTGGTGGGATTCAAAAATTTTAGTAACCAGTTCCGACTTTCCCAGCAGAATGACCAGCGTGCCCCCTTTAAATGCACAGTGACCAGCGTGCCCCCTTTAAATGCACAGTGACCAGCGTGCCCCCCTTTCAATGCAGAGAGACCAGCATGCCCCCTTTCAATGCACATTGCCCCCAATGATTGCAGAGTGCCAGCCAAAGCATTGTCCTCAATGATTGCAGAGTGCCAGCCACAGCATTGTCCTCAATGATTGCAGAGTGCCAGAACACAGCATTGCCCCCAACGATTGCAGAGTGCCAGAACACAGCATTGCCCCCAACGATTGCAGAGTGCCAGAACACAGCATTGCCCCCAACGATTGCAGAGTGCCAGAACACAGCATTGCCCTCAATGATTGCAGAGTGCCAGCCATCCCCCCGCACTTACCTCTCTCGCAGCTTCTCTTCAGTCCCCGGCTCCCCGCGTCTCCGAGGCTTCAGTCCTCCTGCGGCGCCTCCTCCTCGTCCAATGGCACGGTGTTTGCCTTTCGGCCAATCAGGAAGCGGGAGGACCCGCTCCCTGATTGGCCAGGAGGAGGATCCGTGTAACAATAGCGAATTCTCATTCGCTATTGTCACAGAATGGTCGGGGCGCACTGCTCCGCTCCTTGGCCGCTGCGGCTGCGCGGTCCGAGCGCGGGACATTCAATTGTACTGCGCTCGGACACGCAGAGGGATTCAGCCGGTTCTGCGAACTCGCAGAACGTTAGTAACCGGTTCTTTGGAACCGGTGCGAACCGGCTGAATCCCACCACTGGTTGTATTCCTGTATAAAGTCAATGTGGTGTTCATGAAAAGGGGAGCAAGTTTTTAGCAAGTTGAAGTCCAGCAGGAGATGGGGAGATGTTGAGTGCAGTGGATTTTTGGTAATTAACTATCCTGACCTGACCCAGACCTGAAATGTGTGAAAAACCGCTTCTTATAGAAAGAAGATAAGGTGCTGTGATGTGGGGAGAGGTCATAAAGAGTAAGATATCAGCAAAAAGACAGACTTTATGATGATATCTGCCTAATTCAATACCTTTTTTAATGTTTCGGTCCGATCTAATCAATTGCGTAAGCGGCTCAATGATGAGAGCAAAAAAGTGGGGAAAAGGGAGCATCCTTGACGGGTGCTACTTCCAGTAGGGAATAGGTCAGATTTAATCTATCCATATTTGAACTATGCTTTTGGTTTATCTAATAGGGATGAAATCCACTTCAATAAATGGTGTCCAAACCCCCATTTTTGAAGAGTGTACTGAAGATAGGACCATGAGACTGTCAAAAGCTTTTCTAATATTGAGGGAAAGAAAATGTGCTGGTAAACATCCTCGATGTGGCTGCATGAGCAAGTAAGGAAGCTCTGCGAACATTGTCTCCTGCTTGGCGTAAGGGGATAAACCTAACTTGATCACGATGATTACGTTTACCTTAAGGTCAAAACATTAAGTGGGCCATAATAATGAGGTTAGGAACTGAATAACAGATGATTTAACAATATATAATGGGACTTCGACTACGGCAGAAAAAGTAGGAAAAAAAGAATAGAAAAAAAGAACTAGCTGTCATAGAGCACATGTACTAAAATTTGCAATATAGTATAAAGAGCGAAGGACAAAACATAGGACTGTACTGGAGGAGCGACAAGCTGTCCACCAGAGGCCAAAAGGCTATCCTCCGATACCCACATAATATATTAATGGGGATCTGAGGGTAGCTAACTGGGAGGAGCGTAAATATTGGGGTAAGGAGCAACCACGTAACATAAAGCATCAAATAAACCAAATAATAACACAGGGCTATGTAATAAAGGAAACCTGGTAGCATACTGCTATTAGTAAAAGGGAGACCAGCAGTTGAAGTAAATGAGTCAAATAACAGTTATGTACGTGCCAAAAGCAAGATAAAACCTAGAAAACAGGATAACTCATCATCCAAATGGCTACTTCTATCACTTCCATTAGCCACTGAGATTTTGCAGAGAGTGGGAGACTGATCAACTTCGTATGCTATTTTGGTTGAGTGGGCGTTCCGTTCTAAAAGCTGCATGTCTTGTAAGAAAGACTGAAGTTCTTCAGCTGAACGGCAGACCTATTTAGAGCCTTGGTGCGTAAAACAAATTGAAAATGGGAAACCCCATTGATATGCAATTTGATGTCGCTGTAGAACTTGGAGAAGCGGCTTCAAAGCCCATCTTTTAGAAATAGTGAACTGGGAGAGGTCAGCCAATAGCTGATAAGTATGTCTGTCTCCTGGAAGGTCTACATATCTATCACTCTAGTTGCAGCCAGGAGTTGTTCTTTGGTGCGAAAATAGTGAAATTTGGTGATATCGCGCGGCGGTCCATCAGCTTTCCTTGGTGTGAGGGCCCTTTAAACCCTGTCCATTTCCATTCCTTCGACTGGTAAAGATGGCTGTAGTTCTTGAAATAGGGCCAGCATGGTAGCTTGTAAATCTGTGACAGATTCAGGAATATGTATGTTAGAACACCGGGGCCCTGTTTTCATAATCCTCCAAACTGGATTGGAGGACTAAATTTTCCTCTTTGATGAAAATTCCACCCGTGTTACAGCTACTACTTTGGTTTGAATCTGTGGTTTGAATTCTGTGTTTTAAAAATATTGCATTTTAATTAGGACCTCCTATGGAAGTATTCATTTACAGAGAAGCTATTGACAAGGGAAAAAGCAGTGACTGGCTTTTTTTCTTTTTTTTTTTTTTTTATCAAGAAACCCAGCATACTCTGTGAAAACTGTCATGGAAGAGTCCTGTATTACCCCTTTCCGATCACCCAACACATACAGTGCCTTGCGAAAGTATTCGGCCCCCTTGAACTTTGCGACCTTTTGCCACATTTCAGGCTTCAAACATAAGTGTCGGTTCACACTATGGCGATCCGACTTCGGGGGCGACATCACATAATGGAAGTCAATGCAAGTCGCTCCGATGTCGCCCTGAAGTAGTACAGGAACCATTTTATAAGTCGGATCGACTTGAGTCGCTCCTATTAGAACGGTTCCTGTAGCAAAGAATGGACCGCGACGTGTCAGGCTGACAAGTCGCCTGACAAGTCGCGGTAGTGTGAACCGGGACTAAAGATATAAAACTGTTTGTTTGTTTTTTTTGTTTTTTTTTGTGAAGAATCAACAAGTGGGACGCAATCTTGAAGTGGAACGAAATTTATTGGATATTTCAAACTTTAACAAATTAAAAACTGAAAAATTGGGCGTGCAAAATGATTCAGCCCCTTTACTTTCAGTGCAGCAAACTCTCTCCAGAAGTTCAGTGAGGATCTCTGAATGATCCAATGTTGACCTAAATGACTAATGATGATAAATAGAAGCCATCTGTGTGTAATCAAGTCTCCGTATAAATGCACCCGCACTGTGATAGTCTCAGAGGTCCGTTTAAAGCGCAGAGATCCTCATGAAGAACAAGGAACACACGAGGCAGATCCGAGATACTGTTGTGGAGAAGTTTAAAGCTGGATTTGGATACAAAAAGATTTCCCAAGCTTTAAACATTCCAAGGAGCACTTTGCAAGCGATAATATTGAAATGGAAGGAGTATCAGACCACTGCAAATCAACGAAGACCTGGCCGTCCCTCTAAACTTTCAGCTCCTACAAGGAGAAGACTGATCAGAGATGCAGCCAAGAGGCTCATGATCACTCTGGATGAACTGCAGAGATCTACAGCTGAGGTGGGAGACTTTGTCCATAGGACCACAATCAGTCGTATACTGCACAAATCTGGCCTTTATGGAAGAGTGGCAAGAAAAAAGCCATTTCTTAAAGATATCCATAAAAAGTGTCGTTTAAAGTTTGCCACAAGCCACCTGGGAGACACACCAAACATGTGGAAGAAGGTGCTCTGGTCAGATGAAACCAAAATCAAACTTTTTGGCAACAATGCAAAACGTTATGTTTGGCGTAAAAGCAACACAGCTCATCACCCTGAACACACCATCCCCACTGTCAAACATGGTGGTGGCAGCATCATGGTTTGGGCCTGCTTTTCTTCAGCAGGGACAGAGAAGATGGTTAAATTGATGGGAAGATGGATGGAGCCAAATACAGGACCATTCTGGAAGAAAACCTGATGGGAGTCTGCAAAAGACCTGAGACTGGGATGGAGATTTGTCTTCCAACAAGACAATGATCCAAAATCTACAATGGAATGGTTCACAAATAAACATATCCAGGTGTTAGAATGGCCAAGTCAAAGTCCAGACCTGAATCCAATCGAGAATCTTTGTAAAGAACTGAAAACTGCTGTTTACAAACGCTCCATCCAACCTCACTGAGCTCGAGCTGTTTTGCAAGGAGGCAAAAATTTCAGTCTCTCGATGTGCAAAACTGATAGAGACATACCCCAAGCGACTTACAGCTGTAATCGCAGCAAAAGGTGGCGCTACAAAGTATTAACTTAAGGGGGCTGAATTTTGCATGCCCAATTTTTCAGTTTTTTATTTGTTAAAGTTTGAAATATCCAATAAATTTCATTCCACGTCATGATTTGTGTCCCACTTGTTGATTCTTCACAAAAAATTGCAGTTTTATATCTTTGAAGCCTGAAATGTGGGAAAAGGTCGCAAAGTTCAAGGGGGCCGAATACTTTCGCAAAGCACTGTATGTGTGGTGGCAAAACGGTGGGTTTTAATGTGGACAAGCCACACATGCATCGCTGAGCGGCCGATGTTTAAGACTGCTCTCAGTCCAGAGTAAAGATTGGTACCTGGCAGGACTTGCTTCCAATTTCACTGTGACAGTGGTCACATGATCGCCAATCCTCCCGCCAAACTATTTAATGGGGCACCAGGGCAGGTGAGTGGGAAGCGGTTAAATTGAATCCATATATATTTAACAATAAAAAATCATATATGGCCTTTAAGATGCAGTAGCTTTTTCATAACTCCATTTTGACTTTTTTTTTTTTTTTTACAGATCACTAAGCCCAAGAACAAAATGCAATATATTACAGCTTACATGCCTTTGATGCTGTGGTTGCATTATTTTTTTTCCCTTTTTATTTTTTTAAAGCTAAGAACGTTTTTTGCTAACACAGAAAATACCTGATCTGGCCAGAAATGCCATGTCCAAACTACCAATTGTCCTGCTTCCATGTAATGAAGATAAGAGATAGGAACATGCTTGTAGGCCATATGAGGAGAGCAGCCTTGGATGATAACCTTGGCTCCCAGTTCCTCCATAGATATAGTGGAGAAGAGATATAGCCAACCAGGGACAGAAAGTATGTTATTTGTAGGATTACCAGGTTTAAAATAAAGCAAAAGAAGCTAGAAAAAAAGAGTACAAATGAAGCCCCCACATTTTAAGAACTAGTCTGCTGCTATATATGAACTTTTTGGGTTTGGATGTGCTTTAATGTTGTGCATTGATTCTCCCTTTATATAAATGACCATCAATATTATATGCAGGCATCAAAATTGATCACTGCCCCGATGGCAAGGGCAAAAGGAATATACCAACATAATGCTTTCTGGTCAAATTAATTGTACTGCAGGCATGTATGACATAACTGTCTGGTTCATTCGCAGTGCTAGATCCATGTACCTGGTGTGTTCAAGCTCTAAAGCTGACCATGCACATTACAGCTTAATCATACAATCTCTTTTCACATTTATTAAAAGCTAAGCAATTAAAGGCTCTACCTTAGGGTTGCAATTCATCCAGTTTTAATAACCACATTCTATTTGTTACATTGCTAAGCAGATTGCCTGTCTGATTTAGGCACTTGGCACAGAAACTGGACCTCTGTAATTTTTTTGTTTTTTGGTTAGGATGGCTTTTCTTATGAAACTTTCTAACTAAACTGGCATGTTTTGTTTAGTTCATAATATGTACAGTACATTGCACATTTTAAAAAGTAATGGGACATCTTTGGCATTACAGGTAAATGCCAGTATCCAATGTATTCAACTGCCATTGTCACAATTCTCTCCACGTTTTGTGTTTTCTAGGCTACACATTGCAGAACGATAATTCCTTGTCAAGATACACCAGGTGTGAAATTCACCTACTATAGCCAGGTTTGTTACAAAATACAAATGTAACATTTTGTGTGTGTTATTGGCTCAAATATCCCAAAAATGTGTTAAACTATTGCAGCTAATTTATTTATTTTTTTCATCAGGTTTCCATTCCTAAAGAACTAGTGGCACTTATGAGTGCTCTTAATGATGGGGATTTCCTTGATCCAAATGACAGCAAGAGGAAGATTTATCGCTTCAAGCAAAATGTAGATTTTCCCTTCCATTGCTTATTTACTAAAAAACATTTTTTTTTTTTTTTTTTTATAAGTTCATTTTTATTTACAGCCTTTCATGTAATGGAAATTAAGAGATATGGATATGTTTGAAGTCTATGCCAGGCAAGCAGCCTTAAGCCCCGTACACACGTAGCGATCAAGGGCCGAACGATCGGCCGTCTTTTGTCCAGGGCTGTTGTGTCTGTTGAAAACTGCAAAAGACTGCACACGTATTTAGTCGGCCAACAACAGCTGACTGCAGAAGTGATGTCATGTGATGGTTAACTTTCCTTGTCTTTTTTCTTTTCTGAGCATGCCCAGTCTTGCTAATCTGCTATCTGTCGGCCGAAATCTGTACTGACTGGCGAACAATCGGCCGTTCTGGTGTTGGCCAACAAAAATTTTAATGCTTGCACGACAGATTCTGTTTGGCCGAAAATGCGCTGTCGGCTGTCGGAAGCATCATACTAACAAGCCTACAATCGGCCGATCGGTTGTTGGCCGAATATTTACAGCCGACAATCGGTACGTGTGTATGGGGCTTTAGAGTAACAATCAGGGATGGGAAGTGTTATTTCCAAGACTACAAGGTTAAAATAAAGCAAGAGGCCAGCCACCACCCCAAACACTAGTAATCTGTATTATATTACATTTTTGGGTTTAAATTCGCCTTAAATCAATAATTCAACATCTGCAGTTTGTGAATGTACAAAACAGATTTGTCCTGGTGGCTTGTTACATACAGTAAATATGGCAAATGTAATTGAGACAGGAATTTTCTGATGAGGAAAAAAGCCAAATGAGTTATGCATGAGACGTGTAATGCACAGGTGGTTATTAAATGGTCTGACTGCATTCGAAGGCTAATAGTGAATTTGTCATTTGGCACTTAGTACATTAGGTCCTGGCTAATCTATGAGTCAAATATTAAGTTCACTTATGTATTTAACACTCCATTTTGTTTATATTAGGTGCCAATACCAAGCTACCTCATAGCCCTGGTTGTTGGAGCTTTAGAAGGAAGGTAAACTAACTACTAAAATCTGTTCACCTTTTCTTTTTTTTTTAACCACTTCTTCTCTTTACACCCCCTATTGACCAGAGCAATTTTTATCCTTCTTCCCTGGACCTATTGATCAATAACTTTGTAATTTCTTAAGACAGCAAATTAATACTTATAGTATAATGTTTTTTACGGACTAAAAATGCTTTCTTTGTGACACTGTTTATTTTTTTATTTTTTTGTGTGTTTGCAATCCTTAACAAAAAAAGTAACCAAACTAAAAACACTTTTTTTTTTTTTTTTTTTTTTTTTTCTCCCCTTCGTTTTAAAAAAAAGTGTTACTGTAGATAAAGTCTAAATTTGAATCTGTAATTACACTAAAATATGATTCTGGTGTTGCAAAATTATTTACAAATTACATAAAGGGGCCCGATTCACCACTCTGCGTTGCTGGCTGCATTATGGGGTAGTGTGATGCATGCTTTATTGCATTGCGCTGCTCCCCTTATTTTTTTGCTTTGTGTGAGCTTCCTTTTGAAGTGTTCAAAATGTACACTCCATTCACTGCAATGTTCAGCAGCTCGCTGCGCTGCCTGATATTGCAGTGCAATTTGGGTCGGTGTGCTGCAATAACATGCAGCATGTCTGTGCAACATCTGTCACTGCACATAGTGTGAATTGGCCCTTAGTGTGGTCAGTTTTTGTTAGGAAAGGGAGGGGGAATGGCAGGATTACCAGGGATTTCATACAAAAAAAGCAATACAAAAGAGAACAGGATACTTTCTCATACAAGTACAAGGTACAGCAGGCACATATCAGGAATATGAAGTCTTGGGTTTATATATTCTTTAATCATTTGTCCTTTGGAAGATTTACCCCCTTTCATGACCAGGCCGTTTTTTGCAAAACGGCACTGCGTTACTTTAACTGATAATGGCGCGGTCATATGACGCTGTACCCAAAATTGTATGTTCTTCTGTCTTCTTCCTTCTCCTCCTTTTTCTTCCTTCTTCCTCCTCCTTTTTCCTTTTATTTCCCTACAAACGAGCTTTCTTTTTGTTTTTTTGGGGGTTTTTTTATTATTTTTTTGTGGTATAAACAAAAAAAAACTACAAATTAAAAAAAAAAAACACAGTATTTTTTTACTTTCTGCCATAAAACCTAGCCAATAAAAAAATCGAAAAAATAGAATTTCTTCATCAATTTAGGCCAGTATGTAGTCTGCTACATATTTTTGGTAAACTAAAATCCCAATAGGCATATATTAATTGGTTTGTGCAAAAGTTATAGCGTTTATAAACTATGGGAGATTTTAAATTAATTTATTTTTTTTCTTTTACTAGTTATGGAGACGATTAGTGATTTATAGTGGGACTGAGATATTGCGGACAAATTGGACACTAACTGACACTTTTTGGGGACCAGTGACACTAATACTGTGATCAGTGCTAAAACATATGCAGGGTCGCTGTACTAATGACACTGGCTGGGAAGGGGTTAACATCCAGGCGATCAGAAGGATTAACTGTGTGCCTAGCCTGTGTTTTCTTACTGTGGGGGAGGTGCTTGTACAAGGGGAAGGCTTTGCAGGAACACAGGATCCAAGCCTTCTGTACTGACAGAACAGCGGTCTGCCTTGTTTACATAGGCAGACCGCCATTCTCCCTCTGTACCGAGTGATCGGTAAGTGCTAGCTGACATTGAGTCCATGGTACCCACTGATCAGCAGTGGGCCGCCAGTGGCACGCGTGTCCCAGACCTGGACGTGTCGGATCACGTACTAGGTAAGTGATCCGGCGCAGCCAAGCCACTTTGCCGCCATATATCTAAGTTATACGGTTGGCAAGTGGGGTTCATTTACACTTGCTTGTCAGAAGGATTGGACTTGCCACACATCTCGTGTGTGTGTGTGTGTGTTTTTTTTTTTTCTAATAACATGTGTAGCATATCCAGTGTTCCCAGCTAAATACATAAAATAAAACCTCTGACCTTCAGGTTGTATGGCATTTCCAATGACCTGTTTTTTGTCTTTTTGATTGTTGTGTAAATTGAACCATGTGATATCTTTTTTTACTCATATCAAAAAGTATTCCGTGGGGATGATCTGGAGTATGTAACATATAACTTGACATAAGAACTGAAAATGACACTGGTATAGAATATTCTCCAAAACACACAGGGTGGCAGTTTATAGAGTATGTGACCTACACATCACACACATCATACACACTTGAGCAGTTCATAGAATGTAATATACATTTGGTGTGGAGAGTGGAGCAACCTGGGGTTTAGAATCTACAGCATAGCATACCGAGTGGGAGACCATTTGGAGTATGTAACCTACAGCATTAAATACAGTCAGGAGGTCTAGACATTTTGAACCCACAACCTTTTTCTCAAATGTAGATTGAGCTGTCGTGCTGTGGTCTTTTTCAATACTTGGAGTCATTCCCTGGGACAAGTATGCAGATAAGGAGTGCAGACTTATTTTGACCTATCTGATCCACATTCTTGTCCCAGAATAGTGACTTGTAAAGCAGGTGGACTGGAATATTAGCTGAACAATTAACCATTTTAGGAGGTAATCAGTGACAGTGCTCATTTCAAACAAAAATGTGTATTTTTTTTTTTTTCTTTGCAAAATTGCATAAAACATGTCTAGCATTTTTAGCACTTTTTCCTATGCATATAGTTCTTTGGCCTTGAAAAGAACCAATTTTGGGTGGCTTTAAAATATGTCTCATTTTTATTATCCTCACAGGAAGATTGGCCCCAGAACAACCGTATGGACTGAGAAGGAGCTGCTAGAGGCTTCTGTCTATGAGTTTGCAGAGGTTGGTTGTATATACCTTTCTTTACATGTAGTGATGTAACCTTTTAAAAATGTCCCAAAGATGCACCTATTTACAAAATTATCTTGCTGAGAAAGATATCTAATGGTATTCATCGTTAAAGCGTAACTAAACCCTGAAACAGAAATCACAAATGACCTTCTCTTCCTTTATAAAAACTACTTATCATATCAGCCCCTATGTAATGGTGATGAACAGAGGGAGACATTTGAAGTCTAGCCTTGGTGGCAACCATGACTTCCCCCATATCCCACAATTAGTAGGAAACAAATAATTAAAAATAAATGCAGGCACCTGGTCTGGTAAGCTGCAATATATTACATTTTTGGTTTTGGTTTTAGATACGCTTTAAGTTCAAGTGATGAAACTGTAAGTGCAAAAGAATGTATACTGGTTTGGTGTATGTTTGCTTGTTTTTTTGGGGGGGTTATTTTTCTTATTTTTTTTTATCATGGTTAAGGTTAAAAATGTATTAATTGTTCAGTTAAAGGTTAAAATTCTGAATACCATAAATTCTTATTTTTAGCTAGCAAGTAGAGCCCTAGAGTTCTTGTCACATGTTTACCAAGTTATTGTTTATCTGGTTTTGTGGATATAGTAAAAATGTGACGTCCTCCCATTATCGCGCTTGCTGTGCTGCATGGGCAGCACGCTCTGTGTGACCGCTGTGTCACTAGGATACAGCTGATCACAGATCGGGATAAAAGGGCTAATCACAGCGGCCTTTTACCAGTCAGCTGATCATGATTAAAAACACACGCCGGTTATCAGAATTTCTTTGCGTGAGGAGAGGAGAGCCAATAACCAGCTTGTGCGATATATATATAAAGACTCTGGAGAATAAATTGGGGGTCTTTGCAATATTTTTGTCATGTGGTATTTGCGCAGCAGTCTTTCAAACACAATTGCTTGGGAAAAAATACAATTCGCACACTCGTGGAATGGCGACAAACTACGGTACTTTAAAATCGCCTTAGGCGACACTTTGAAAATTTTTAACCGTTACCAGTTTAGAGCTACAGAGTAGGTCTTTTGCTAGAATTATTGCTCTCGCCCTGACATTCACGGCGATACCTCACATATGTGATTTGAACACTCAGGCTTCACCCCGTACAACCACTTCTTCAAGCCGACGTACAGGTACGTTGGTTTGTGGGAAGTGGTTAAACACACCCATTAAAAATTCAAAGTAATGGAGGAGGAAAAAAGTAAGTGAGCTAATAGCTTGTCAAACCTCCTTTGACAGCAAGCACTTTTTAGGTAGCTCTAGATCAGATCTGCACAACAGATCAGGAGGAATTTTTGACCATTCTTTTTTACAAAACTGCCTCAGCTCTGGCACACTTTTAGGATGTCTGGTGGGAATGGCTCTCTTGAGGTCATTCCACAGCATCTCAGTGGGGTTAAGGTCTGGGCTCTGACTGGGCCACAACCTAAGGCTGGCCATACACTATACAATTTTCTTGTTCAACTTTCCTTTAGATTTACCAAAACCATATAATATGAGGTCAAACCTAAACACTTTCAATTTGTATGCAATCAGGCAGGCCCTTGCACTACATAGTTTAAGGTAAATCTAAAGGAAATTGAATAAGAAAATTGTATAGTGTATGGCCAGCCTAAGTGCATCTTGTTTTTATGAAGCCAGTTTGTGGTGGATTTACTCTGATGCTTAGGGTCATTGTCCCAAATTTTACTAAGCTACAGCTAGCAGACAGCTACCCTGGCATTATCCTGTAGGATATTTTTGGTAAAATTGGGAGTCCATTTTTCCCTTCCTTCCACCATACTTCACCATTAGGATGATGTTTTGATGGTAAGCTGTGCCCTTTTTTGCACTACACCTAGCGCTGAGTGTCCAGAGACCAAAATCCCTCTAATAGTGATCAAAATGTATAACACATTTGTACATAAAGTCCAAATGGTGAGCCCAGAAGGGTAGTTGGCAGTCAAATGACAGCTGCATAAACCACTGTGTTCAGAAAAGAAAGATTCCTCCAATCATAGACATAAAGTGTCAGAACACTACCAGACAGAAGCCATAAAACAGCTCAAGTGTTACCAAATGTTTTCTTCACTGTGCTCTCCCTCCACCAATCTGTACACTCGCCAGACAATAAAATGAGCCCTGTATCGCTGTCAACCAGTATGTGGATCGCTGTGGCGGTTCCATGGTCACTTTTCATACGGTACACACTGTGTAAAGAAGCTCACCAGCAGGAGCCAAAATTATGCTCATATAGTGTAGTATTTTTTGATTAAAATAGAAGTACATGTAGATAAAAATAGTCATAAAAACTCAGAGAAAACCGTTGCTCCTACCACAAGGACGCGTCGGCCGAGATGCCAACGTGTAGGCCCCAGCACGTTTCGTGCTCAAACATCGCCCCTGAGTTTTTTGTCTATCGACTGATGGATACCGAAACGCTTTGAAATTGCTTTGTATCCCTTTACAGCCTTGTGTAGATCAGCTACTCTTGATCCTATGTCTTCAGGTCACTCTTTTTTGTGAGCCATGGTTCACATTTTCTGATGCTCCTTATGAACAGCAATCTCAAAATTTTTGAAGTGTCTTTTTTTTCTCAAAGTAGCTCTAAACTACACCTCCAAGCGCATTTCATTAATTGGACAATCTACTTATGCCAGTTGGCTTTTGGTAAAGCAATTAGTCGATGGGTTCACTTTTTTCTCCAGCACTGAATGTTTAATGGGTGTGTTAAATAATGACACGAGAAATTAGAATTGTTTATCAGCTTAATTACATTGGGGGAGATCTATTACAATTGGTGCACACTGAATCTGGTGTTAATCTAGTAACCAGCTTCTAAAGTTTTTGTTTGTCTATTGTTATGGCTTACATCAGATCACAGTTTATGCAAAATTACTGCAGGAAACTACAGTAGATCAATAACTTATTCCTCAGTGCAAGGGTGGGAAGATTTATAAATCCATGGGAAAGAGAGCCTGAAGGCAAATAGCTTATGTGCTCTAAAAAGAAAACTTATAATGCTGTGTTAATCTAGAGTCATGGGTGAACAAAGCAATAAACTGAATGCTTGTTTATGCGTAAGAACAAATACTGTATTTAGGTTTTCTCTCTCCAGGTTTTATAAACTAGCCTCCAAGGTGATGTCCTTTCCTTTTGTTAATGTAAAGAGACACTGTCACGTTGACCATAAAGGACATAGCGGGATTCTCTGGAAAGGCCACCCCCAGACCCCCCTATTTCCATTTTAATAGCAGTCCGCTGCTGTTCCTTCCACCTCCACAGCTGGCATTTAGAATGGGTGATGTGTGCAATCCTAGAGAGGTCAATTTCCCTGGTAAAGTGACAGTACTTGATTCTAGCAATGATAGACCTGACACCAGGGGAAGAGGTCAAATGCTCTTTAATACCGGAAAGTGCCATGTATTCTAGACTGCTGTGGAGGAAGAAAGAGCAGCAGTAAGTGCTAGTAAGGTGAGAATAGGAGGATCTCTGGGTGTCCTTCCAGAGAAAAAGGTATCCAGTCTTATTCTGGATTTCCTGATTTTAATGCTTTTTCCAGGGCAGTGTATTGAAACTAAAGAAAGCAGTCAACTAGTAGTTCTAGAAGGTCAACCATGGCAGTCTTCAGACTTTCCTGCATGCATCAAAGCCCCCAATGGGGATCCTAAATTTTTTTTTTTTAAATAATAAAAAGATAAATTAATACAAATAAAAACTTACTGACACTGTCCACTGCCCTACTAACAAGTCCACTGCTCTACTGACACCACCCACTGCCCTACTAACACCGTCCATGTTTTAATACATTTGGGGTGCACACCCTAATGCAATAAGCTGGGCACACCTATGATGCACAGGTTTCCTTTTTAAAGTGGTTGTAAAACCTTCATATACCCAGTGAAGTGACTGGCCTCGGGTCATACACAGAGATGAGACAAATCATCCTACTTAAGGATAAGTCCACCCTAAATCTAAAATCCCTGCATCTATAGATCTCCATGTTCTAATACTAACCCATCTAGCCCTGTAAAGAAGAAATCAGTTTACTTACCTTTTTGAAGTTTACCTGACCCGGAAGCTCTGCAGGGGACGCAACCGACAATGTGATGTCACCCATAGTTACTATGGGGCTTCCGTTGTCTGCACCTGTCTCCACAGTGAAGCTGCGGCTGACAACTCGGCATGAGATCAGGTCGGACCGGCTTCAAAAAAGGTAAGTATATTGATTTCTTCTTTACAGGGTTAGATAGGTTAGTGTTAGACAATGGAGGTCTATAGATGTAGGGATTTTAGTGTTAGGGTGGACTTATCCTTTACGTTGTACCGGTTTATCAGCATTTTTCTTTTCACATCCGTTCATTTGGCACGGTGACAAATGTCCCAATTCTAAAATCCAAAAACGTGACTTAAAAGTGGCACGCTTGTGTAATAATGTTGTCCACTTATAAATGATACCCCTTTCTGAAAAAGGGTGACCCCAAGTCCCAAACAATCTCGCCACTGCTCCCCATGTAATCTTGGTAGTTGGGGGGGCTCCACATTGCTATCTTTTCCCTCGTAAATCTGGAAACTACATGTATAGTCTGTTGCCCTGTCCCAGAGATTATACATCTTGACCCCATATCTGGCACTCTTGCCGGGGAGAAACTGTTTGAAAGCAAGGCGGCCAGAAAATGTAATTAGGGGCTCCTCAACGCAGACAGCTTGTTGGGGCATATATAAGGCTGCAAACTTCTGGCTGCAGTGATTTACAAGGGGCCAAATTTTCAAGGGTCACCCCGAGGACGTTCATGAAGTGCATGAACCACAAGATTTGCTCATATCTAGTCTTGGCCATGGCAGCAGAGAACACGGCATATGATATATTGGGTCAGTGAACCAATATGATCGCAACTCCCTCTTTTTAGTAATGTCCATGAGGAGGTATAGGCCCAGAAAGGTTTTAGATTCAGAAACAGTGATGCGTTTCCATGCAAATTCTCTGGCAAGGTTTAAATTTTGGATTTGTGGCGATGAATTGATTGGCATATAAATCGTTTGGTCCACAATAGATCTGTTTTAAGATATTCTGTGAAAAACCGCTCAGAAAAACCAAGGGGAGTAAAATTGTCTGTTTCCACCTGAATTTCCGGGTTGGCCAGTGCAGAAGTAAGGGCGCTGCAGAAGTGGTGGGCTCCCAATCCGGATTTGCAAGCACATCAGGAAGGACACTATGGGCTCTACAAGCCTGTCTTCAAATTATTATTGGTGGCTGCGGGACAGTACTTCTGCTAGCCATCACACCAGCTTGACCTGCACTTATGGGACACTCCACGTCACCAAGTGTTACTGCAGTGCCAGTTTCACTATGACCAGGATGTACTAGGCAGCTGGTGGTTGCCAGTTCACCAGAGGGTTGAGCGGCACTAGCACCGACACTCTGCTGCATACTAGAGCCCTGCGATTGTTGCACTTTAGGAACAGAAGGGGGTCGGGTACGCCTGACCCTATCAGGGACCACTACTCCATCGTCAGAGCGCTGCTGCTCTTTACAGGTTCGAATACTGAGCCTGATTCTGACAGTGAGGCTTCCCCATCACTCTCATCTCTTATGCTCAGCATCGTGTAGGCCTCTGTTTGGACATTTTGGCCAATAAATGTATAGGTACCTAGTATGACTCGCAGGTATAAAAAGCACCTGGTTGTCGAGGACTGTTTTGAACCACTACCAAAAAATGTAACGGCTACTGCTAACAGATATCAGGCCTGACTCTGCTAATGCTGCGGTTTAGTGTGCTGTGTTGGAAGTGACAGTAATCTGCTGATTCTGCACTTCTTGGGGGAGCAGGGGGGGGGGGCTAGACGCAGGTGTTGGGGCTGATCCTGCTATTGCTGTGTTTTGTGAACACTATACAAAACTATTGGGGATGCTAGTATAGTTCTGATCAGATCAAAGATATTTTAACTGGTTAAACAAACTATCAGGCCTGGAGATAATCAGGCTGTTGGGGGTGTTTTGGCCCCTTTACCCCATGATGAGTGCGATTTTATCCTTTATCCACAAGATGGAGTGAGGATTGATTGATCTCCACTTGATGTGTAGGAGCGTCCTTTTCAGATAGTCTGATAGATGGCGCTGTGGCTAAATGTTTAAAAAGATTAATTTTTATTCATGCATGCGCTAACGCTAATGTGCCAATGCGCGATTGCGTTATGACGCTGTTGCGCAATGACATCACAACATCCCTGCATGTGGACGCATGGCGGCCACGCTACCCTTGACGTTATAAATACAGGATGATCAAATAATTGGATGCCATTTTCCTTTCACCACCATGGACCTTATAGTTTGTCCCATTATTTTGATTTGGCGCACTATCTGATACTCCTGGCGAAGCTCATTTAGTGAGCGAAACATGGAGAGTTGTTGTTTTTGCACCTTTTTGCACTTTATTTTGGGGTGTCGCATGGGGCACATGGTGTACCAGCATTTCTATGTAGTTATAAGAGCTTCTTTTGACTGAGACCAATGAGTGGCTTGGATGCGTGACACCATACAACAGTAGTTGGCCAGTCAAATTTGCTTGAGAGAGGGGAGGTCCTTTTTATAGATAGACCATCTATCTTATACCCCTATATTATAGGGACTGGCTAAAAAAAGATTAGCTACCTTTTGACTGAGACCAATGAGTGGCTTGGATGCATGACACCATACCTTGGTAATTGGCCAGCCAAATTGCTTAAGGGCTCTTTCACACGGGCGTTCCGATCAGATCTGCCTGTCAGTTTTTAGGCGGATCTGATCGGATGCCCCATTCAGCCCTATGGAGCAGCGGATGTCAGCGGTGACATGTCCGCTGACACCCGCTGCCATCCGCATCTGATCCTGTCCGTGAAATCCGGACGTACGGAAACCCTATTTTCCATCTGTCCTTGGGATCGGATGAGAACGGACAAGCGGGCCTCTCTTATCCGATTCCCCCATAGAGAGCAGCGGGGCTCTGACACCTCCCTCTCCGCACACAGCGCGGAGATGGAGCTGTCATCCGCTGGCTCAGCGGGGATCGGCGGATCGATCCCCGCTGAGCAGCCGGATCCGCCTACGGAGGCGCACCGTGTGAAAGAGCCCTAAGAGAGAGAGAGGTCTATTTTAGATGGTGACCATCTATGTTCTACCCCTATATTATAGGGACTGGCCGAAAAAGATTAGCAGATGAGTACTACCGGTACATATTTTTATTGTCTGCTCTCCTACAGGACTCTTACTTTCATGGTTTCCATCTTTCAATTACACATATACACTTAGTTGCTGTTTCCTCTATAAGCAGTTTTTTCATGTAGTTCCAGGAGCTTTTTTTTTTACTAAGACCCATGGTAATTGGCCAGTCAAATTGTTTGAGAATAGAAGTTCTCTTTATAGATGGTGACCTTTTATCTAATACCCCTATATTATAGGGACTGGCTAAAAAAGAATGACAGATTAGTACTATTGGCACATTTTTCTACCTTCTGCTCTCCTACAGTATTTACATGCTTTCCATCTTTAAAGTGTGTGTGTGTGTGTATGTATGTATGTATGTATGTATGTATATATATATATATATATATATATATATATATATATATATATATATATATATATAATAATATATACGCGCGCACACACAACTATTTGCTTTTTCTTTTATAAGCAATTAATCAATTTTCCATGTAGTTCTTAGCAGATTTGCACTACTGGCGCATCTTTCTGTCTTCTGCTCTCCTACAGAATTGATATGCTTTCCATCCTATAAGTATGCACATACACTTTTTTGCTTTTTCTTTCTCTTTTGATATACATTTCAATCCACATTGATTTTTTTTTTTTGTCTCTCTCGTTGGCCTTTGGTGCGTGGGCATGCGCACCCCCGCTTTCTATTTTTTTTATTTTTTTTTTTTCAGTACAGTTACGTGCCAGTTTTAGAGAGTTTATACATTATAGGAGGCAGTTTGTTTAGTAGTAATTTTTGAAGAATTTGTGTGTATTAGTGACCAAGCCTGGGTCCGATATACAGCTATGGCTAGCTTTCTTGAGAAGGAAATAGACCTTGTGTCTCTCTCGGACACTAGTAGAATATTTTCCAGTGAAGTTCTGGTTCAACAAAAGGATAATATTTTTAAATTATTTTGATTTTTTTTTTTTTTTTAAGGCATTTACAAAAAAACACACAAGGAGTTGGTGGGAAGTGGCCAGCCTAGAGATGTACATACAGAAAAAGATAACCGTTCGTGGCTTGAGAATCACAATAAAACCTCATTCTCACACAGATGACTAATTTCATGGCCGGGTGGGAGAAATTGCAGACAGAAGATACAATCACTTAGGAGGATGCAATAGGGCCTTGAACATGAAAAGTTAATTTGATAAGTTAAAACGAGGAATTAAAAGGTGAACAGAATAATATCTTGAAATTCAAAGATCATCCTGAATTCAAGCTTGAGGAAAGACTTCAAAAACAAGTTGATGATGATGATAATCTATTAAGAACAAAAAATAGTACATTGATTTTGTAATACGACCGTATGTTTACGGATTATCTTCCTACAGTGTATTGAATATTCCAGAGACTTTATAAGGAAATTGGAAGGGGTGGTTTTAACAGATGACATGTGGTTGGCCAGTCTGGATGTTGAGGCACTTTATAGCAACATTCAACATGAGTTCGTTGTGAGAGCCTGCGAGTATTTTGTAAATGCTCGTGGGACTGTGTTCATTTTACAATTGCTGTCATTCATTTGGGAACATAATTTCTTCCTATTTGACAGTAAGATGTACCAGTAAGTCAGAGGCACAGCTATGAGCACTGCGTGTGCCCCGACTTATGTCAACCTTTTCCTTGGCTGGTGAGAACAAACAGATGAGTTGGAAACATTCACTTCAAAAATACTACTATGGGCAAGGTTTATAGACTTTTTTTCATACTATGGCAGAGACAAAAGGAACAATTTTGTGACTTTAAGATCCCTAACATCAATAATATTGGAATGTTTTTCAAAAGCAAAATTGAAAAGAATATAATAAACTTTTTGGACCTTCAGATTACAAGGATGGAGAATGGCATGATAGGGGCCAAAATATATTGTAGGCACACTTTAACCAACAGTTTATTACATTGGGAGAGTCATCACCCAGCCCCCTCGAAAAAAGGAATTCCAAAACTACAGCTGATGAGAGCACCACAGAGGAAGTCTTGAGAGTAGTCATCTTTTTTGAGCAATTTTACTAGAAGAGGATAGAAACTAGGGATCGACCGATTATCGGCAACACCGATATATCAGGGGCTGATATGCACTTTCCCAGATATATCGGAATCGGCCCCTGAGGTTACTGATATTGCTGATACTTCGGAAAGTGCTTGTACCGGAGTGATGTCTGCAGCTAGAGGCATCACCCCGGTACCTGCATCCATAGCTGATGGTTGGCTGTCTTGTAATGACAACCGATGTGCCTGAGAAGCCGCTCGTCTATCATTACAAGGATCGGGGGGGGGGGGGGATGTCTCCCCCTCCCGCCGCCTTCCGCGGCTCGCCTGGATCTCCCATCCCACCGGGAGACCTGGCCATCCCACCTGCATGGCCGCCGAAGACCCAATCAAAGCCGCATTCGGCTCTGATCGGGTCTCCATGTAAAAACCCGGAAGTAATCTTGACATCACTTCCGCGTACTCGGTGCAAATTCAAAAACAGCATTCAAAACAGCCAAACTTGGTGTTTTGAATGCTTTTAAGTGCAAAGGAGGGGTTTGGGGTCTTTTAGACTCCTAGATCTCTCCATAGTACCAGTTCCAGTAAAAAAGTTCCAGTAAAAAAAAAAAGTTTTTAAATGTCCGAAAATATCGGCAGATCTCGCCTGATACCGATATTTGGTGATGACCAAAATATCGGTATCGGCAATAAAAAAAACAATAACGGTCGATCACTAATATAAACTGGGAGATCCTGAGAAACCCTTTTGGCCCCCAGGCAAAGCAACACTGGGGAAGTGAGTAGTACAAGGTTAATTGGCACATATTGTAGACAATCGGGACAAATATTCAACGTGGTAAAAAGATATTGGCATGTCCTGTTCGATGACCAAGATCTATCTAGTTTACTGCCAGATTTGCCTTCAATTACATATCGAAAAGGAGTATCCGAGATATGGTGGTACATAGTCCTCTGGACAAAATTAATATACGCAAACATTGACTTGCTACCAGAAAGACCACTTGGAAGCCAGAAATGTGACCATTGTACCATTGTAAAGCCTGCACATTTATGCCCACTATTAAGAGTTTTGTCAACCCGAAAAACTGATAAAAATTAATACCAATGACTCTCTTCGTAATTGTAGTACAGAAGGTGTTATCCATGTGGCCAAATGTCCATGCCCACTTTCATAGGCGTGCGCACGGGGTGTGCCGGGTGTGCCTGGGCACACCCTAATCACCCTGTGTCTGTTAGTGTTGGGCCGGCTTCTCCATCTCTGCCACTGAGGGTAGTGAGATACTTGGTGGAGAGGCGGCTGTGCTGTTGGCTCCAGCAGATAGTGAGGCTTGTCAGAGCCGCTCAGTGTGTGTGTGACACTGTTAGGTAATGTTAATGCTTGCAGGGAGAAAGACGAGCTGTCAAAACTCAGGGGTGATGTCGGGGGTGGGCGGGACCGAACAGCTATCAAACACCAGCCAATAGGATGGGGTCTGGGCGGCCGCTTCGTTTATGTGGCTCCGCCCCTTTCTTAAGCAGCCCAATCATTGGCTGGTGTTTGACAGCTGCTTGATCCCGCCCACCCCCGACATCACCGCTTTTTTTTACAGCTGGGCTTTCTCCCTGAAAGCAGCTACATTACATGACAGTGTCATACACACAGTGGGGTACCAATGTGGGGTGTCAGCCGGCGTTCTCTGAGATCCCACATCGCAGGGTGAAGGCAGCTGCAGTGGCAGCTCCTTCAGTCCGTGCTGCTAGCGGGGGGCGGAGCCGAGATGGGAAGAAGGGGGCGGAGCCTCGCGGGGAGGGGTGGAGCCTCGGCGGGAAGAAGGGGGCGGAGCCTCGGCGGGAAGAAGGTGAGTGCGTTCCCATTGCTCAAGTGTGTGTGCTGGATAGGAGGGGGGTGGGGAAGCTGCATATAGAGGGATTCATCTTTCCCTATTCTTTCTGCAGCTGCTGAATAACTGATTCTCCTCCTCTCCCTCCTGCAGGAAGAATAGGGAAAGATCAATTCATCTATATGCAGCTGCCCCATCCCCCTCCTATACAACTTCTTTTGCTAGCCCCCCGGTGCTCGTAATCCCCCCCTCTGCTCTTAGCCCCCCCCAAAGGCACTAGACCCCCCTGTTCTTTAGCACCCCCCATGCTCTTCAGCCCCCCACAGTGCTTTTCATCTCCCTCCCCCCAAGTGCTCCCTGTCCCCCCCCAGTGCTCTCCACCCCCTGGTTTTCCTTGCCCGCCCCCTAAGTGCTCCCTGTCCCCCACCCAGTGCTCTCCACCCCCCTGGTTTTCCCTGCCGCCCCCCAAGTGCTCTCCACCCCCCTGGTTTTCCCTGCCCGCCCCCCAAGTGCTCGCTGTCCCTCCCAGTGCTCTCCACCCTCCTGGTTTTCCGTGCTCGCCCCCCCCCCCAGTGCTCCCCCCCCCCGCGCCTTCCAACCCCCCTACAATGCTTTCCAAATCCCCTCTTTATTCTCTCCAGCCCCCCCCCCCCACCGTGCCCTTCAGCTCCTCCAGTGCTCTCTGCTTGCCCTGTGCTCTCCGGCCCCCCTAGTGCTCTTCTATCTTCTATCATGTCCTCAGTCTCCGAGCATCTCCTGTATCATGTCTGCAGTCTCTGACCATCTCCTGTACCATGTCTACAGTCTCTGACCATCTCCTGTATCACATCTGCAGTCTCTGACCATCTCCTGTACCATGTCTACAGTCTCTGACCATCTCCTGTATCACGTCTGCAGTCTCTGACCATCTCCTGTACCATGTCTACAGTCTCTGACCATCTCATGTATCATGTTTGCAGTCTCTGACCATCTCCTGTATCACGTCTGCAGTCTCTGACCATCTCCTTTATCATGTCTGTAGTCTCTGACCATCTCCTGTATCACGTCTGCAGTCTCTGACCATCTACTGTATCATGTCTGCAGTCTCTGACCATCTACTGTATCCTGTCTGCAGTCTCTGACCATCTCCTTTATCATGTCTGTAGTCTCTGACCATCTCCTGTATCACGTTTGCAGTCTCTGACCATCTCCTTTATCATGTCTGTAGTCTCTGACCATCTCCTGTAAACACATTGCTAATAATATTAGCTATCTATTTATGCTGAAGGTAGGACTGTGCAGGGGAGGCAGAGAGTGCAAAAGGGGGAACTGTGATTAGAGAGACAGGGGGAAGACTGCAAGGGGCACTGTGATTGGGGGGGGGGGGGGGCTGTGAATTTTGTGCAATAAATATTCCTGAAAACATTACAAATTTTTGTGGGTGCTTACATTTTAAAGTTGGGGGGGGGGGGGGGGTGCCAGATATAGGATCCGCCCCGGGTGCCAAATTCTCTAGGTACGCCACTGCACACACACTGAGCAGCTCTTGCAAGTCTCACTGTCTGCTGAATGTGAAACTCCCCCTCTCCCCTGTTAGTGTCCATAAGTGGTGTCCAGTAGTGCCACCTATCAGTGCCCAGTAGTGCCACCTATCAGTGCCCACCAGTGCCACTTCATCAGTGCCCATCAGTGTCACCTAATAGTGCCTATCAGTGCCCAGCAGTGCCGCCTCATCAGTGCCACCTATCAGTGCCCACCAGTGCCGCCTCATCAGTGCCCATCAGACACATCTAACAGTGCCTATCAGTGCTTCCTATCAGTGCCACCAATCAGTGCCCACCAATGCCGCCTATCAGTGATGCCTATTAGTGCCCATCAGTGCTGCCAATAAGTGCTGCCTATCAGTGCCACCTATCAGTACCCATCAGTGCAGCCTCATCAGTGCCAGTCAGTGCTGAGAACAAGCGCCTATTAGTGCTGCCTATCAGTCCATATCAGTGCCTCACATGTAATTTCACCTGTAATACACATCAAAAGGAAAATAAGGCATACATCTTTTTCAAAACCTAGCAGTGATGGTGGAACCCCTCTACAGATATTTGCCATACAATTTAACTTAAGTGCAAAAACCTTTTAGTGTCCCAATACTTTTGACAAGTGTTTATGTGTGTGTGTGTGTGTATATATATATATATATATATATATATATATATATATATATATATATATATATATATATATATAGTGTGTGTATGTGTGTGTGTGTGTGTGTATATATATATATATATATATATATATATATATATATATATATATATATATATATATATATATATACACACGCATGTGTGTTTGAGCTTTGGGGTGCACACCCTAATGCAATAGGCTGCGCACGCCTATGCCCACTTTTATATGTCAGGAAAACAATCAGTCAACTTGGACGACGTGTTATGGAACATGTAAATGATGTAATTCTCAAGAGGGACAGACCAGTTTCCAGACATGTACGCTTGAGACATGGGGGGAAAAAACTATCCTTTTGGGCTGTCCAGTAGACAAGTCTGGGCCCAAGAAAGGGGGATCTAGATAAGATCCCCCATAAAGCAGAGGCTAAATAGATTTTCTGTTTGTAATTGAGGGCCCCTCATAGTTTCAATGAGGGGTTCACCTACTTACCCGATGTCCAAAATTTAAATAAGGGAAGAATTTTGAGCAATTTGAGTGTGGAGAGCAGGCACGATTAAAAGATTGATCTATGGATACCTGATTTGTACATATGAGTAAAAGTTTTATATACAAAAGTGAAATCCTCTCAAAACCTTAGGGTCCTAATTGGTAGATGTGTATGTGTATATATGTGTATGTATGTGTATGTGTATATATATATATATATATATTACTTCAACTGGCTACAGGAATTTAAAATGTCTATTTGAATAAAGTTTACATGGGTGTTAAACAAACGAATGTCCCCAAACCTGGAGAATATCAGGCTGTTGGGGGTGTTTGGCCCCCCTTACCCCATGATGAGTGCTATTTTATCCTTTATCCACAAGATGGAGTGATCTCCACTTGATATGCAGGAGAATATTGTCTAACACTTTTCAGATAGTCTGACAGATGGCGCTGTGGCTAAATTATAAAAATAGTGAATTTTTATTCGCGCAAATGCTAATATGCGATTGCATTATGACGCAGTTGGGCAATGATGTCACGTGCATCATGTCACCGCATGTGAATGCATGGCGACCATTTTACCCATGATGTTATAATTACAGTGCAGTTTAAGCGCAGTGCAATCAGTGCAAAACTGCTAGAATAAAATACACAAGCTAGACAGTGGATTGGACAGACTCAGTGGTCTGGTGTACTACTACACTTTCAAATAAATACTCCCAGTTAAGTAGAACAATATTATAGTGCAGAAAGCATTAAATTTCAGCATGTTCACCAGGTAAATGGCTTCTTTTCTTTTCATAAATTGCTGCCACTTCACTAAAAACACGCTCACTTCGTACTGAGGAAGGAGGAGCAGAAAGGTATCTTCTAGCATGAGAAGCAAGTCTTTTGTAGCGTGCCTCATTTTCTTTCCACCACTGAAGAGGATTACTTCTATCAATTACTGGTTCTTTCAAATAGAGATGAAGTTCATCATCCAGGCTCATTATTGCAGATTCTGATGAATCCTCTGCATGAGGCCCCAATAAAACGCTGAACATTGCATCTATTTGGCCACGATGAATTTTCTCTTTTGTCCGTTGTCTTTTGGGACAATGTTGCCTACTATGTCCCACTGATCTGCAATAGGACAAGAATGTCCTCCAAGTCCATATTCACCAGAATCTATAGTGAGAGCTCGCTTTTGCTCCAGCATCCTTTGTAACATGTGTAGCATTGAGTTCCATCATGTTGGAACAGCCTGTATCAGGTTGTTTTTGGGTAGGCCAAGGTTTTCCTGAATGCACCTCAGTCACTGCTTGGCAAGAAAAGAATGGTGGAAATGGCCTGTGAACTTCTTCAGCATGGTAATAATGTCCAGCAAAGCTTTCTGGTTTGACAGACCATCCTTTACCACCAGTTGGAGGGTGTGTGCCATGCAACTGAGGTCTCACACTTCAGCAAGTCCCATACCTTTTTAACCATGTTCGCTCCACTGTCTCGCAGCACAAGCATCACTCAGTCTTTGGTGATTCCCCATTCATCTAGCATGCCTAGAAACATTTCTCTAATGTACTCCCCAGTGTGGGATCCTTGCATCACTTTTGTATTCAACACCAAATTCCTTCTTGTCCATCCGCTGTCAATGAAGTGGCATGTAAGACTCATTAGTGATTCTGTTTGTCCTGACCAGCAGTCCGTCCTGAATGAGAGTGAGTTGCCAGCATTCTCTGGTTGCAGCATAGTCTTTAGTTTGTCAACGACCTTTTGGTGAATCTTTTGCAGCATTTCAGTTCGATAAAATTTGTCACTCTTCAGTGTGTACCTTGGCTCAACTATAGCTATCAACCACTTAAATCCAGAGTCCGACACTATTGCAAATGGCTGGTTATCAGTCGCCATCATCTCTGTGATTACTCTGTCCAGCAGTTGGGATCTTCCATCAGATTTTAGCCACCTGTTTTTCTTTTTTCTGAAACAAATATGTTGTTGCCTGTGATAGGGATGATTCACATTGTGATTCATTTTTTTTTTCTGTGCTGCATTATATAAGTCAACATGATGAAATCTTAGATGGGCCCAAAGATTAGACGTATTTTTGGTTTTTGCAGTTATTGATACCATGCTCACATTGTTTTTGCAAGTGTTGCACAGTGCTGCTGATTTTCCTGGAGATGGAGAAGATAAGTCCCAGACCACACTTTTAATTTTTCTCTCTCCATCCATCTCCATTGAAACCAGAGAGTCAGACACTAATATAGGCTTAAACAAAATGGCTAGCTGGCACCTGTAGTGGGTGGCTGTCTGGCACCCTGTGGTGGCTGGCTGGCACCGCTTTGATGGTGGGCTGGCACCCTTTTGTGGCTAGCTGGCACCGGGTGGGTGGCTGGCTGTCAACCTTTGATGGCTGGCTGGCACCCTGTGTGGTGGCGGGCCTGGCACGTACAGGCCAAGGGCCTGTGGCTGGCTAGCTTGTACAGTCAGGACTCAGGAGTCAGGACTCAGGCAGGGCCTGTGGCTGGCTGGCTGGTACACAGTGGGTGTGTGGGACTGGGTTGCTGGCTGGCACCGGGAAGCTGTGGGTGCTGGGTGGCTGCGGCGGCTGTGTTACAGAAAAGATACAGAACGTGTGTCAGACTGTTGGTCACTGTTCTCACTTATTACTCACAGAACAGATACAGAACGGGTGTCAGACTGTTGGTCACTGTTCCCTCACTAGATGTAGAAGAACTCACTGTCCCGACCGACCACCTGTGCAGCATGCAGACTCCAGTGTGGCCGTGGCGGGTAAAAGACACTGTAACGAGGCTGAGGGAGGCGGCCTAAGAGCTGCTCAGTGCGCGGAGGCGCGTGGCGCAACATACGCGATGACGTCACGGAAATGGTGGCAATATCGGTAAATCCAAAGGCCGATTCCAATATATCAGGGAAAGTGAATATCGACCCCACCGATAATTGGTCGATCTCTATCTTATACCCCTATATTATAGGGACTGGCTAAAAAAGATTAGCTCCTATTTGACTGAGACCAACGAGTGGCATGGGTGCATGACACCATACCACAGTATTTGGCCAGGATAATTGCTTAAGAGCGAGAGCGAGAGAGAGGGGTCTTTTTTTTATTTTTTATTTTTTTATTAAACATTGACCATCTATCTTATACCCCCATGTTAACTGGCTAAAAAAGATTAGCAGATGAGTACTATAGTTACATCTTTTTACCTTCTGCTCTCCTATGGGACTCCTACTCTCACGCTTTCCATCTTTCAAGTACACATATACACTTATTTGCTGTTTTCTCTATAAGCATTTTATGTAGTTCAGAGAGCTCTTTGACTCAGACCAACAAGTGCCCTGGATGCTAGACACCATCCCACGGTAATTGGCCAGTCAAATTGTTTGAGAGAGGAAGGTCTCTTCATAGATAGTGACCATTTATCGAATACCCCTATATAGGGACTGGCTAAAAAAAGATTAGCAGATTAGTACTATTGGCACATCTTTCTACCTTCTGCTCTCTTACAGTATTTATATGATTTCTATCTATTCTATTTTTTCTATTTTTCCAGTCTATTTCTCTATGTATCTCTCTATCTTCTATGAGCTTTTTTTTTTTTTTTTTTTTTTTTTTTTGATGCTAGACACCATCCCACAGTAATTAACTAGCCAAATTGCCTAGCAGGTCACAATGGGGATATGGAAATTACCCCTTTTTTGACTGAGACCATATCGCAGTAATTGGCCAGTCAAATTGATTGTTCGAGGGACGCTTCCTAGGAGATAGTGATAATATGATACTCCTATCTTTGTAGGGACAGGCTAAAAAAATAAACCGATTTGTACTGCTGGCGCATCTTTCTATCTTCTCCTCTCCTACAGAATTGGTATGCTTTCCATCCTATAAGTATACACATGCTCTTTTTTTTTGCTTTTTCTTTTGATATACTTATTTATTGCGTCAATATCTGTCCAAAAGTTTTTCATCCATCTGTTTTCTTCCACTTGGTGGTAATGTCACCCATATTGGTTTCAATGTGTGACACTCTGTCCTCTAATGCAGTTACAGTATACCCAAATTTGTGCTTGAGGGAGATCATGTCTGATTGGAGAGAGCTCCTTAAGGACAGGAGCATCTCCTTGAGAGTGTTGTTCATGACTCGTTGGCCCACTGTGGGATAGGAGGATATGGGATCTTGCTGTGTACATGTGGGGTTTAGTGAGATAGATGGATGGCTCACCTCTGGATTTTCAGTGGCTGGAGAGTCCAGTCTCATTTGTGCTTTAGCTGGGCTGCCTGCTGTTGGAGTTCCTGGAGGGGATGCCAGAGAGTTGGGTCGGATGGTGGAGAGATCCGCTGGACTGTTGGGGGGCTGTGTCTCTGAGGCAGGGTGAGGAGAGGGAGAGCCTTGAGGTGTCTTGTGGATGGGACAGCCTCAGTGCCATTTTGGCCGCGCTGCACGGCTGGCTGAAACATGAAAGCTGTCAGCTCCCTTGGGTGGTGATCCTCCTTTCGTTTGGGTGACATTGCTTTGGGGAGGAAAGCAGTGTTCCAGCTGGCTATGGGGCACCGATCGGGCCGCATGAGAAGCTGTCTGGCACTTTGTGGAGACATCCGGCGAGAAGAGCCTTCACTTCACGCATCCATCTTGTCTGCACACCGGCCACGCCCTCCTCTTTTTTTGATATACTTTTCAATAAACAAATGTTGATTTTTCTCTAATCGTCTTCCAGGGCAGCATCTGAGAGGCTCCTCCCACCTGAAACGGGGAACACAATAGTCCACCATTATAAAAACTTCAGTCATACCTTCTGCCTCAGTTTGATTGTGTTTCCTCCGGATCCACTAGGAGCTACACCTGTTTATTTTTCTAGTCTCCATGCTATGCTGCAGGAGGCTCCCTGACCAGCCTCCCATTCAGCTCCCCGGCTGCTTCCTCATGGAGTAGCAAGATGACGGTGGAGGCGGAACCTTGCATCACTCCTGGGGACGCGCTTCTGGTCCGCAGCCATCTTGGGGAGGCGGAAGTTGGACGACAGAGCGGAGAACATCTGCTGACGTCACTTCCAGGCGGCACCACCGCAAATTTCAAAAAGGAAAACCGACGAGTTTTACAAATGCCAGCACAGACGAACGCATCTTTATCTAGAAAGAGACCACACGATTCCAGTAAAATGACTATGCAGGTATGTCCACCAACCTGTGTGGGGGCGGGGCTGGAGCTAGGGCGGGAAGAAATATAAGGTCCCTATGTTGGGTTTCCTTTTTCTGGGACTGACCTTTTCTGTTTTATTACAGGCAAAGGCCTCAAAAGAGAAAACGGCAACATTCAGTAGCAAGGCATGCACCTCTTGCAGTCACAGGTTTCCTCCAGAATGAAAAAAAAAAACACCATGCCAAAAATGCATCAATAAAATGGTGGCTTGACTCTTTTAAAAATCAATAAAAAGCACAATTGGTCCTCTTTGTACAGCCATAGAAAACTAGAGGCTCCAGCCAGGCCAGTACCCCATCTACAGCAAAACACCTATCCCCTCTTACAGCGGGGATGAGGTGGATCAAGTGGAGGAGGTATCTGATTCAGATGTCTCTGATTCAGAATCCGTAAATGTCCCAGGCTCGGACTCGGGTGACGAAGATCCAGCGGCAGATTGTACGCTTTTTCCTTCGGAGGACACAAATCATTTGCTAAGAGCCATAGCAGACACACTGGATATCATAGAACAAAAAGTCGCAGAGCTTTCTCTACACGACAAAATGTATAAGGGCTTTCAGCCAAAAAAAAAAAAAACAGGACATTTCCGGTACAAGAGACTCTGAAAAACCTGGTCAAGAAAGAATGGGAAGAACCATAAAATAAGCTCTTTACCCCAGCTGCGATTTAAATGCAGATATCCCTTCACAGAGGAGGACATTAAAACCTGGGCGAAATGCCCTAAAGTAGATGCCTCCCTTGCCAGAGTCGCAAACAGATGGGATTTAGTTTTCAACGACTCAGGTACCCTTGCTGATCCCATGGATAACAAGATAGAAGCACTTCTGAGAAGAGCTTGGGAAGCAGCAGCCACAAGCCTTAATCCAGCCATAGCTTCCACTTGCACAGGCAGGACCCTATTAGTCTGGCTAATACAGCTGCAAGAGCTGCTAGGAGATACCCCAAGGGAGGAGCTATACTATACATGTATAGAAAAACGATACCCACTCTAACCAGAGCAGCGGCTTTCTTAGCAGACGCATCAGCGGAGTCCGTAAGGACATCTGCTAAAGCCACTGGCTTAATCAATTCAGCCAGGAGAGCTTTGTGGCTGATGTCTTGGGGAGGGGACATTGCGTCCAAAAATAGATTTATGCGGTATTCTATTTGTGGGCAATCTACTATTCGTACCTGGCTTGGAAAGGGTCCTAGATAGAACCGCAGCCAAAAAAGAGCCAGAATAAAACATCCTTTCGTCAGTCCAGGAGATTTAATAAGGTGGGCCCAAAAAAGCACTGGACCCAACAGAACTAAAAAGGCAAAAGAGATTTTATTCTCAAGCCTACCGCTCCAAAGAGCAAAAGGCAATGATTGCCTCCAGTTGGGGGGCAGGTTGGCGTCTTTTGCTCACCAGTGGGAGAGAATCGCAAAGAACGAGTTTCTTCTTCACACAATAACAGAAGGCTACTCAGTAGAATTTTCCACTCGCCCCCCCCAAACCAAGTATCTGGTAACAACTCCCACATTCCACAAACCAAGCAGTAGCCTTTCGATTGGCGTTAGAAAGTCTAATAGTACAGAAAGTGGTTTGCGAGGTACCACCGGAAGAAGATGAAGAAACTGGAGTCTACTTGCAGATATTTGCGAGGAAAAAAACCATCAGAAAAGCTAAGGCTCATACTGAGCCTTAACAAAAAGATAAGATACAAAAGGTTCAGGATGGAATCCATCTACTCGATCAGAAATATTCTGCCAGCGGAAGCATTCATGGCCATGGTAGATCTGCAAGATGCAAATCTACATGTACCGATAGAAAAAGAGCTTTCAAAAATATCTAAGATTCGCGGTCCAGGGCTCAGTTACCACGCTGCATTTTCAATACACGGCTCTGCTGTTGGTCATCTTCTTGGCACCCAGGATCTTCTCAAATATAATGGTGGAAGCCCTAAAAAGTCTGAGGCAGCAAGGCATAGGATTAGTACCAGATCTGGACGATCTACTGTTCTTCGGCGAGTCTGCAGACAAGCTGAATGCCAATCTACACGAACGCATATCTTACCTGCATGGCTTAGGGTGGACAGTGAACTAAGAGAGGTTGCAGCTAACACCAAACCAAAGGGTCATATTCTTGGGCGAAATACTGGATGCCAAAATGACCAAGATCTTCCTGATGGAGGAAAAAAACAGAAAGATCAAGGAAGCGATGGTAGCTCTAGTAGAGACTAAATTCATGACTGCAAGACGGGGCATGGCAGTAATGGGACTGACGTCCTCAATCCTGGCCATCACCTGGGCTCAGCTCATGATAAATATTAAGTGCCAGCGCTTAGGATAAAAAATATATATAATCAATAAATATCAACGAAGTGGCTGCTGCTGATAAAAAAAGGGGGATGCCTTTAAAATCAATGGTAAAATAATGTATCAGCGCTGCTCTGTGTGCTATATTTAAAATTGCCAATAGATATCTCAACCGCACTATTAATAATCTGTGCTAAAAAAATAAAGTGATATTATGGTGTTAAATTTAATACATAAAAAATTACTTTCATAAATCCATATCAAAACAATACATAAAATATATAAAAATGTGATGCAGTAAATAAGTGCAATATATAATATTAAAGTGTCCTGTGCTCTAGTGGTTAATAAATTGTGAGAACAATATCAAAATTATATATATATATGTATGTGTTCATATAATGTTCCAAAGTGCTTAGTGCCAGTCTTTGCGCAATAAACAAATCCACACAAGTGCTCAGTGCCAGTCTTTGTGCAATAAACAAATCCACACAAGTGCTCAGTGCTTGCTTAGTCAAGATGAAATATCCAAAGTGCCGGTGCTCTCAAAGTATAATCAGGTGCTCCCCTCTCGGTCCCCTACTCACCAGACAATAGTCTTATGTAAGCCTTAAGGATTAATCCTCACTGGTTAGGAACAGTGGAAGCCACCAAACAGCAATATATATACTGGAGCACTCTCCAACTAGCACCATCCAGGATCAATTATCCGTGCACAGTTATCATGAAAAAAGAATAACTATCATCCTGCAGTATATTAAGACTCTTTATTCACACGCTTTAAAATAAATAAACTTACAATGTTGCAGTCATAAATCGGCTTTCACATTTCCCCATGCGGGACGCCAAACAATGGCCGTGCATCAACCGGAAATTGCGTAGTACGCAAGTCAGGCGGCTTGACGCGTTTCGCTCCGCCAATCACAGCATTTGCAAAAGCCTTGAAAATGCTCTGATTGGCGGAGCGAAACGCGTCAAGCCGTCTGACTTGCGTACTACGCAATTTCCGGTTGATGCGGGTGGAACGCACGGCCATTGTTTGGCGTCCTGCATGGGGAAATGTGAAGGCTGATTTATGACTGCAACATTGTAAGTTTATAAGGCGTGTGAATAAAGAGTCTTAATATACTGCACGATGATAGTTAGTTATTCTTTTTTCATGATAACCGTGCATGGATAATTGATCCTGGATGGTGCTAGTTGGAGAGTGCTCCGGTATATATATTGCTGTTTGGTGGCTTCCGCTGTTCCTAACCAGTGAGGATTAATCCTTAAGGCTTACATAAGACTATTGTCTGGTGAGTAGGGGACCGAGAGGGGAGAACCTGATTATACTTTGAGAGCACCGGCACTTTGGATATCTCATCTTGACTAAGCAAGCACTGAGCACTTTTGTGTGGATTTGTTTATTGCACAAAGACTGGCACCGAGCACTTTGGAAAATTATATGAACTTTCATATATATATAATTTTGATATTTTTCTCATTTATTAACCACTAGAGCACAGGACACTTTAATATTATATATTGCACTTATTTAGTGCATCACATTTTTATATATTTTGTTATGTATTGTTTTGATATGGATTTATGAAAGTCATTTATGTATTAATTTAACACCATAATATCACTTTA
Source organism: Pelophylax lessonae (assembly GCF_965119305.1). Taxonomy (NCBI): domain Eukaryota; kingdom Metazoa; phylum Chordata; class Amphibia; order Anura; family Ranidae; genus Pelophylax; species Pelophylax lessonae. The sequence goes on from NC_138771.1 coordinate 298,904,956, forward strand.
TTTTTTAGCACAGATTATTAATAGTGCGGTTGAGATATCTATTGGCAATTTTAAATATAGCACACAGAGCAGCGCCGATACATTATTTTACCATCAGCTCCACATGAGACCATTGCAGAAAGACTTTTTGGCCCCACGGGATGGCAAGGCGTCATCCCAGGAGGAAAAGATCTTGGTTCCCCATGCAATCAAAAGAACACTACAATGATGGCTCAGGCCACTAACTTACCTAGAAGGCCGCAAATGGATACAGACCGATCCCATGCAGATCACTATGGACGCCAATGCTCTAGGATGGGGAGCACATATAGGGGACTGTTTTACACAAGGAAAATGGAGCCACCACTGGTCCCAAGCATGCTCAACCTGAGGAAGCTAAAAGCCATAGAGGAGGCACTAAAAGCATTCCAACCGGCGATTCAGGGCAAAGATGTCACGATTCAATCAGACAACACCACGACTGTGGCATACCTGAACAGACAAGGGGGAACAAAATTTGTCCCGTCTCATGGAGCGGACAAAAACTACACTGTTATGGTGCGAGAGAAACGTCTGATCCATCTAAAGGGAGCAGAAAACATATTGCAGATTTCCTAAGCCGGAAGATCTTAAGACAGACAGAATGGTCCTTGAACCAACTTTCTGTGGATTACCCGAGTCTGGGGGGTGCCCGAGGTGGACCTGTTTGCGGCAAAAATAAATACGAAGCTCCCAAAATGCTTCTCTCTAAACCCTATGGATGGAAACATTGGGTTGGATGCGTTCAACTATGCATCCCCCCCCCCCCCCAACTGCCCTAATACCAAAGTTGGTACTAAAGGTCAAGGAAGAAAGGGCTACAGTGATACTTATTGCACCTCATTGGTCTCAGAGAACATGGTTCAGTCATTTGAAGAATCTCAGCATTCCGCCTCATCTGACACTCCCAGGCATACCAAACCACCTATTGCAAGGAGTCAACCACCCAAACCACACGGTTATGAAGCTTTCAGCCTGGTTCCTGAAAGGGTGAGGTTACAGAGCAGGATTCTGTCTAGCAGAGTGATTGACACCATTCTAGCCAGCAAAAAACCTGTGACCAGAGCCATCTACGAAAAAGTGAGGAAAAAATGTGTGTAAAGTAAGCAAATCCCGTGAGCAGCTATGTAATGATGATTTTTAAAATTGCTGCAGGCCCTGATCACTTCCCTTTAGGTAGGTGCTAATAACCAAATGTTATGTTGAAGTGCTGCACATATAATTATACGTACTGCGAAATCAATATAACAAAAATAAAAATATTAATATGATCATGCTAGTGATGTGAAGATAAACTTCAATATTATAAATATTATATAATCAACATGACATATACCATATATGTGTAATAAAATCTATATAAAAAAAATCCTCAATGTGCTTAATTAAAACTGTGAAAACCAATAGTGAAACCAAAAAAACAATTGCTGAATAAGAATAAATGTGCCGTGAGCCCTAAATGGGTATATCCACTAAAGTGATTTAAACATTGATGCAAAGACTCTGTCTTTTTAATCTTTAGAAACACCGTTGCAATGTGAAAGTTCACAGTTCTATATAGAGTCTGTGGTGGTGATAATCACCGTTATTTGATTATTCCTCCGGTTAATGATCAGCAGTTATTATGTGGATATGCGATTTAGGATGTTCCTCCTTTTAGTATCTCCCCCTAAAGGTATGTGCTTACCTCACAGGGTGAATGAATGCACTTGGATTTCTGTAATGCTCTCCTGGATTGCCACCCTTCACTCCTCGATGGTAATTACCCAGAAAGTTGTGTTTCCAATGGATCGTTCTATTTACTCAGCCATCCATATGGGGGACAAAAGGGAAATCCATAGTGCAATAATGTAAATGAAGGAATATTTTATTTAAATGTTTTTTTAAAAAAAAACACTCACGTGATACTGGTGCTAAAGAGCACCAGTCTGTACAGGCAATTAACCAAGAAAAGACTAACACTAAGGGTCCTTTCACACGGCCGCTCCGCTGCTTTCCGTGTGTCCGCAAATCATCCTATTTTTTTGCGGATGATTTGCGGACATCAATGTAAGTGAATGGCACTGCGGATGTCAGCGGAATACCATCCGCTGACATCCGATTTTCCTCCTTTCAGTTCTGTTCCGTTTTTTGGAACGGAACAGAACCCCATTTTTCCATCCGTGTAAAAAACGGAAAGGAAGGAAAATCGGATGTCAGCGGTGTCATCCGCTGACATCCGCAGTGCCATATACTTACATTAGGTCCGCATATCATCCGCAAACGGATGGGATGATATGCGGGCACACGGAGCGGATGACAGAAATGTCATCCGCTCCGTGGAAAAAAAAAAGTCCCGCAGCGGACCTTTCACACGGAGCGGCCGTGTGAAAGGAGTCTAAGGGCTCTTTCACACAGGCGTTCCGTATGTCCGTTTTTCATCCCATCCGTTTGCGAATGAAAAACAAACATAATGTATCTCTATGTAAATACGGATGTCATCGGATGATCATCCTCTGACATCCGTTTTTTGTCAGTTCAGTTCAGTTCAGTTTTTTTTGAACGGAGGAGAACCCTATTTTTTCTTCCTTTCAAAAAACGGAACTGAAGCAAAAACGGATGTCAGTGGTGTCATCCACAGACATCCGTATTTACATAGACATGCATTATGTCAGTTTTTCATCCGCAAACGGATGGGATGAAAAACGGACATACGGACCGGATGACACAATTTTCATCCGTGTCCGTTACAAAAAAAAAAAAAAGGACCTGATCGGGCAAAAAAAAAGGAACGCCCGTGTGAAAGAGCCCTTAGTTCAAAATCTGCCGCCTTTGCTGCATGGATCAGATATGTCTCTCTGTTCACTGACAATAGCCGAGCCTCTCCCTGGGGGAGTAAATAGAACGATCCATTGGAAACACATCTGTCTGGGCGATTACCATCGAGGAGTGAAGGGTGGCAATCCAGGAGATCATTACATAAATCCAAGCGCATTCATTCACCCTGTAAGGTAAGCACATACCCTTAGGGGGAGATACTAAAAGAAGGAACATTTCTAACCGCATATCCGCATATTAATAACTGCTGATCATTAACCATTGTGGATCCATTCAATAAATTTTTATTAGACTGTCCATCCAAGTTTCCATTGGGGTCATTTGTCAGCAATATACATATCTGAGCGTCATCCTTCACTTTTTTATATTCACCTACAAGCTATCCAGCGTTTAGGATTGGGCGAACAGTGTTATAGACTTTCTGTTTTACATGCATTTGTGCACTCTCTGTATTAAGATATTTCAGGAGATTACTACTTTGGAGTAGCGCCAGAACTCCTTTTTTGAGCTATTAATAACTGCTGATCATTAACCAGAAGAATAATCAAATAAGGGTGATTTATCACCACCACAGACTCTATATAGAACTGTGAACTTTCACATTGCAACTGTTTTTCTAAAGATTAAAAAGACAATGTTTAAATCACTGTAGTGGATCCACCTGTTTAGGGCCCATGACACATTTTTTTTTCTTATTCAGCAATTTTTTTTTTGGTTTCACTATTGGTTTTCACAGTTTTTAATTTAAGCACATTGAGGAATTTGCTATATATATTTTATTACACATATATGGTATATGTCATGTTGATTCAATAATATTTATAATATTGAAGTTTATCTTCACATCACTAGCAACGGATCATATTAATTTTATTATTTTTAATGTTATTATTTTTATTTTTGTTATATTGATTTCTCAGTACGTATAATTATACGCGCAGCACTTCAATATAACATGAGGGAAAAAATGTGTCTTCTGGTACAAGAACAGGGGGATTCCCAACAAGGGAGCTATTCCTACAATTCTGGATTTCCGACATGGGGCCTCTCCACAGTGCTGAAAGGATGCCTCTCTGCACCCTTCTAACGACTGGAGGAATGTTTGGATAAGTACCTTACACTAAAAACCTGGTGACACTTGTGTAAGCAAGAAGAGTTAGCGAAATACAGGCTGTATCCATGATAGAACCATGCTGTTTTTAATTCTGACAGATAAAATTATCCTCACTCCAGACCCAGCCTTCCTACCAAAAGTCTGTTCCACTTTCCACAGAACTCAGAAGGTGGTTATTCCCTCCCTTCCAAATTCTATGGACAGCAGGAAAAGTCACTTACAACAAGCTGGTTGTAAGGAAGATCCTGATAACTTGCCATGATAGAAATAAAGGTTGGCAAAAAACAACCTCGCTATTTGTTCTCCATGCAGGCGTCAACAAAGGAAAGCAGGCCTCGTAAAGTACGATAGCCAGATAGCTAAAGCTTGCTTTTCAGACAGCCTAGCAGGTTTTAAACCTTGCCCCGCCAAGCGGAATCATGGCCCACTCACCCAGGGCTTGGGCATCATCAACCGCTGAAAGAGCCGAGGCATCACCGGAGCAGATCTGCAGGGCAGCAACCTGGTCAAGCTTCAATACCTTTGCCAGGCATTACCGCATTGACCAGCTGTCCAGGCAGGACCAGATGTTTGGTAGCGAAGTTCTCCAGACTTAATCCCCTCCGTAGTAAGTATTGCTTGCTACATCCTCTCAAATGCTGCCCTGGAAGACGATTAGAGAAAACAGAGTTAAGTACCAGGTAACTCTTTTTCTAAGAAGTCTTCCAGGGCAGCACTCTTTCCCGCCCTAAACAACAATATGAAAAGGGTTTTGTGGATTCATTAGCTACTGAGGGTTCCTTTTGGTGCTTTGATATTACTGAGGCAGAAGGTATGACTGAAGTTTTTATAATGGTGGACTATTGGTTTTCCTGTTTCAGGTGGTAGGAGCCCAGTCTCTCAGATGCTGCTCTGGAAGACTTCCTAGAAAAAGAGTTACCAGGTACCTAACTTTTTTTTTTTTTTTTTTTTGTCTTTCATTGCCCTTTGGTGCGTGAGCATGAGCACCCCCTTTCTAGTTCTTTCAGTACAATTACTTGCCAGTTTTAGAGAGTTTATACGTTTTATAGTAGGCAATTTGTTTACAAGTGCACACTATAGAAGGATATGCTTTTCTCATATTTCATGTCTGAAAATCACTTTAGGATATCCTGACTGTACATCCGCAGTAAAATGTATTACTGTAGCATCAACCTGGAAAACTTGTAAAGTGTGCTAAAACTATCCCTTTGTGGCGCTGAACTTTTTTTTTGCATGGTTCATTAAATCTTCATAGCTGATATGCAGTTGAGCTTGTTATGAGTATACCCCCTTGAGCCAGTGTTTTGCATATTGTGGGTTCAGTCTTGTGTTTCTCCTGCAGACCAAACTTCACAAGTGTGAGTCGATCCCACCACGTTTCAAATGGTATGAGGGTTGTTACCAAATAACTTGTTCTAATGGTTTTTCTTCTAAATGTTTTAAAAGCGGCAACACATTTCGCCAACTAAATGCAATCACGCACATATGATGTCCCACTGACTTCTATGCAGAAGTAATGAGGTCTTGAATCCCAGGGAAGCTATAACTAAAAGGGGACAATAACTAAAGGGGAGTAAGCAGTGAGGGGGTTAAGTCACGCTTTGACTTATTTACTAATGTGGGCAAAAGTCCACTTTGGCTGTTGATCTCTGTGAACAAAGGAAGTGGAGATAAAGGAAAACAAAGAAAGGACCCTAAAGCTTAACTTGCTGGCTGGATGTAAAAAATACTAAATCCATATTAAAGAATACTGAATTACTTGATTAATATATAATATATATTTTTACATTATTTTTTTATTTTGTTTAATCCTTTTTAAAGTGAATCTATCCTAAGCAATAAAAAAATGATTTTATATTGTAACATTTGTTTTGATCTTAACTTGCTTCAAATATACTGTATGCTACATTTTTAGTTAATATTTTTTCCTCCTTTTTTACAACATTTCTTTTATTTTTTTTTAAACTTCTAGACAGAGAAAATGCTGAAATATGCAGAAGATCTGGTTGGACCTTATGTTTGGGAAAAATATGATCTGCTTATTTTACCACCATCATTTCCTTATGGCGGCATGGAAAATCCTTGTCTTACTTTTGTAACACCAACTGTATTGGTAAGCCTTCTGCACACAAAAAACTTCACACATTACTGCCCTTGTGCTTTATCCTCAACCCATTACTACAGAGCACTATTAAAAGGAAAGGATGAATGTGCTTGTTGGAAGGTAGCGTTTGAGTGAACTATGTATTTTAGGAGTAGACCATAAAACAAATGGTAAAATCATTCATCAAAACCGATTTTCCTTTTTTACAACTGCTATTCAGTGGCATAATTAAAAATGGCAACACTCCTTAAAATTCTGGGTAAAATAATCCCATAGTAAACTCTTCCAGGCCATAAAACTGTAAAAATAATCTCTGCAGTATAATTGTTACTTCACACTATAATATGTTTGAAAGTAAAGTGGAATTGCACTGCATCTGAGCACCACAAACCAAAAATTCTATTTTGGTAATTTTTTATATTCAAAGCTGTGATGTTTGTGCAGGATCACTGTGACCCTTGCTCTTTTTCTCCTGATGCATGATGGGGGGGGGGGGCTGTACCAGGAAGTCAGACTGTGTGTGTGTGTGTGTGTGTGTGTGTGTGTGTGTGTGTGTCTGCAAGCAGACAGATGGTACTGAGAAGAGATTACATCTGTTAGGAACAGAAGCCTGTTTTTATAAGACGACTCCATGTAAGAATGTCATTATGTCTCTGAGTGAGTAATAAACCTTTCCCTGGTTAAGAAATACATCCAGCCTGTGTGTAACTTGCTGAGCGGACACTGGCAACATTGCTAGCAACCCCCCGAGAGACCTTGTGTCGAAGGGACATAACAGTGGCAACGACGATTGTGGATTTTAGCACATATGGCCTTCATAGGGTTTATTCAACCATTCGAAGCTGCAGCTGAGTCATGGAGCTCCTGGGTGGAGAGGCTGGAGCAGTATATGGAAGCATATAGTGTGGCTGTAGAAAAGAAAGTTGCAGTTTTCCTCACAGCATTGGGTCAAGCAAACTCCCATCCATCCATGTCTCCATGCTTTATTTAGCTGAGAAGTCATTTTGAAAAACACCCAGCATTTGTAGCATTTACTTCCTGGTATCAATCTACCCCTAGCTCAGGCATTGGCTGAACTGAGAACCCTCCCTCCCCTCCTGAAGACTCCTGGGTTGTATGATATAATTTGCCTAGGCACGGAAACCAGGAAGTAAATGAAGAAATTTAAAAAAGAAAAGTAAAACAAGTAAATAAGATATACTTCCCTATCCATTAGCTAATGATGGCAGCATAAGGATTAACCACTTTACCACCGGAGGATTTTGCTGTCTTACGTCCAGGCCACTTTTTGCGATTAGGCACTGTGCGACTTTAACTGACAATTGCGTGGTCATGCAACTTTTTATTTTTTGCGATATTAAAAAAAAATGTGAAAATTTTGAAAAAATAACACTATTTTTCTACTTTAACAGTTAAAAAATATCCAATATATTCAATTTTTGTCATATATTTAGGCCAAAATGTATTTAGCTACATGTCTTTGACAAAAAAATTGTCAATGAGCGTATTTTTAACCACTTTAAGACCAGAAGATTTTACCCCCTTCCTGACCAGGCCATATTTTGCGATTACTTTATTGGACAATTGCGCGGTCGTGCGATGCTGTACCCAAATTAAATTTTTTTCCCCACAAATAGAGCTTTCTTTTGGTGGTATTTGATCACCTGTGCGATTTTTTACTTTTTGCGCTATATACAAAAAAAGAGCGACAATTTTGAAAAAATAACAATATATTTCACATTTTTTTTTATATGAAATCCCCCCCCCCCCCCCCCCAAAAAAATGTAAAAATCTAAATTTTTAAATTTTTTAACTTTTTTTGCCAATTTGTTTTCTGCTACATATTTTTGGTAAAAAAAAATCGCAATAAGCGTATTTTGATTGGTTTGCGCAAAAGTTATCGCAGCTACTAACTACGGGAAATTTATGTCATTTTTTTTTTTTTTTTTAAACTAGTAATGGTGGCGATCTGCAATTTTTTTTTTTTTTTTGCGGGACTGCGACATTGCGGCCGGCAGATCGGACCCTTGACTGACATTTTTGACACTTTTGGGGGTACCAGTGACATTACTACAGTAATCAGTGCTATAAATATGCACTGTTACTGTAAAAATGACACTGGCAGGGAAGGGGTTAATTTTTATTGGTGATCAAGGGGTTAATGTATGCCTGGTGCTTACTGACGTGTGTGGGGGGAGGGGACTGTGTGACACAGGGACATATCGCAGATTGCTGAATCCTGCAATCTGTCCCTGCCTGTCACTTAGGAGATCTGCCCGCTTTGTTTACGCAAGCGGGCGGATCTCCACACTCGATCCCCGACGATCGGGGAAGAGCGGCGGTGATCCTCCCCTGGCCCGACTCCCGCTGTGACTGAATACAGCGGGAGCGAGCCTCCGGCGGCGCGCGTGTGCCGCCCACAAGGGGAGGAGTCCAGCGACGTAGGTCTACGTCGCTGGACGGAATCGAGCCACTTTGCCGCAGTAGCACCAATGTGAGCGGTCGGCAAGTGGTTAAAAATAACCCATGTTGATTGAGATCTTAAAGTTGCACTTTAAATATAATATTTATTTATCAAATAGGTGTGTGTGTGTATGTGTATAACATGTACCTTTTAATTTTTTGAGGGAAGTTTCAGAAAAAAAAAACTTACACTTTAAATTAAGAACTTTGAAGCAAAATAACAGTCAGTGCCTTTATGTCATCTGCCGCTCCACCAGTGCCCATCAATGCAGCCTCACCATTGTCCATCGTTGCAGCCTGATCTGTGCCCATATGCAGCCTCCCCATTGGCCATCATTGCAGCCTTATCTGTGCTGGAATACACAGAGGGATCTCCTGTTTACTCTGTGTTCTCAGTCACACACAGTCCTGCCTCCTTGATCGACTCTTATGATAGACAGAACACTGGTCCAATGCTGGGACATGTGATGTCTATCCTGAGAGCCGGTCCAGGAGGCAGTACTGTTTGTGACTGAGAGTACCCAGGAGATCCCGGCTTTGTGTAATATGGCAGTGCTCATCCCCCCCCCCCCCCCTTCTCCGAGGCAGCCAGGTACAATATCAGTGCAAAATACCCAACTTATTTTTTTGAGTAAAGTTTCAGGAAAAAAACTTACTTTTTAAATAAAGATACTTTGAAGCAAAATAAGGGTCATTGCAGCCTGATCTGTACCCATATGCAGCCTTACCATTGCCCATCATTGCAGCCTGATCTGTGCCCATATGCAGCCTCACTATTGCCCATCATTGCAGCTTGATCTGTGCAGATTTACACAGAGGGATCTCCTGTTTACTCAGCACTCGCAGTTACACACGGTCCTGCCTCCTTGGCCGGCTCTCATCATAGACAGAACACTGGTCCAATGCCAGGACATGTGACCTCTATCCTAAGAGCCGGTACAGGAGGCAGGACTGTTTGTGACTGCAAGTACACAGGAGATCCCAGCTTTGTGTAATGCGGCGGCGCTCCCCCCATCCTCCGAGGCGGCCAGGTAAAATGTGTGTTATATGTGTGTGTGTGTGTATATATATATATATATATATATATATATATATATATATATATATATATATAAAATATATATATATATATATATATATATATTAGTGCCTTGCGAAAGTATTCGGCCCCCTTGAACTTTGCGACCTTTTGCCACATTTC
>NC_138771.1:298919672-299028076 GCF_965119305.1 Pelophylax lessonae
CTGAAGAAATGAGACACCCTTAGCGATCAAACCTAGGCCGTTTTATTTTCTCAGATGTGTATGCACATTAATCAGACAGAGCACAGCTGTAATTTTCACTGTTGATAGTGGCACCACAAGGGAGAAAATCCATATTAATAACGCCACGTTTTGTCCCAGAAAACACTTGCCATCACTTTACCTGCAGACGCAATTGTCACTGCTGACAGGGCTTCCATTAGTGTCACAGCCACACCACTGAGCTCTGAAGTAATGACGCAGATATGCCATCCCTTCGGAGTGCATGCGCCGATGAAGTCGCTGGCTGCATGCAGTGTGAATCTCGCCTAAACAGTGCAAGTTTAGGAGATATTCACTGTATCTACAGGCCAGGGACTGACTGGCAAGTTTTGGCCCGGGGGGGGGGGGGGGGGGGGAGTACAAACCAGAAGCCCATGGTGCAGTGACTCGGTCCCACTCCCCCTCCCCCCTCTTTCCTGATTCCTCCTGACCCCCATTCCAGGCTGAGGCTCTGCTCCAGGTACCATCTACTCATTACTCATAGGCCAAAACTGGGTTCCTAACCTGGCCAGCAGGGGGGCGGTTGGGGGGAGCTGGGACAGCTCGGTTGGGGCTTCAGAGGGGCATGGAACCTGCCTCTGCTCAGACACAATTTACACCATCCATGCTGAGGGGGGGGGGGGGGGGGAGGAGGCCTGCACTCTGTCCTTGTCCTTCAATCCACAAGTAGGTCAGCGGAAGGGACTTTTTACTTTTCTTCACCAGGAATCCTTTAGGCAAGTCTGTGGCAGAAGCAGTGCAGCCTTTTTACAAGACATCAGAGCAGCCCAGAGGGCAATTGCCCCTTGGCCCAGTCCTCCCCTGCCTACAGGTAAGCCTTCTACTTGTAGGTACAAATTTAGAAAAAGACTTGAGTTCCACTTTTAGTATTCAATAGGTTTTTATTAGGTTTCAAGTGCAAGTCAATATCATAACAGAAGGCAACAGGTAATTGACTGTCAAAAAGTGCAACATTACAGCATGGGTAAGGGATTCGGGGACGCAGCCCCTCGGGGAACCCACAATAAAAAAAAACATAGCCCACACCCGCAACCCGCCACCCACCATGCCCCGCACCGAGGCGGCCCAAGGCAGGCCCAGGGCCACCCCCCCCCCCCCCAGCGCCCCATAAAGGGAACACACTGCGCCAAGGCAGGGGAGAGGCGAACACCCGGGCCCCAACCCACCGCCCCACCATCGGGAACAGCGGTGCCACAGGAAGCGGTGTGCGGGAAAAAAAAAAAAAAAAAAAACCCCAAAGAAGTCCCCGGGGGGTTAACTCCGTCAGGTGTCCGAACCCCATAGGGAAAGAGGGAACACAAACAAAAAAAAAAAAAAAAAAACAACTTAGGAAAGAGAAGGAAACAGAGAAAGGTGGAAAAGAAAATGAAGAGGAAAGGTAGGGGGAAGGATTGATTGGCGTCCAGGTCGGATACGGGGGAGTGCTGTTGTCACGATTGTCCCCCAATTGTGAGCCTTTCAGGGAACATCTGTAAATCATCGAGGTCCCGCCAGATATCTGATCCAGGGATCCCATATCTTTTCAAATAGGGGTAGCTTATCTTGGAGGATGGCCACCATGCGCTCATTCACCATAATCCATGTCAGTTTTGCTTTAAGCAACTCAAACAATATCACCGGGGACCGCCATGAACGAGCTATGGCGATCTTGGCCGCCGTGAATATAAAGGTGACCAACCTCTTCGTAAATTTAGGGGTGTGTTCTATCGGCTTGCCTAACAATGCCTGCATAGGGGATTTGACCAAGCTGACACCCGTGAGCGAGTAAATAAAGTTGTATACTCGTATCCAGAACCGGCGGACCTTAGGGCAGGTCCACCAAATATGGAAGACCGTGCCCGCCTGGCCACAGCCCCTAAAACATAAAGGAGATGCTCCCCGGACTGCTGCTGCCAGCCGAACCGGGACCATATACCATCTGAGAAATACTTTATAATTCGCCTCTATTAGAGAGGTATTTATCAGAGACTTACAGTTCATGAGTGCCAGCTTGTTCCACTCCGCCCTATCTAGTTCCTCACCCAGATCCGCTTCCCACCGGGTCATATAAGGCAATTTGGTGTCGTCATCGAGTACCATAGTATATATCGTGGAAATATAACCCTTCTGCTTGTCTATGTTGTTACAAAGATACTCCATGGGGGTAGAGGTAGTCAAGTGGCAGAGGCTCTTCAGGGAAGAGGCATAGTGAAGGATCTGGGTATAGCGGAAAATCTCGCTCTCTGGCAGAGAATACTTGTCCCTTAGCACAGTTTTGGAGAGAACCCCTCTGCTGTCCAGTAGGTCAGCTAGGCGGAGAAGAGCTTTGTTGGTCCACCATGTAAATGCTTGGGGACAGAGGCCCGGAGGAAATCGAGGATTACCCAATAGAGGCGCCATAGGGGCATGGGGGGACCTGAAGCCGTGACGTTTCGTCAATCTGTTCCAGACATCTAATGACAGGGACAAAGTAGGACACAAAATTGCTGGGCGTTCCTTAGGCTGTAGCCACATCAGGTGTTCAATCGGTGTATTAGGGACATGGTAGGCCTCAAGCTGCATCCAGATAGGACGGGGTTCTTTAGAGTGAAATCTAACCAAGTGGGCGAGTTGGGCAGCATGGTAGTAAGTAAGGAGGTTAGGGACCCCCAAACCCCCCCTCAGTTTGGGTGCAAATAGGGTGCGTCTATTCACTCTGGGCTTCTTATCACCCCAAATATATTTCACAAGCGTATTCTGGAAGGTTTTTAGGTCTACCAAATTAACAGCAATTGCCAAGGTACGGAACAAGTATAGCAAACGTGGTAATATGTTCATCTTTATAGAGTGCAACCTGCCGAACCACGACGGGGGTTTAGTTGCCCATCTCGAGAGGTCCGTCGTCAAAGTTTTGTATAGGGGGGGGTAATTGCATGCATAAAGAGTGGCAATTGACGAAGTCAAATGAATGCCCAGATATGGTAAGGATCCCACCTGCCATTTGAAAGGAAAATTAGACGCGAGAGCAGTCACCGTGGAATCATCAAGAGTAAGATTCAGCGCTCGAGATTTGGTATGGTTAACCTTCAGTCCAGAGATCGTCGTAAAGGACCCCAGCACCTTAAGCAGATTGGGAATGGAGACCAGTGGGGTCGATAGGTACATGAGAATGTCATCAGCGAAGAGGGTGCATTTATGCACCACATCACCGCAGGGGATGCCCTGAATGCCATCATGCAGCCGTAGCTTGATTGCTAAGGGTTCCAGGGCAAGGATGAATAGGAGAGGAGACAGGGGGCAGCCCTGACGCGTGCCCCTGCGGATCTCCAAATATTCCGAGGCATAGCCTTTGATTGACAACTTCGCCACTGGTTCGCTATACAAAGTTCGCAGCAACCTGATAAAGGAGGGGCCGAAGCCAAAGCGCTCAAGCGTGAGCCAAAGGTATTCCCAGGATAGCGAATCGAAGGCTTTATGGAGATCGAGAGACAGCAGCATGCCCTTCCGCCTTCCCCCCCCATCCCAGTTCGACTGAAGTGCCGAAATAATATTGATAGCTCGACGGGTCTGATCCGATGCCTGTCTAGTAGGGACGAAGCCCACCTGGTCGGGATGAATATACTGGGCTAGGAAGGAATTCAGTCGTGTGGCCAGTATTTTGGTCATGATTTTTAGGTCCAAATTTATAAGGGAAATCGGGCGATAGTTCAAGCAGTCACCATGGTCCTTCCCAGGCTTGGGGATTACATTGATGAAGGCATTATTTTCGTAGCGAGGGATAGGGGAGCCACGCCTGATCGCATTAAAGTAGGAGCAGAGGTGAGGGGCAAGGATGTCTCCATATTTTTTATAATAATGACCCGAGAAGCCATCAGGGCCTGGGGCCTTAGAGGGATTGATGTGCTTAATAGCCATCAATACTTCAGGTTCAGTAAAGTCTCTATCCATGGTGTCACTGTGGTCAGCCGATAGTCGCGGAAGGGGAAGGTCGCGAAAGAAAACGTCAAACTGGGGACGCTGGAGAGGGGTTGGCGAGGAGTATAATTTAGCGTAGAAATGGTAGAATTCATTCACAATCAGTTGGGGGTCCTGGGTCCTATGGCCATTGCGAAGTCTCAGTTTTGGGAGTGCCGGGGTAAAAGGTCTGGGGTTCAATTTACGAGCCAGCAGGGTATGCGGCTTGTCTCCTAGAGTATAGTATCGGTTTTTCGACCACCGGAGGGACTTCTCCGCGCGCGTGGTCAAGCTCAGGTTAAGCATCAGTCTAGCAGAGTCAATTTTGTGGCGGATATCAATGTCCGGGCAACGTTTTTGTTCCCTTAGTAGGTCCCGAAGGTCCGTCTCCTGCTTAAGAATGTCCTGAGCACGTTCCCTTTTGTTCCTGGAGGCTATCTGAATAAGCTTACCTCTTATGGTAGCCTTATGGGCTGCCCATCTAACCGCCGGTGAAGTATCCTCAGTGGTATTATCCAGGAAGTATTGGGATATAGCGTTTTCTACCTCTCTGAAAATCGACGGGTCATTAAGCAGGGAGGCGTTAAGTCTCCAGGGAGCGGGCTTCGGCTTTGTCCAAAGGTCAGATACTGTCATCGCCACCGGCGAGTGATCCGACCATGGAGTCACTAAAATCTGGGACTTTAAAATAAACGGTAGGAGGGGAGACAGGGTAAGCAAATGGTCAATACGGGCATAGGTTTTATGAGCATGCGAATAGTGGGTAAAGTCTCTAGTGGTGGGGTGGTCATTGCGCCAAACGTCAACTAAGTCAAAGGAGTGCAGCAAGCGTGCCAACTTCACCCCCTGTTTGGGGACGTGCTTAAGGGACGAGCGGAGGGAGGACGACTTGTCCAAGATCTGATCCAAGGGGAGATTACTGTCACCCCCGAAGATGACATGGCCTGTTGCATGCGGCAGGATCACCTGAAGCATTTGTCGGAAGAAATCTAGTTGGCCCACGTTGGGGGCGTAATAGGAAACGAGGGTAACCTCATGTTCATTGATCCTGCCGTGCACCATGACATATCTACCTTCCTTATCTCGGATCACAGTCCTGGGTGTAAACGAGACCTTTTTCGCAAAACAGATAGCGACTCCCTTCTTTTTATCGGTGCTGTTGGAGAAATAGCAGGTGGGATACTTAGGGCTAAGATATTTAGGGGATGAGGAGTGGGCAAAATGGGTCTCCTGCAACAGGAGAACATCAAAACCCTGTTTTGAGTAAAACTGAAAAGCCTTTGTGCGTTTTACCGGTGCATTGAGACCTTGCACATTGTGTGTCAAAATTTTAAATGGGACTGGAGCTTGTCTCGTCATTGTAGCTCGACAGGTTGCACTCTTCGAAACAGACCGGGGGAGGACCCCCCTGTGGACCATAGACCCGGAGGGAAACTAGCTATTCTAGTAGGTACCGAGGGACCTGGACGCCAAGGGAAGACAAGGTTAGAAAAAGGAACGAAAAAGAGAATCAGAGAGAAAAGAAGAGGAGGAAAGGGGCCAGGAGAAGAGACTCCCACCCCGCCCCTCCCCCCCTCAGCATCAACGAGAGGGGGGGAGGGCAGTGTTACCGCCGACAAGGTCTGAAACGAACCTAAACAAGGCTGGTTGTGGGGTCCAGCTCCCCCATGAGTTCCACTTTTTAATGATTACCACACTTGGAGCTAAACTCCTGGCAGATACTGTTTACAAGGCAAATCATTATAACATAATTATAGTGTGTGTGTGTGTGTGTGTGTGTGTGTGTGTGTGTGTGTTTTTTTTCCCAAGATTGGTAATACCTGAATTTCACCTGACACTGGCCTTGTGCAGTCTACTTTACAGCAAATATCTTAGAGAATGAGAAGAATTGGCACAAGGAATCAATCTGGTGTGTTGCAGGGTAAGGAGCACACTGCCGGTAAAGACTGCAGGGTAATAGAGATGCTTATCGGTGTGCTGCTTTTTTCACTGTCCTGTCAGAGTGGGGGTAGGGAGGGTACCTGTAAGTGAAAGTGGAGCTGCAGCAGAACAAGGATAAATTCCATTCTCTGCTAGACAGAGTTGCATTGTGAAGCAGAGGTAAACCTCAGGACTGAATGGTCAGAAATACAAATCCTTTGGCAGGTAAAGCATCTCTCAAATACAGGGTATGTGTTATTCAGTGGTTTGCCTGGAGTTTAAATGTGAAGAAAAATGTAAAAAAAAAAAAGCAGCTTGTAAAGCTAAAATAAAATAAATTTGTAGACATTTAGTAAATTGGACAACGCTCACGTGGTAGTAAGTTGGGAAATGCATACAGTATGTATTATCGGGTGGTTATTATACCAGAGTATCATACCGCAGGCGCTCAGTCACTGAGTTTGTACACGAATGTTGCCTGGGGCAGCCTCATCAGACTGGTTTTTGTATGGAACCGGCCCCATAAAATGCTTTTTCCTGTTGAACATTTGATGTAGGAACATTTCTCAGCACGTGCAGATTTCAAGCAGTGTCCAGTATATGTCTGTTCCAGAGTATATTATTAGATCACCTTTTTCTAATTTTGTAGGTCATAGCACATGAAATTTCACACAGCTGGACAGGAAACTTGGTTACAAACAGAACCTGGGAAAACTTCTGGTATGTACAATGCTTTTATTCACTAATCTCCTTAAAAGGCTGGCTTTTATAACGAGTGAGAGATTTCAGATGGGAAAGAAGGCTGTGCAAATGTTCTTTTTACGTTGTAGGACCCATAGATCCACAGGTTGGAATTGGAGCACAGGTACATGAGTGATTTATACAAATAGAACTCTAGCCACCCAAACAGTTTCAGTGGCTTTGGGTTCAGTGCTCACCATTATTTTGTGTAACAGTTCTCATAAACGTCTTCCTGAGATTCCATTAGCTTTTGGGTTGAGAGATTTTATTGAGATGATGATCCGTATAAAAGATGTTCCCTCATTAGTGTCAGGTTTGTTTTACTTTTAGAAAGCTAGAATTTGCTATAACATTTATGGTCAAATAATGTTGGGCATTTCTTTTTGAAGAGTGTCAGTTGTGTAAGGCAGGTCACAGATAAGCTGCTTCTATCTCTATTGTGAGTAGGAAGGATTTTTTCATTAGTATCTGGGAATGGAGGGGGAGAGGTGTGGTGTGTGAGAATTGCTAGTATAGTAATAATAATTTGTTAGGGAGCAGTAATGAGGTGAATGACCACTGGTTACATAAAGTCTTACCTCAACCTTAAGCCTGGTATACACTAGGGATAGATTTATCGGTGGCCGATATGCACTTGCCCCGATATATCGGTATCGCCCCAGAACTGGTCGATATTACCGATAGTCAGGACTAGTCTCCCGGGAGTGTATCACAGCCATACACCCACCCACAGTAGCCCGGGGCCAGCCAGCCACCCACATCCACATGCCCTGTACCAGCCAGCCACAGGCACTGTACCAGCGAGCCAGGCAGCCACCCACAGGCACTGTGCCAGCCACCCACAGCCCCTGTGCCAGCCACCCACCACAAGGTGCCAGACAGCCAGCCGCCCACATGCCCTGTACCAGCCAGAGGCCCTGTGCCAGCCAGCCACCCACAGCCCCTGTGCCAGCTCCCACCACAGGGTGCCAGCCAGCCACCCACCACAGGGTGCCAGCAAGCCAGCCATTAATTATTAACCTCCCTGGCGGTATGATTCTGTCAGGAATTCTGTACCAAAAGCGGTACAATTGTTTTCATGGAAATTTGGCGTTATGTATTATAGGCCTACAATTCTTAGTAATTACTGACTTAAACCTGACGAAAACAAGAGTCTAGTAGACATCCCAGATGTGATAAATTTGAAACACAAACGCGTGAATTCTAATCAAATCAATAATATAATTTTATTATATAATATATATAATAAAATTATATTATTGATTCGATTATAATTCATGCGTTTTATTTATTTATATATATATATATATATATATATATATATATATATATATATATATATATATATATATATATATATATAATGTGTTTTGTGCAACGTTTTTTTTTTTTTTTTTAATTTCCCTCCCTAGTTCCGCTCCCATGCAGCATTGCTGCTGCAGGGAACGGAACTAGGAAGCCCTCCTACCGACAGACGAGCGGCGGAGATCTTGGCTGGCGGTCACAGCAATGAGAACTCATCGCTGGATCGCCAGGATAAGGTAAGAGACGCTCCGCTGCGCTGTCTGCATAGCTCTGCCATTCACCCCGAGCGTGACTCGGGGATACCGATAATAGCAGAAAATTCCTACCCCGAGTCACGCTCGGGTTTACCGCTAGCGGGGTTAAACAAAAATTAGCATGTTCAGTACCAGATTTGTGTCAAAAATTGTCTTTGTTTTAAAACTTTAAATGTACAAAATATCAGTCCATGTCGGCCAACACCGATATGTTATGACCAAAATATCGGTATCGTCCCTGAAAAAACCTGATCGGTCTATCCCTAGTACACACGATTTTGTTTTTTTCCTGTTCAACCCAGCAGGTTGAATGGAGAAAAACCTGTCCGCTTCAGTTGAAGCTGCTGTACTAATGATCTGACGTTAGTACAGCGATCTCCCCCCGCTGAGCTATTGTGTTCCGCCAGAACACCCTGATCAGTGCTCTCCGCCATTGACTGAGAGTGCTGATCGGGAGCTGGTCGATGCTGGTTATCCGGCATGCTCGTTCGATGGCAACTGGCCAAACAGCTGGTTGCTTTCGGACAGGGTGCCATGCACACAGGCCAAATGTTAGCTGTTGTGTTTTTTTTTAACTGGCCGATGTTGGCCAGCATTCAGCCCGTGTTTACGGGGCTTTAGTTTGTACAAACAGCCAATTCTGATTGGTTTTGGTCCGCTTTAAGTCTAGGTTCACACATTTGCAGGTGCAGGAATGCATGTATATCGCATGTTTCATGCATCTGCAGCCAAAACTCGCTGCTCTTTAGCAGATAACTGATAGTCCCGTTAATTCTTAATGGAATCCCCACGCACCAGATAATGCAGTGCACTTTTTAGTGCACAAAATCAGTTCAGTGCAACTGGCCTTTGGGTGTGTTTTGGGAATAGGGTTGGGGACTTTCTCCCCTCAGGTACAGGAAATGAATGGGCTGCTGTGCCCGTGCAAATGCAAAACATGGAGATGAACCCAGACTAAATGGGCAATTCTTTCATTTACTTTGATGTAAGATGAAGACTAAATCTTCATTATCTGTTTTTTTATGAGTGTTAGTTTGGTCAAATGCACTTATCTGTGTAGCCTTCTAAAGGGTATTTGCTTTATTTCAAGGTTAAATGAGGGCCACACTGTCTATCTAGAGCGGAGGATTGATGGACTTCTCTATGGGGAACAGTTTCGGCAGTTTAAAGCCTTGGGTGGTTGGAAAGAACTTCAAAATGCGGTACAGTAGAAATTTTACATGTCTTTAATAATTTAGTACAAATGATCATCACCTGAACAGAACACCTTTCATTAGACCTGACATTACTAAACTGAAATCTTCTTGTGACTGTGGATTAGTACACTTTGCTGGCTTTATTAATGGGACACTAGTCTGTGTGTATTTATTATAAGCTCATAACATATTAAAGGCAACTTTTGTAATGGTTTCCATAAAGAAATGAACGCTTACTGAAATGCTTACTGTAAAATGTTACTGGACCTGCACAGATTTTTAGGTTCTTTCTTGATTTCACTAGAAGCAGTCTGCCTTCTTGTTAAATACCTGATGTGATAAAATTCTAGTCACACAGACTACACTGAGTTTAGGCTGTCAGGCCTGACCTGTTAAGTTGATTGAAGTATAAACTGTCCAGTTAAGCTGGCCATAGATGGTTCAAATCTTGGCCAGTTCAGCAGGTACTGGCTGAGATTCGAACCATATATGGCATGCTGATGTAGTCCTATAATAGTAGTGGTAGTAATAATTATTACTATAATGCGAGTTACTCTTCCACGACCCAGTTCTCCCAGAGAGATGCATTTATTGAGACTTCACAAAAGTTAACAGAGGTACATACAAGATGGATAACAGGACATTTCTTTCACCTTCAGAGACCCCTGCTTCTCCTGTCATAACTTAGCCAAAACAACCCATTTCTAATGTACTTTTTTTTTTTTTTTTTCCTCATTGGTGACCAGGATAAGCAATTTGATTGGCCAGTTTTATTAGGCTTGGCTGCTCAAAGACCAGGCCCTATTTTGCAATTCGGCACAGCGTGACTTTAACGGACAATTGCACGGTTGTGCGACGCTGTACCCAAATTAAATTGACGCCCTTTTTTCCCCACAAACAGAGCTTTCTTTTGGTGGTATTTGATCACCTGTGCGTTTTTTTTTTTTTTGCGTGCTATAAACAAAAAAAGAGAGACAATTTTGAAAAAAATACAATATTTTTCACATTTTTTATATGAAATTCTCAAGAAAAAAAAATGTAAAAATCTAAATTTTTTAACATTTTAGGCCAATTTGTTTTCTGCTACCTATTTTTGTAAAAAAAAATCTCAATAAGCGTATTTTGATTGGTTTGCACAAAAGTTATTGCGTTTACTAACTACGGGAAAGATTTATGTCATTTTTTATTGTGTTTTTTTTTTTTTTTTCTTAACTACTACTAGTAATGGCGGCGATCTCGCCTCCTACAGGCACGCAGGCGAGCGACGTACCCCTACGTCACTTTGCCTGTAGGAGGCTGACTGCCGCAGTATATAGTCGTGCGGCGGTCGGCAAGTGGTTAAAATTAACATAGCACAGGGTCATTATCTGCCCCTTTTGATATGTTAAGGTCAACCTGGTTTGGTCAGTCTCTGTTCTGGTCAACAAGTCCCCTTTGAAATGCCCAATTAGATAAATATCTATTCCCAAATACCAATGTGGCCTTACCTTCCTTACTTTTGGATGTGTTAAATAGACTTGTCAATGGCCTGTCCCATATGCCTGAGTATGTGAACCCATCACACACTATATGTATGCACATATTATAATATATGTATGTGTGTGTATAGATGCCCATAAAATGTACTACAGCTGATTGTACCCAAATTGATCGATCAGTCAACTTAGGTACAACCAGCCTGTCAGATTTTTTTCATGTGATTATTGCTAGTGGCTATTAAAGCCGCTAGCAGTAATCACTGTGTTCTTCAGGTGGGGATGGCTTCCCCCACAGGAAGAACACAATGGCTCCGCAGGAGGGGTTCCCACTTCAACACTGTCCCGAGGTTCCAGGAAAGAAAATTGCTCCACCTATGGCCGGCTTAAATCAATGCACAGCTATTTTTGTAAAGCTGTGTCTACATCAATCACCCAGTCATTAGTCTTCATGTTTTACTTTGCTCTTTCATGTGACTGGATATTCAGATTGCACACAACTTTTCATATTTTATTTTTTTCTAAGCTAAGTGAACATTCATGTTAAAAAGTAAACAATGGGTTATAACCCCTGTCCAGATGTTTTTTTTTTTTTTGCCATCTTTGTCCCATTGCAGATATTTCCCTTCACTTCCTGTCCCATAGACAAAAAGCAAGTGAGAGAAAATCCCTGCAAATTAACCACTTGCTGACCGCCGCAAGTACATATACTGCGGCGGTCAGCCCCTCGCAGGCAAAGTGACGTATCGGTACGTCACTAGCCTGTGAGGCTCTGGGGAGCGAGCGCGCGCCGCCGGATGCGCGCTCCCGCTCCCCCGCGCGAGTGACCGGCGGACCCGATGTCCGCCGGTCACTCACCATCGTCCGTTAGAGCGGGAGAAAGGCAGGCGGCTAATGTAAACAAAGCCGCCTGTCATTCTCCCCTGTGTAAGAAAAGTGATCATACGGTTCTACTATGTAGGACCATTGATCACTGTTCCTACACCTCAAGCCACAGCCAATCACAGTTAGAATCACGCCCCTAGGGACACACTTTAACCCCTCCCTCTCCAAAAAAGTTAACCCCTTCACTGCCAGTGTCATTTTGCAGTAACAGTGCTTATGTATAGCACTGATTACTGTAGTATTGTCACTGGTAACCCCAAAAGTGTCAAAAATGTCAGTCAAGGGTCCGATCTGTCCGCCGCAATGTCGCAGTAGCGCAAAATAAAAAATCGCAGATCGCCGCCATTACGCGTTTAAAAAAAAAAAAAATGACAAAAATCTTTCCCTTAGTTAGTAAACGCAATAACTTTTGCGCAAACCAATTAAAATACGCTTTTTGCGATTTTTTTTTTTTTTTTTTTTTTTTTTTTTTTTTTTTTTCCCAAAAATATGTAGCATAAAACAAATTGGCCTAAATGTTAAATTTAGATTTTTACATTTTTTTTTTTTTTTTTTTTTTGGAATTTCATATAAAAAAATTTGAAAAATATTGTTATTTTTGCAAAATTTACGCTCTTTTTTTTTTTTGTTGTTTATAGCGCATGATCAAAAAATCGCACAGGTGATCAAATACCACCAAAAGAAAGCTCTGTTTGTGGGAAAAAAGGACGTCAAATTTGTTTAGGTACAGTGTCGCACGACCGTGCAATTGTCCGTTAAAGTCACGCAGTGCCGAATTGCAAAATAGGCCCTGGTCAGGAAGGGGGTAAAATCTTCCGGGGCTTAAGTGGTTAAGGGAATTATTTGGGGACCCCCAGGTCATCAGAACTAGTGTCCCCATTGGAAGATTTCCCCTCTATTACTTTTCTGGGGACAACACAAAATCTGGGCTTTTACTTTTCACTTTCAATTATAATGGTAAACCGAACAAATGAATCTCCCTAAAGCCCCGTACACACGATCAGATTATCGAACGATCTGTCGTCCGTTTTTTGTGGCATGCTAGTCTGATGTGGAAAATGAAAAGGTTATTTTCATATGAATTTTCCTGTACGACAGAATTCTACTTCAGAAGTGATGTCATGTGCTGGATTGTTTTGTATGTGTTCTTTCGTCTCTGAGCATGCCAAGTCTTGCTCTTAAGATTTTTTTCCGTCAAAATCTATACTAATGAGACGAAAATCGGACGTTGTTTTGACGGACGACAAAAATTATATAGCCTGCTCACCAGGATTTTGTCAGCCGAAAAGTCGGAGTCTGCTGTCGAAAGCCCTATACTAACAATCCGAAAATCGACATATCGGTCGTCGGACGAATTTTCCCTACAGATTTTCTTATCGTGTGTACGGGCCTTTATGGGGGGCACAGACAGCAATAAAAACTGACAGATGTTTTAATCCCTCTCCACTCTATCCCAATAAAAAAAAAAAAAAAAGGTTTTGCCTTTAGTTATACTTTAACACAAGATTTGTAAAACATTAACCATTATACTTGCTTTTGACTATCGCATAAGTCTTAACCATAAAAAATAAAAAAGACAGTTTCTGTTTGAGCCTCATGGTTTTTACAATTTGACAAGTTGCTGGAGGTAGATGTAAGCCTATACTGTGCAAATTTTTTTGTTTTGTTTACTTTAGCATCATTGTCTGGTATTAAAATAAAAGAAATTCTAGTCAACTAATCTAATGTTCCACAATTTGTAATGCTATGTTGTTTCTTTCTTAGAATCACAATTGTTTTTCAGTAATAGTTTCATGCTATCTTTATTTGTTGGTAATAGATTAACACCTTTGGGGCCAGCAATCCTCTTACAAATCTCGTCCCTAATCTGCATGAGGTGGATGTGGATGCAGCCTTTTCCTCTGTCCCTTATGAAAAAGGGTTTGCTTTCCTATTCTATCTTGAACAGCTTCTGGGAGGACCAGGTTTGTACCTTTCTTTGCTTTCTATACTTTGAATTCTGGTGGAATCGTGTGGGTTCGGTCTTCTGTTGTATGATTCTTGGGACAACTGAGTTATTCTTAGAGGCAAATGGTACCGGTGTGCCAATGACTGTCAGGATTTGCATGCAGCAAATACCTGGGTGTGGATGGGGTTTCCTTTGCACAAATAATTATCCGTTTCACATCCTACAATGCAGATATTAGGTACCTGCTTGTACTTGTAAAAAAAAAAAAACAGAATTAACTTTTATAAAGTGGGTGTTTTTATTGGCAATAGAGAAGGGTGTCTAAGACAAAACACATCTTAGAAAAAGATGATCTAGCCATTTCAGTAGTGGCAGGACTACCAGGGTCGCAGCAGTGGCACTTACAACCGGGCCATGGCATTCTGCCACTGTAGGGGTGACCCAAGTCCCGGCATCTGCTCCTGTGCCTCTGGCTGTCAGTACCCTAACCATTGGCGGGGGGGGGGGCGTATAAGCGATCCGCAGCTCTGATGTGCCTGTGGTATCTCCCCCTGGCTAGCAGTTCACTTCCCTGTGTACAGTGGAGAGGGGAGGGGCCTCTTACCCAGGCAGGTATCGTCTTCAGTGTACAAGTGAGTCACTCTGCTTGTGCACTTAAAGTGGTTGTATGCTTGAAATGGAACTAGAGTTGGATGCAGAAACAAATGTTAACTCCTGCTCCAGTGCAAGGGAAGCATCATAACTCTGAAGTTGAGTAGTGTGTGGATCTTCGGCAAAGCAAATTTTTTTTTTTTGAGATTTTGCTATGGTCTGGTCTCCAACATAGCTATGTGTTTTGCTTACGTCTATCTAGCACAGTTACTGTGCAGTAAAAGCAAGGCAGCTCAGACCTCTGCAGTGTACAAATGTGCTTTTACTATACAAAAATACTGTACATACAAAACTATAATATTAGGAATACAGTACAAGACTGACAGATATATCAAGCAAGTTGCCTAGCAAATAAGCAGAAACTATGGTCTGTAACAGTACACTTACAATTACACTCAAGTTACTTAACTTTAAAAAAAAAAAAAAAAACCTTATTTAACTCTGGTTACTGTGTGTTTGTGATCTCCATTGACAACGATGACTTCTTTTTCAGTTGCTGGAAATCAGGTGAGTCTTTAGGTATCTTCTGGCTGGTTACAGACTGTCTTTGGCTGCTCTGTGCAAAGGAGGATCTAGGCTGCTCTGTGCAAAACCACTGCACAGAGGTGGTAAGTATAATATGTTTGTTATTTTAAGGCCTCATGCACACTGGATATTATCAAAACGCCAGTAGAAAGCTGTAGAAGGAGTTTTTCAGCTTTTTGCAGTAGCATTTTTCAGCGTTTTTCTTTTTCAGCTGTAGCATTTTTTTTTAGCAAAGCTCTGCTCCCACAAAAGGTTATGGCTCAAAAATGTTGATAAACGCCAAATAGCCATGTTTTTCAACTTTTTTTTTTTTTCTTTTATCAAGCTGAAAAACTCCTCTCAAAACCCACTAGTTCTGGGGGGGGGGGGGGGTTCCAGCCAAAAACACCCCTGATAACAGCCTATGTGTGCATGGACACATGAGATACACATGCTGGGGAGTTTACTGGCTGCAGAAAAAAATGTCTGACACCCAAAACCACAGCAGTAAAAACACCCAGTGTGCATGAGGCCTAAGAGAAAAAAAGAGATTGTACAATCACTTTAAGAGTGAAGCTGATACCTGCCCAGGTCATAGGCCCCTCCCCTCTGTACACGGGTAAGTGAACTGCTAAAAGGAGGGAGAGCCCACCGGCACCACAGGGCTGCCGGTTAACCCCCCTAATGCTTAGTCAACTGTCAGCCAGAGGTGCAGGGGGAGATGATGCTGCAGGCACCACAGAGTTGCTGATCAAGTGAGGTCCATGGGATGATCTACTGGAAGTTCACTGTTGTGTGTATTGGGGAAGTGTGTGTGTGTGTGTGTGTGTGTGGGGTGTGGGGGGAGTCAGGGGATGATTGGAAGAGGGGGGTATGGAGATGTGCTGGGGGCTTGGAGGTGCACATCAAGTGGGTACAGAGCACACACGTGTTTGGCCTCTTTCACGTAGCCGGACCAATTTGGGTCTGCCTGTCAGCCCTGTGTGAAAGGGTGTGGGGGGGGCCAAGGTCGCTTTCTGCAGTGTACAATGGTGTGCTGAACTGATACAGAGGATGCTGGAAGGTACAGAGGTGTGTGTGTACGGAGGTGTGAGGGGTGCAGAGATGTGCGGCAGAGTACATAGATGTGGGGGGGGTGTTGAGGTTTTCTAGGGAATACAGAGGATGCTGGGAGGTGCAGAGGTGTGTGTGTGTGTGTGTGTGTGTGTGTGTGTGGGGGGGGGGGGGGTTACAAAGGCTTGCTGGGCATATGGAAGCAAACTTAATAAAGCATATTCCAGGAGAGGAACGCGGTATATGGGGGGTGCAGAGGTGTGCTGGGGGGGGGGTACGGAGGATGCTAGGAGGTGCAGAGGGGTGTGTAGGAGGTGCAACAATGTGAAAAGGGGTACAGTGGTTAATTGGGAGGTACAGAGATGTGCAGGGGGTTTAGAGACATGCTGAGGGGTATAAAGGCATTCTGGGGGTTGTAGAGATGTGCAAAGGGGTATGTCATTAGATAGTTTTTGTAGAACCACCTGCATTTTAAAGGGCCCACCCCTAATTAAGATACATTCTCAGCCTACAATGGTGGGCTGAACACAAAAAAAGGTGTCCCTGAATTTTTTTTGGAAAGGTTGGAGACTATGCAGGAAGGGGTCCTGCTGTGGGACTGCAATAAAGGATGGGAGTAAAGGGCCCTAGATCAGTGGCAAGCGCCCCGGGGGTGGGGTCAGGGGTGGGCCCTTCATGGTTTCTTGCACGGGGGCCCTGAAGGTTCTGCACACGTCCTGCACACGTTTCAAAAATAGTTTTAGCCCTGAAGATTACATACAACCCGTAAACATATATTTTATTGAAAGCAGGCACCCTAGAGAATAAAATATTGGAAGTTCTCTTTTTTTTTTCTTTTCAACGCGATATTACCACAAAGGTCTAGGAAACGCAACATTTCAGTAAAAAATCCATTTAAATTTCATTTTAGGGCACACAAACGCATTACATGACCCACTTTCTAGGAAAATATAAAAGACGAGGTTGCACAGAGTAAATAGATACCCAACATGTCAAAACTTAAATTTGCGTGCATCTGCGAAATGGTGATAAACTTCAGTACTGTATATTTTCCATTGGCAAGCCCCTTCTAGTTTATCAGTTTGTGAAAGAGGAGGTCTGGTGGTCAGTTTGCTCTCACCCCAGTTTGCATGCCAATATGTAACCTGTATATCGCAATTGATGTTTTAATCTGTAGGAGACCCTGCATATATGTGGGGGGAGGGGGGTCTCAAAAATGTTTTGGGAGGAGGATTTTATGTGGTTGGATGTAACTTTAATTTAACCAGGGGTACTGGCAGGTGGACACAGAAGGAATATCAAACACATCACTTTCTGGGTTAGCAACAAGTGCAGGAGGAGAGCGGACATGAGTCCGCTCAGCTCCCTCCCCCCCCCCTACCTGGAAGCACCCACCATGCTGGCCCTGGGGCTATAGATGGGCAAGCAGAGCCCCAGGATACATGGCAGGGAGGAGGGCACGTTAATAGGGGGAACAGGTGGAAGCGATTGGGTGGCAGCGCAGCTGCTGGAATGCTTCCACCTGACATGCAGGAGTCTGCTTGTCGGATATACACACAGACCCGGTGGCTGCAATGTGTGTGTATAAAACCTCCCTGCTGGCAGCGAAAGGGTTAAAGATTTAATAAAAAAATGAAATAAAAAAGAAGACCAAAAACACCTACTGACAGGTTAAAAGTGCATCCAAGCTGTTCTGCTGTCCTAGCAGTGCCAAAGCTTGCCCATTCCCTCCCTGCATCCACATGTTTCTGTTGGCCAGTGAGACATCACATCAACGTAATGGGTGGCACAGGTTCTGACACTACAAGGAAGCTTTGCGTATCAGAAACGCCTGGCATTCAGGCAGAGGGGGCCACTGAAACCTGCTTCAGGAATGCACAGCCACCTCTAGGTGCCTTCAATTTGTTCCGATCAGCAGCCTTTTATTGTGGCGATAAAGCTGGCCATCACTTTATTCAAAGTTTCAAACCACTGATCTGTCTCACTGCAGCCTTCTGATAGCAGTGAGGTGGCACAGTGGAGAATGACCTGGAGAAATCTTTAGCCATGTCTGGAGGTGAAGTGTTTAAAGGTCTGTAATCTGTCTGGCGTTTTTGTGTAATATCATTCTACAGTATATACTATAGATAGCCTAGCATGAAGAATTGTGTTTGTTTTCTAGAGGTGTTCCTGGGTTTCCTAAAAACGTACATACAGGTGCATGCATACAAGAGTGTAACTACAGATGAATGGAAGAACTTCTTGTATTCATATTTCAAAAACAAGGTAACACAATCTTATCTTTAATTTCCAGTAACCTCAAACGTTAGTGGTTTGTTTTTGTGTTTTATATGTGTGTGTCTTTTTTTTAATCTGGTTATTTACTACTCTTCATGTAGGTGGACATTCTTGACAAAGTTGATTGGAACGGATGGATGCATACACCTGGTTTGCCACCAGTGCAACCAATGTAAGATTCTCAACAAAACCTAATAAATGTGAAATACTAAAAAAATTCCATTCCCCTCCAGTTACATAATCTGCTTAAAAGAGAAGTGTTTTTTTTTTTTTTTTTAATTTACCGGTATTTATTTTTTTGCAAAATACTTGCCTAGGAGGATGCAGCATTGGCCCCTCACTGGCTCTAGGACGGATAAGGGAGCAATCAAAGAGCACCGATCACTCGGTTCTCAGATCTCCCCAAGCAGAGAGCTGGTGACTGCCAGTCACCGCTCTCTGCTCTGCCCCTCCTCCCTGCCTTCTCAAGCTCACTGGAGCACTGGGCTGTGGAGGGGCCATGTTCCTCAGGAATAAAGCCAAAACAAGCTTTGGCTTTACTTCTCTAAGTTGTATACCTGAGACCTCGGTGAGCCACACATGACATGGGTAAACATTTTAAAAAAAACTTTTGACAAAACCCCAATACGATTATAAATTAGATGTATAGTTGGCAAACAGCCTTTATCCTTGATAGCATGGCTTTTGCAATGTCTAGTTAAAAATGTACCTGCATATGTCTGTTATGACATATGTTGTATGCATTACAATCTCCTTTAAATTTACTAAAACTATGCAATATGAGGACCTACTTTAAACTATCTATTTAGTGTGTATTCAATGCACAGGCCCTTACATGACATTGTACAATCAGATTGTAACCTGTATGGTGACCCTTACAGTAGTATTTAAAGCCTACCTATCACATATTAAGGTTGACTTTCTAAAGGCTGTTAACTTTGAAAAAATAAAAAAAAGTAAGCCTGTGTTCACCTTTACTACCAATCGTGAAAGGGAAATTAGAAAACCTGTTGGCACCACCTTACTCGACAAACACAGATTTTCCCATAGACTTTTGAAGAAGCCAGTCACAAATGTTCTAGGCCACACAGTACCTGCACTCCAACCCGAGGTGGAACTGTTCAGCTGCAGATTAAACCAGCCAGATTATGGATCTCTCCATCCATACAGTTTAGTGAGGATGTGGGAATTCAGTCCTGTGGGTCTCAGTGGGAGAAGTCTAAAACATGTATGGCCAGCCTAACGGTTAAGGCCTCATACACACTGGCAGTGAAATCAGGAGTTTGACTCCCCATCTTAAAGATGGCATGTAGCCGCTCAGGGCTGTTGACATGTTTAGCAAAAAACGTATACCTCCTATCGTGTTTGTCTGGCAGTGTTCGTTTTGTGATGATTTTTCTGGCTTTCCGCGTTCAATCAAACTTAGAATTATTCAGTGTAGAAATGAGGCTGTCAATACTGATTTGTTTCTATAGGTCATTTTAATTAGGACACCCTGTGTCTGCTCCCAATCTGCATTCTAATTCTGAGTCAGGGTATCTAAGCCCATGAGGAAAAATTTAATATATTGCAGCTTACCATTCCCTAGATGTGGTGACTGCATTTGTTTTTTTATCTCTGGTCTTTGTCTTTCATTTTACCTGGTGATCTTGCCAGTACCACAACCTGTGCAAAGGAGATTACCCTTACTAATAATAGTGTATCTTTGGAGGGGAAGTGGTGCCCTTTAGGACAGTAAGCGTTTTGGATCACCTCCCTTTCCTCTCTCATATTCCCCATATTAAAGGTGGGAGGGTGTTCTGTAGTCTACAGAGGTAGTTGATAACAATGCTAACTGATTGCAAACTTTCAGTGGTATATATACCAAACCAAAAGTGTCCAAATAAAAGTTCATTGTTGGGGATTTACAAACACGTTTAAGCTGGCCATACATTATACAATTTTCTTGTACAATTTTCCTTTAGATTTACCAAAACCATAAAATATGGGGTCAAACCTAAACACATTCAATTTGTGTGGAACCAGGCAAGCGTTTGCATTACATAGTTGAAGATAAATCTAAAGGGAATTTAATAGGAAATTTGTATAATGTATGGGCAGCCTTAGACTTCACTGGCTACATGCTTGTTCAAGGTCAGTGAGTCGCTAGGTAGATCAGGGATGAGGTTGACCACCTCAGTTTGTGCACCTTTAAAAAAAAATGGTCAGTAATGGCTTTAGTTTTTCTCGTCTGACTCAGCTTGTTCAATCAATAAAGCTTTGATAATAAAACCTAGAAGCTGATTGGTTTCTATGCAGAGTTGCACCACAGTCTGTGTGCAGCGGTTTTAATAAATCCCCCTCATTTAGTGAATTTTGATCAAGTCAATCATCAGATTAGGACAGGCAGGAAGATTTTTGCAGTTGCTTTTTCGGTATTCTTGCAGCCGCTGCTAGCAGCTGTCAGAATACAACAGCCCTAGGCTGAACAAAAGAAATCTTAACTGTGTATGGCCAGGTTTAGATTGGCAGATATCTATCCATCCACAGCCACACTGGAATTTGCATATTTTGCAAATAACTAGCTCATCAGCAAACAGGCAATCGTTCTATCCCTTAGTCTTTAGGGTCGACTAGGTAAACAAGGAAGTATTTACACTGTTCATGTGTGTTACTGCACATGCCAAGGTGTCACTGGCCTCCATATATAGTTTCCATTTTCCTTCCACTCTAAACTGCAGCAGATAGATATGAACCAGCCCCATAAAAAAGAATGGGGTTTCTACTTGTCTGTTTTTTCTGCATGAAAGTGCGGTATAAGGCTTCATGTACACTGCTACTTGTAAACGGACGTTTTTGAGCAGTTGGGCATTTTTTCAGAAGCCACTGAACCCTCCTCTATGTTATCTTATCTGTCCATGTACACTGGGTCGTTTACAGTCATTTAGAGGCAGTTGAGTTCAGTGTTGTTTTTTGGAAAGCAATTATTTGCGTTCAGGATGTTCAGAACGTGTGTTTACCGACGTTTCAAACGCAAAACGCGACTGAATGCGATCAGCCGCGTTTGGCGCTCGCGTTTTTCCATTTTAAAGGGGAATGATTTTCTGACCTCTAAAAACGGATCTGAGCGCAAACGCCCGCTAAACACCCGCTAAACGCGGCTGCAAACGCGACACAATGGACGTTTTAAACGTCCGTTAAATTCCAGCGTTCAAAGGACTTTTTACAACGTCCCGTGTACATGTAGCCTAAGTGTGTACAATTCACGTTTTTTCCAAGCTGGAAAGTTCTGGTGAAAATTAACCCTTTAAAAGTTGTATGTGCTAATCATCCCTGGATCCAGCCTTATTCCTAAGGCCCTTATAAGCTAAAACTAATGCCAGAAAAATGCTCTTGATAGCGTTTTTGTGCCAGCAGCATTAAGGCTCCATGCACCCTTGCTTAAAAAACGCTGCTTCTACAGGAGATTTGTGTTCTGTCTGTAGAAGCAGCTCAATGTTATTATGTGTCCATGCACATTAGGACGATTACAGACATATTTTAAGCTTAACGTTTTAGAGGAAGGAAAAAAAAAAGCCTTCTGGGTTGCGTTCCTTATTGGAGCTTTCTGGTAGAAAAAAACAACCTAAACTATGTACAAAAAATGCTCTATATGAGCGTTTTTGTTTAAGTTCAGTGTGCATGGAGCCTAAGGAGCAGTAAGCTTTCAGCATTTTTTTTTTTTTTCTGCTGGCAAATCGCTCCCAAAAAAGCAAAAAAAAAAAAGTTTTTT
The DNA here is from genome assembly GCF_965119305.1 of Pelophylax lessonae. Taxonomy (NCBI): domain Eukaryota; kingdom Metazoa; phylum Chordata; class Amphibia; order Anura; family Ranidae; genus Pelophylax; species Pelophylax lessonae. The sequence goes on from NC_138771.1 coordinate 298,941,605, forward strand.
TTCTGCTCCTAGCAGCTGAAAGCTTAAAAAACACTTCTAGACTAAAATAGTGTGCACGGACACAAAAGATAACTTCTAGAAGCAGAAAAAAATGCTCAAAAGCTGCTGCTAGGAGCATTTTTTTAAGCTAGTGTGCATGTAGCCTCAACGTATTCACCATTTATTTATTTCATTTATATTTGCTGTCATGGTTTTGCTCTTAAGGTAGGTTAGACAGCCCACTTGAAGTGTTGGTTTTTTTTTTTTTTTTTTTTTTTTTTTTACCTAGGTATGATATGACCCTGGCTAATGCTTGTATTGCACTCTGCAACAGATGGGTTGAGGTAAGTGGCATACACTTAGCATATTTGTCTTGTTGCTACAATACCATTTTATATATAACATGCAATCTGATGTGTTTCTAGGCCAAGGAGAGTGATCTGAACTCATTCACAGCAGCAGATGTGAAAGAATTATCATCCCATCAGCAAATTGAGCTCCTGACTCTCTTGCTCCTTAAGGTAATTGCTGCTGGTTTGTTGCATTCTAGGATTACCCGTTAGAACTGTCATGGTTTATTATGCAAAATGAACTGTATGCTTCCCATTCTCAATTAATTTGTCTTTTGATGGGAACAATGAGCCCCTGGTTTTATTGTAAGAGGATAGATAAGAGTTAGATAAGCAAATGCACAGAACACAGTTGTAGTTACTCTTGTTCTAGCAATATTATTATGCTAATGTTTCCTACTGCATTGGTCACTCAAGGAGCCATTCCATATAACTCCAGCAACTTTGTATCAGCTACATACTAGGTTTGTTTCATTTCCTTTTGTGATTTTGTAGCTAGCTTTAATACTTTTCTATACAGCTACTAATTACTGGTGTGCCATAATCAATAGATGCTGCAGTGGATAATCTGATTAGCCACTGAAGTTGACAATTTGTTTAGCTAGCTTCAAAGAAGTCAATAACTCAGTGACAAAGCTACAAATCTATGTGACTTTTCCCAGCACTAAAATCAAGGGGAGCAACTCTGTAGCTGCTATGAAGTCATTCTTGTAACACGGCCCTGAAGCATACTTAAAATCAGACCATGCAGAAAATGGGTAATGAAATGTGTTTGAAGACTGGAATTGATAATTACTAGAAGAGATTTTCCAGCATTAAACATTAAATCATACAGCCTTAGTATGCAAAGCACTGAGTGCGGTAATCCGTAGCCATCAGAATTTACTTTGCTGGCGATAGACCAGTACAAGAGGTACTCTGACTGTACTGAATAAATCATATTCAGGAAATGCCATGTCAAAGAGAAAACACAAGTGTCTGAAAAATAACACTGGTCTAAAACCCCATTAAAGGTTAGGAGACAAGGAGCTTAACCTATTCGAAACTTGGTGGCATAGCTACATAGGGGGTGCGGACTCCCCTATGATGACACCCCCCAGAGGGGTGACATTTAGGGCAGGATTGTCTCCATCGCTGTCACTAGGAGTGGAGAGCAAGAGGCAGAACACTTCTGTACACACAGCAGGAGACAGAGCAGTGCTGAAAAGAGGGCGAGAGCTGCTGAAGTTAACTTTCTAAGTTAACCGGGAAGTGATTGGTTGCTAGGTGGTCTTAGCAAACAATCACCAGCTTGTTAATATGAAAAATTAACTCCAGCAACTCCCGTTACCTTTATTTAGCGCTGCTGTCTCTTGCTCTGGGTGCCCAAGTAAGGTAGGCAGGAGCAGAGCTGCGGAGGTTGTGTAATGTGAAGGCGGGGAATAGCTGCAAGTGGCTGTGTAATGTGCATGGAGCGGTTCTGTAAAGAGGTCCAGAGGTGCGGGGGCTGTGTAATGTAAAGAGGTGCTAGAGCTGCACTGGGACTTTGATCTGGAGGAGTCCTGCATGCTGCATCTTTGGCGCACTTTAAGAAAGCAGGAAAAACAATTATTGGGGGGGGGGGGGGGGTGGTGACACCATGTTTTACTGCACCAGATGACACCACTGTAGTATCTCACACATACTCCATTAAATAGAATGATTGTATGATGACACATTTTAAAAATCAAGGTCAAATTACTAGGGTTTGGCAGGTATTCTGAGATACGTTTCCTTCCAATAACGTTCTATGTTCAGTTTACAAGCCTAAACATTGCATATTCTTTCCCATGTTTTTCTAGAATTTGCTCCAACTTCTTGACCAGAGTGAAAAAAAAAAATCATGTAATACTTTGTATAAGAATAAAAATCTAAATCTGAGGTGCAGAGAATTCCATCTTTTTATTTTTCGGTTTAGGATCCCTTGCCCATATCCCATGTGAAGCGCATGCAGGAGGTATACAACTTCAATGCTGTAAAGAACTCAGAAATTCTCTTTAGGTAAGACTTGGCCTGATTAACATGACCGATAAGAATGATGCAGAAGTGCAAGCTCTGTTTACTGGTGGCACTGCTGTACTAATTCATGACACTGCAATTGGTGTGAATGAAAAGAAGAAATATTTCATAACTAAGGTTCATTAGTTATAACTGAGTTTGATTTAATCATTACAAAGCCGTATTTTGTGTGCAAATTTGAGGTATTACACGGGGTGGGGGGCTATATATTTTGTCACAAGCTTTCGTCTAGGCTGCAAGAATTTTCCTTGTACTATCTATAGTACTCTAACTTCGTATAATCCTCCATTCCATCTAGTAGCCAAAAAGCTTTCTTTTCTGAAATACCTCAATAAGAAAAAATATATCGCATTTTGGCCGTTAGAGAAAATACAGGCTAAATGTGTGTAGCTTGGGTGAATGCTAGTGACATTTGTCCAAATATTCTATAACTAGACCGGGCAGAGTACATAGAAAGTTTTGAGGTGACATGTATATTTGTATCTGTCTTCTATTGCCATCTATCCATTGGGATATTTCATAAGCTGCTATGTAGCTTATTTCTCTGTATGTCAGGCAGTGCAAGTAGTACGCTTGCTGAGTGATGAGCTACCTAGAAGGTTATAGTGTGTTTAGCCAGGCTGAACTGACCCATAGAGAGAAGGAACACAACTAAGCAGGAAGTACAGAATGTATATACAGTATATTTTTTAAAAACTATAAAAAGATACCCATTTTGTTACCACTAAAGAGTGATGAGATTGCATTTAGTATATCTTCAGTTGAAACTGGCCAAAACGGTTTTCCAACTGGTTGGAAATAATCACTCTTTAGTGGGTTCCAGTTATCAATTAGCAACATAACAATTAAGGTGTCAGTTGTTCTTCAAAGCTTCAGTGTATTACAATTAATAACTGATCGTCGTAAAAACAAAGCTGCAATAAATTATTGAGCAAAAAAAGGGGTTCCCCTTGTGGGATTTTATAGGCACATAAAATATAATATATATGAAAATATATGAAAAGGTAATTGAAAAAATATTATTTTATTATAAACACAGAAATATAATAATTAAAAACAGTACAGGCAAGTAGAGAGACAGGTAAATCAACCACAGTAGTCTGAACTGACACCTGGGTGTCAGTTCAGACTACTGTGGTTGATTTTCAATTACCTTTTCATATATATTATATTTTATGTGCCTATAAAATCCCACAAGGGGAACCCCATTTTTTGCCTAATATTATTAGGGATGTGGCACACATAAAGCGCTGGGCTGAAGCACCTTTTCTATCCAATAAATTATTGAAAACACTTCTGGATAGGAGTGTGGTCACCACCTATCGGGTGCTGGCTGGGGGCCAGTAAAGAGGAGGGTGGTGATATGGAGCTGCAAGTGCCAGAGGTAGGTCGATGGGTTACAGCTAGAAGACTGAGTAAAGCGAAGAGCATTAGGGAGGCTAGTTGCATGATGTTGATGATATCAGCTCATAGGTGGCATTACTGGAGCAGACTACTTACCCTAACTGCCAGGGGAATGACTACTCCGGGAAGGATGGGGGCAAGGTTTCTGGCAAGGCTAGACAGATACTGGTGGTAAGGGACTCAGTCAATCTGTCTCAAAGACCGTGATCACTGAACAGTATGTTTGCTGGGTGCTTTGGTTCGGCACATTGTGGATTGGATGGACAGATTGTTGGGTGGGGCTGGAGAGGACACAGCTACCACGGTACACATTGGTACCAATGACAAAAACAGAGGAAGATGGAGCATCCTTAAAAATGGTTTCAGGGACCTGGATATCATTTTAAAGAAAAGAACCTCCATGGTAGTATTTTCTTAAATACTGTCTGTAACTCGAGCTACATTAGAGAGGCAGCATGAGCTTAGAGTAATAAACAAGTGGCTCAGTGAACTGGTGTAGGAAGGAGGGTTTTGGGAGAACTGGGCTGACTTTGAGGTCGACTACCAGCTCTATAGTAGAATTGGACTGAACCTAAATGCAGAAGGTGCAGCTCTGTTGAGGGAGAAGATGGCCAGAAGGTTGGATGTACTTTTAAACTACAATGTGGAGGGGAGGGATCAAGGGAAAGGTATACCATGCAGTGAGCAAGGGTCAGAGCGTACAGATAGGGCTAGTGGGCCACAAACCAGATAAGGGGGAAACTTAAGTTTCCAAAGCTGTACTGGGTGAGAGGATGGCCAAAAAGTTAGAGGGGCTTTTAAACTAGGTAATGGGGGGGGAGGGTACAGATGTAGAATTAGCCAGTGGAAAGCAAGTTTCAGAGGGCAGAAATGGGGGCATTAGCGGTAGGATGTTCGGAGCTCCTAAACCCAGGGTGGGTACGGGGAAAAATCAAGAGAGCAGCCTAAAAACATCAAATGAGGATAAATGTAACCGATCAAAATTACGAGGCTTGTATACCAATGCCAGAAGCCTGGCCAACAAGATGGGAGAGCTGGAGCTGCTGATGTTTGAGGAGGACTTAGATTTTGTGGGGATAACTGAGACTTGGTTTGACAGCTCTCATGACTGGATGGCGACCATTCAGGGGTATTCCCTTTATCGCAGAGATAGAGAAGGTAAAAAAGGGGGAGGGGTATGTTTGTATATTAAGAAAAGTATACAGGTAAATATGAGGGATGATATTAATAATGGAGCTATGGACGAGGCAGAATCCCTATGGGTAGAGCTTCAAAGGAAAGGCACAGTGGGGAAGGTAATATTGGGCGTATGCTATAGGCCCCCCAACCAGAGGGAGGAGGGTGAGGCGGACCTCATGTTACAGATAGGATTGGCAGCAAGGATGGGAAATGTCATTATAATGGGGGACTTTAATTATCCTGATATAGACTGGGCAGAAGGAACCGTGCATTCAGCCAAGGCTCGGCAGTTCCTAAATGTTTTGCAGGACAATTTCATGGGTCAGATGGTGAATGCACCGACAAGAAACAATGCGGTACTTGACCTTCTGATTACCAACAATACAGACCTGCTCACGGATATAGAAATACGGGACAACTTGGGGAACAGTGACCATAGGTCAATTGGTTTCAGTATTAATTACAGTAATAGGAAACACAAGGGTAATATAAGGACACTGAATTTCAAAAGAGCCAATTTCCCTAAACTGCGCTCGCTGCTAGAAAATATCAAATGGGATAGAACCCTGGGAACAAAGAACACGGAGGAAAAATGGGAGTGCTTCAAGAGCATACTTAACAAGGGGGTGGGCCAGTGCATTCCACAGGGAAATAAATTTAAAAGAGCAAAACTAAACCCTGGGTGGCTAAACTCCAACATAAAAATGCATATTGGAGCTAAAGAAAGGGCCTTCAAAAAATACAAGACTGAGGGGTCATTGGCAACATTTAAGCACTACAAAGAGTGTAATAAGAAATGTAAAGATGAAATCAGGGCGGCTAAAATAGAACACGAGAGACATATAGCGGAGGAGAGTAAAAAGAACCCCAAGAAGTTCTTTAAGTATATAAACGGTAGGAAAGCGAGGCCAGAGCACATTGGCCCTATAAAAGATGATAAAGGAAAAATGGCCACAGAGGACAGAGAAAAGGCGGAAGTGTTAAATAATTTCTTTTCTTCAGTCTTCACAAAGGAATCGGGGGGGCTACACGAACCCAGCTTGTAAGGCCGAACTAAATAATACACCTCAGGAAGTGCCGCCATGGCTAACAGAGGATAGACTTAGAGCTAAACTAGAGAAACTTAACATAAATAAATCCCCGGGACCGGATGGCTTGCACCCAAGGGTTCTTAATGAGCTCAGCCAGGTGATTGCCAGACCATTATTCTTGATCTTTAAGGATAGTTTACAGACGGGTATGGTGCCAGCTGATTGGAAAAAAGCCAACGTGGTACCAATATTTAAAAAGGGGCCGAGATATATCCCGGGTAACTATAGGCCAGTCAGCCTAACATCAGTAGTCTGCAAAATTTTGGAGGGGATGATAAGGGACCACATACAAGACTTTAGTAATGAAAACGGTATTATAAGTAGTAATCAGCATGGATTCATGAAAAATCGTTCGTGCCAAACCAATCTATTAACCTTCTACGATGAAGTGAGCTGCCACTTAGATAAAGGTAAGCCTGTGGATGTGGTGTATTTGGACTTTGCAAAGGCCTTTGACACCGTTCCCCACAAACGCTTACTGTACAAACTAAGGAAGGTAGGTATGGACCATAAGGTGAGTACCTGGATAGAGCACTGGCTCCAGGGGAGAGTACAGAGGGTGGTGATTAATGGGGAGTACTCGGATTGGGCGGGTGTGGAAAGTGGGGTCCCCCAGGGTTCGGTCCTGGGACCAATCCTGTTTAATTTATTCATAAATGATCTAGAGGAGGGGATATCTAGTACAATCTCAGTATTTGCAGATGATACTAAATTAGGCTTGCCAATATCTTCTATGCAGGATGTGGAAATCTTGCAAGCAGACCTGAACAAAATAACGGGGTGGGCAACTACATGGCAGATGAGATTTAATGTTGAAAAATGTAAAGTAATGCACCTGGGGGCCAGAAACCAGAAAGCAAGCTACTCACTAGGGGGGGAACCTCTGGGTGAGTCTAGGATGGAAAGGGACCTGGGGGTACTGGTAGACAACAGGCTTGGCAGTGGCATGCAATGCCAAGCCGCCGCAAGCAAAGCCAACAGAATACTGGGTTGTATAAAAAAGGGGATTCACTCCAGAAATAAAGAGATTATTCTTCCACTCTACAAGACTCTGGTCCGGCTACATCTGGAGTATGCTGTCCAGTTCTGGGCACCGGTCCTCAGGAAGGATGGGCTGGAACTGGAGAAAGTCCAGAGAAGGGCAACAAAAATAATTAGGGGAATGGAGGACATCAGCTATGAGGAAAGACTACAAGCACTGAACCTATTCTCTTTGGAGAAAAGACGATTGAGGGGGGATATGATATCAATGTACAAATACTGTACTGGCGACCCTAGCATAAGGAACAAACTATTCGGAGAAAGGAGATACAATAAGACACGTGGCCACTCACTAAAACTTGAGGAAAGGCGGTTTAACCTTAAAGTGCGTAAGGGGTTCTTCACTGTAAGAGCGGTAAGGATGTGGAATTCTCTTCCACAAGCAGTCGTATCAGCAGGGACCATTGATAGTTTCAAAAAACTATTAGATGGACACCTTAAAGACCACAACATACAGGGGTATACAATGTACGGTTAAAAGCAAACACACACACACATCATAGGTTGAACTGGATGGACTGATGTCTTTTTTCAACCTCACTAACTATGTAACTATGTAAAGCTAGCAGGCATGCTAAACCTAAAAGGAAATTAAGGTATCAGGGATAAAATATGCGCATGTTCAAAATAAAAAGGCATGCACACAAATGCTAGAAGTCTGGTCAATAAAGTGGAAGAAATCTAATTTCTGACACACACAATTTTGATCTTGTGGGAAAACTAGAAACCTGGTTTGACAGCTCATACGACTAGTATGGGACTGCCCAGGGGTACTCCCTGTATTTGGTGAAAGCAGTGGGTAGAAAAGGGGGAGGGGTGCACTTTCGTGTGAAGAGCGACTTGATGGTGAATATGAGGGATGGCCTTGCTAACAGGGCTGGTGAGGAGGTGGAGTCTTTGTAGTTGGAGCTTCAAAGGGGCGAAACAAACAATAAATTATAGCTATATACCAAGATAACCTAAAGGTGCAGGAGACCCATCTACTTTCAAGTTTAGAGATGGCAGAGAGGCAAGGCAGTGTTATAAGCATGGGGAATTTCATCTATCCTGATTTATTGATTGGGCAGAAAGAACTGCTCACTCAACTAAGGGTCATCATTGATTGAATGTAATGCAGGACAATTTATTGTATCAAATGGTAGAAGACGAACTGGGGATAATGCCCTACTGGACCTACTAATTTCAAATAACCTATAGCTGATTGCAGAGGTGGCAGTATGGGAAAATCTAGGTAATGGCGATCCCAAAGTAATTACAGTGGCCAAAAAATCTGGGAAAAGGACACATGAGGGTAGGACGAATAAAGAGCCAACTTTTATAAAGCGGCACTCCATACTACATGACACTAACTGGGATTAAATTCTTGCAACAAAGAACACTAAAGAGAAGTGGGAGTGCTTTAAGGTCATATTAACCACTAAAGGACTGACATAACAGCCGTCTGCCTTTGTAAACAAGGCAGATGGCTGTTCTGTCAGACAGGAAGGGAGAGATCATGTGTTCTTAGTAATCGGGAACACTGATCTCTCTCTTACTGCAGTCAGTCCACTCCCCCCACAGTTGGAAAACATTCCTTAGGAGCACTTAACCCCTTGATCGCCCCTGATGTTAACCCCTTCTCTGCCAGTGTAACACACAGTAACAATGCATATTATTTAGCACTGATCACTGTATTGGTGTCACTGGTCCCTATCACTTAGTGTCCAATTTGTCCGCCGCAATGTCGCAGTCCCGCTAAAAATCACTGATCACCGCCATTACTATTAAAAACAATAAGAAAAAGTCTATAAATCTATCCCATAGTTTGTAAAAGCTATAACTTTTGTACAAATTAAATAGCTTTTTGGGATTTTTTTAACCAAGAATAAGTAGCAGAATACAAATTGGCCTAAACTGATAAAGAAATTCTATTTTTTTTTTTTTTAAAAAACATTTTTTTTTGGGAATGCTTTTTAGCAGAGAGTATAAAATATTATTTGTTTGTTCAAAATTGTCGGTCTTTTTTTGTTTATAGCGCAAAAAATAAAACCCGCAGCTAAGTAGGGGGCTGGGGGACCTCAGAAGAACAAGTATAAACATTAACCTATTCTCCCTGGAGACGCAAAGCTTAACCACTTCCTGCCGGGAGAACGTCCAGTTTCAGCAGTAATACAGAAATGATGACTGCACCTACAGGCATTATGCCAGTATGTAAAATTTACAGCCTGGCGATTTCTCTTTCTTGCAGAAATGATCCGAGTGGCTAATTAGCCACTCAACCACTTTTGAAGGGGGAGGAAGGGGGTCTCACCCCCTTCCTGTGACCGCCAACTCTCCGGTCCCATTACGGAGCACGGGAGTGATACAGTCAGCAGCAATGGCTGCCCTGTACAGAGCGAGAGGAACTGACTTAGTAGTTCCCCTCCTCCTGTTACACTGGGAACCAGGAGTGACGAGTTATGTCGTCACCTCCTGGTTTCTGCCCTTTGATTAGCTGGCCACCAGTGGCCGGGAAAGAAGCCGATCAGACCGATCTGTCTGATCAGCGGCATGGGAGGCTAGAGGAAAGATTTGGTGTCTCATAGACCCCAGATCTCTCCATAAAGAGGACCTGTCACGGCCCATGCTATCCCAAGGGATGTTGCTCATCCCTTGTAATAGCAATGAAGTTCATCCCGAAAAAAAAAAAAGTTAAAATTTTATATATATATATATATATATATATATTTATATATATATATATATATATAATATAAAAAAAAATTAAAAGGTGTCCCACTATGTTTACACACTAATGCAAACGCATACGTTACTCCTGCACGCATATGTAAACAGAAGGACACCGCAACCACAGATCACTGCAGGGGGCGTGAAGCCTGATCAAGGGAGGACGTCAATTGATGCTTTCCCATCAATATGCGACTGGCTATAGGACGGTCCTGAAGAGGTTAACCACTTTAAGACCAGGCCTAACTTTGACACTTGGTGTTTACAAGCTAAAATCTTTTTTTTTTTTTTGCTAGAAAACTACTTAGAACCCCCGAATATTATATATATATATATATATATATATATATATATATATATATATATATATATATTTTTTTTTTTTTTTAGCAGAGACCCTAGAAAATAAAATGGAGATTGTTGCAATATTTTTTATCACACCGTATTTGCGCAGCAGTCTTCCAAACGCAATTTTTTTTGGAAAAAATGCATTTTTTGAATTAAAAAATAAGAAAACAGTAAAGTTAGCCCAATTTTTTTCCATAATGTGAAAGATAATGTTATGCAGAGTAAAAGGATACCCAACATGTCATGCTTTAAAATGGCACACGCTCGCGGAATGGCGACAAACTTTGGTAATTAAAAATCCCATAGGCGACACTTTAAAAGTTTCTACAGGTTACCAGCTTAGAGTCACAGAGGAGGAGGCTCAAATTATTGCTCTCGCTCTAAAGATTGCGGCCATACCTCACATGTGTGGTTTGAACACCGTTTACATATGTGGGCGGGGCTTCCGTATGCATTCGCTTCTGCGTGCGAGCTAACGGAGACAGGACGCTTTAATTTTTTTTTCCCCTATTTATTTTAGATTTTTACACAGTTTAAAAAAAAATAAAATTAAACATTCCTTGTAATAGAATTAGCCATGACAGGACCTCTTTATTGTGAGATCTGGGGTCAAAAAGTCCTCAGAGCTCACAAAGTACACTAAAAAAAAAAAAAAAAATGGTTAAAAAAAAAAATTGGCTCTTTAAGCCAGTTGCTAGGCAACAACGTTTGACGTCGCTCCGGTCCTCCAAGACCATAGATTTGAGTGAGGGCCATCTTGCCTTCACTCGACCTCCTGTCTAAGATGATCCGGGATCAGATCGTTTTCCTCGCTGCCGGCGGGTCCAGTAAGCGGAGAAAAGGACCAGGACGCGGCGGGAGGGGGGGGGGGCACCTCTTCGGCCGCATCGCAAGGGTGATCCCGCAGCGAATCCGCCGCTGGGACCACCCTTACCTGAAAGCCGATCGCCCCCCGTTTTTAAAAATACCGGGGTTATGGCAGCTATCTGCTGCCATAACCCCGGTATTTAGCGTCAAAGTAGTGACGTACATCTGCGGTGGGCGGTCGGTAAGTGGTTAAACTGTGTAAGGGATTCTTTACTGTTGGAGTGAAAAGGATGTGGAACCCCCTTCCACAGTTGGTGTCTATGGAAAGTGTAGATACGTTTTAAAAAAAAAAACAACTTTTAGATGTGTTTCGTAGTGAACAAGATGTACAGAGATATGGAAAACTGTAGTCACACACAAACCTACACACTCAGATTGAACTGGTGTCTTTATTCAAACTTACAATGATGTGAAATAATAAAACTAGTATACAATTTTATTTGTTGAAAAAAAAAAAAAAAACCCGATCTATAGCCCATCAACACTCCATCCGTCATTTTCCTGGATGACATTATCAACTAGAAAGCAATCATCATTTCAATGTATTTTTACAGGTGGCTGCGTCTCTGCATCCGTGCCCAGTGGGAAGACTCCATCCCACTGGCATTGAAAATGGCAACAGAGCAGGGACGGATGAAGTTCACTCGCCCTTTGTATCGGTAAGAGATGGTATAGATTTGGAAGTTAGTTGATGTATCTATGTAAAACAATTTTTATTGCATAGAAGTTTTAATGCTGCTTGAAAGGAAGTCGACGTATGCACTTGGTTTTCTCTCAATGGTAAAGTACCACTAACCCATAAGGGGTAGGCTGCAATGATCTATTTGCTTCTTTACAGTATATTTCTAGAAACGTGCAATGTGCACATCCAGCATTCGGCTACTTTTGCACGGGTGATTAGCCTTGGTGCAAATGGCAAGAATAAAAGGGCATCCAGCAGTGATCACTGCAGGTAATTGCTGGCTGTGGAAGTAGCTATTGATGACTGTGACTACCAGCAATTTGTCATTAAAGTGTACAGGCTTGGCAGTCACAGCTAGCCACTCGCAGTTGGTAAAAACATCAGCAGAAATAAGCAGATTCCTGCCACTGGCATTCACTAATTCACTAGTGGCTAATGGCCCATGTTAATACAGCCTTAATGTGGCCATAGGCTTTAAGAATGTGTGCACAATCCTCCTGGCATCAGACTCTCCCGTTTTGAGTGCTTCTAAACACACAAAGGACCGTAACCATAGCATCATGTCTTCTAACCTGTTTACATTTTTGATCATTCTGAAGGTCATGATCCATTCAAGCCAGACAAAACTGCCAAACTAGGTGACTGTCCTCATGAGTTGCATTAAGGCCATAAAATATATACATTATTATTATACAGGATTTATATAGCACCGACAGGTTATGCAGTGCTTTACAACTTGAGCGTAGACAGTACAACTACAATACACTTTAATACAGTGGGAATCAGAAGACCCTGCTCGTTAGAGCTTACAATCTAAGAAGGGAAGGGTTAAGAGAGAACTGGGGAAGGGGGTGCTAATAGAGAAAATAAATATACTGTTAGTGGGGGCCAGATAGGCTTATTCTGAAAAGATGTGTTTTCAGGGATCGTCTTAAAGTCAAAAAAGTAGGAGATAGTCAGACAGATTGGGGTAGAGCATTCCAGAGGATGGGAGAGGCTTGGGAGAAGTCCTGGAGGCAAGCATGGGAAGAGCTGACAAGGGAGATAGAGAGCAGGAGGTCCTGGGAGGAACAAAGAACTATTTGGTTGGTATTTTGAGACCAGGTTAGTGATGTCGCTGGAGGCCCAGTTATGGATGGCTTTGTAAGTTATGGTTAGTATCTTGAATTTAATTTGTTGGCTGAGTGGCAGCCAATGGAGGGATTGGCAAAGAGGGGTCGCAGATGCCGAGCGGTTTGTAAGGTGGATGAGCCTGGCAGCAACTTTCATGATGGACTGCAGGGGGAGAGCCTATTTTAAAGGTAAGCCAATGAGGAGGGAGTTGCAGTAATCGAGACAAGAGACGACGAGGGAGTGAATTAGAAGTTTTGTGTTGTCATTGGTTAGGAAGGGGCATATCTTGGAGATTTTGTGGAGGTTGAGGCGGCAAGCTTTGGAAAGCAACTATATGTGAGGCCAAAAGGATAGTTAAGAGTCCAGGATTACACATAGGACCTTGGCGTGGGGGGGATGGGTTGATAGTTGATATTGAGAAAAGGAGAGGTCCAAGAACAGAACCTTGGGGGACACCGACAGAGAAAGGAAGAGAGGAGGTAGTCGAGTTGTAAGTGGCACTGAAGTTGCATTGGGATAGGTAGGATGAGAACCAGGGAAGAGTACAGTCACGGAGACCAAGGAAGTGGAGTTTTTTGAAGAGGGGGTTGTCCACTGTGTCACATGTAGCAGAGAGGTCCAGGAGGAGTAGTACAGATTAGTGGCTGTTGGTATTAGCCATTAGTAGTAGTTTGAGTTTAAGACGAGCATTTTCCGTGGAGCGTTGAGGGCCAAGAAAGTTTATTCTTAGTCAGATAGTTGGTTGAAGACCAGTTGTTTAAAAAGTTTGAAAGGAGAAGGGAAGTAAGGAGATGGGGTGTAGGTTGTGAACATTGGTGGAGTCCAGTGAGGGCTTTTTAAGGATGGGGGTGACTAGCCCATATTTTGGAGAGTTGGTAGATGCCAGAAGAGAGGTTAGAGTCTAGAATAGTCGGAGGGTGAGCGTAGCATTTGCAAGGGAGCAAGATCCAAGGGGCAGGTGGTTAGTAGGTGTTAGTAAAACGTTCAGCAACCTTGGTAATCCTAGCAGGGTTGAATGAGGGAAGTAATTATTGTACCTATGGACATGGGGTTAAGTGGGGGAGGTTTGTGCACATTTGAGATCTCCTCGCAAGTTGTATTGATCTTATTTTTGAAGTGGTTGGTGATCTCCTGGGCAGTGAGTGAGTGAGTTAGTGGTTGGAGGCAGTGGAGGACAGAGTAGAGCGCTAAAGGTAGAGAAGAGTTGACAGGGACTAGATGAGAATGTGTTCATGAGTGACAAAATAAGCTTGCTTGGCAGTGAGAAGGCAGGAATAGACAGGGAAGACAGAGAGAGAGCAAAACTAATAAGGTGGTGATCAGAGAGTGGGAGAGGAATGTTGGAGAGATTGCACGGGGTGCATAGATAGAAGACCAGGTTAAGGGTGTTGCCATTGGAGTGTGTAGAAGCCTGTATCCATTGCTTCAGGTGAAGAGATGAGGTTTTTAACTGAAGTTTAGAAGCAGTAGTAATATTAGCATTAACGGGGATGTAGAAGTCTCCTAGAATGATTGTGGGGATTTCAGAAGAGTGAAAGTAGGGTAGCCTGGCAGAGAAGTAATCAAGGAAGGTTGATACTGGTCCAGGGGGCTGGTAGATGACAGCAATTCTTAGAAAAACAGGAGAAATTAGACTAAAAAAGTGTGCTTCAAAGAATAGAGTGTCAGAGAGAGAGGTGGGTGAAGTACCTGATAGGTGCTGAATGGGGCTAGAAAAATTACCACCCCACCTCCCTTCCGTCTACTTGGTCTGGGGGAGTGAATCCAAAGAAGGCCGCCATTTGAGAGGGAAGCAGGAGACGTAGTATCGGAATCATGAAGCCAAGTTTCGGTAAGGGAGAGTAGGTTAAAGGAATTTTTAAAGAGGTCGTGGAGGTAGGTGTTTGTTACAGACAGAGTGGGCATTCCAGAGGGCACAAGAGAAGGGGGAAGCTGGTTTTGGGAAGAAGAGGAATGGAGACCAAGTTCTGTGGGTTGCGGCTGCTGCCAGAGGGTGTAGTGTGATGGGAGTATCGGGCAAAGACAGATGATGGAGGCCCAGGGTTTGGGGATATGTCACCAGAGGTTAGGAGACGCAGGAGGGAGGGAGGTAATATGGGAGTGTGACTTATATGAAGGGACACGTCCCAGAGTCCTGGAGGTTTTCTCAGGATATGGACGTAGAATTAGCAAGAGTTGGTAGGAGCAGTATTTTGAAGTATATATATATATAAAGCTCTGGGGTGGGGAAGAGGGTTAAAGGTAAGAGAGTTTGAGAAGAGGACACAACTGCCAGAAGGAATGGTAGAGAGTGTATGTTACAGATTGGAAAAAAAGCTGAAGAATAGAGAGACTGGGTCATCTGCAGCCTGTTTGGAGCTTTTTGGTGTAGTTTGCTGTGCAATTGATTTGTGCAGAGCCTAAAGTGCAGATCGATTGTAGAAAGAAGCCTTAAAGTCTGTAGTTTTTTGTTTTGTTTTTTTACCTGAAAAGTAAAGGCGTAATGTGCTAATATGAATCGCATGCTAGCACATTATGTGACACTTACCTCCAAAGAAGCCCTCGTCGTCCCCGCTGGAGGCAGCATCCATTTTCGCCCGTCTTCCTTCCGGGTCTGCGGACTCCGGTTGTGCTACTGGCCGAAGCCACGTGACGTCACAGAATAGGGCTCTATTCCTACAGAATGCATGCGCCAATGACCTCATCAGCTGCATGTATACAGTGAATATCTCCTAAACGGTGCAGGTTTAGGAGATATTTACAGTGCCTATAGGTAAGCCATATTATAGGCTTACCTAGAGGTACAAACATTACAGGGGGGGGGTTTACAACCTCTTTAGGAAAGATGCCTTGCAAGGTGCTCCCCTCTTAAGGGTGCTCTAAATGTATACTGTTAAAAGGGTGGGGGTGGAAATTTGTTTATTATGAGTGAATATAAGGATGCCTAACAATCAAAGTCTTTCACTTCTAAAGTCAGACTAGCAAGAGGCAAGAAAGGCTATATAGATAAGATCAGCACATAAAACTTGGGTAACACTACAGAGTAACAAAAACATCATGGTAATGTACACAGGGCAACAGATGGAGAAGGCCACATACCAAAAATTACAGATACATAGAGAGTAAACCCATTCCAGTTGCATGTCATTAATGTTAACTTATTCTAGATGACTAATACTGTTATAGGTGATGTACATTGTAAACCAGCTTATATGGTAACCTCTACTATTGCTGCCGTTTCTCCTGTAAATACTTGTTGCCTGGCTGTCAGGTACAACTTTAATAAAGTCAGAATTACAGACCTGAATCATGCCTGCGGACTTGTACTTTAAAGTAGATTTCCAGGTCTTGGTAAAGTTTAAAAAGTTTTTTTGGACGAACATGGTCCAAAACAAACTGTTTATTTCACTAAGAGATGTAGTAGCTTTGTGCACTGTATGAACTTTATGTAGCCTCAGTTGCATACAGTACATAAAGTGCTACATTTGGTGTTTTTACAGATCTGAATGCAGCTGTAAAATTTTCTATGGACCCTCACACACAGCTACGAAAAGATCTTTAAACCTGTGCTATGTTCATATCTGTTAAAAATCAGTTTCTGCAGTCATTAGCGATAATAGTTACATGTGTACAGTTCAAGTGCACTCTATTGGAGCTACCCATGAAGAAGCATGCTAAGCGACAGAAGCCATCTGTGTCCTAGCAACAAAAGGCCATTAAGCTGTACGCATGTAAAAGTTGCACAAACATTACATGCGTAGAGAGCACTTTAAGGCTCTTGCTGTCAGCGAGATCCTGTGTACTAGTTGTATTTTCATACAACAGTATACATGTCCCCTTAGGCTAAGTCTAATCTCCTTTGAATATGTGCTCTTGTCGCTTGAATTCAATTTGATTTTGCATGGCTAAAGAAAATAGAAGATTTTGTCCTACACTGTATCAGTTATTTTAAACTGGAACTCACTTATATATTTTTTTCAGTCTGTAGAAGAGTTAGTTTCTCTCCCCATCTAACAGCCATTGCCTGTTGTGTATCCTTTTTGTTGACAGGAGCCATTGATGCTCAGGCTCCATTCACATCTGAGCATTTTGGGATCGTGGCAGAATTGCTGTGATTCTGCCCTCTATCTCAAAATGCACTACAATTGCAAAACGCAGGTTCAGCTGCCATTATTTTCAATGGCACCTAAAATGCAAGGCGGTTTTACTGCAATTGTCACAAATTGCATCACGTGAAGCGTGTCACCCAAAAGAAGCTCCTGCTCTTTTATGGGCGACAAGCTTCACGCAATCCATTAAGATGATCCGCACAACCAGTTGCTGCTCTTGAAAAAATCGTTATGTTTTTTTGAAAAAAAACCACAGTGTACAAACGCAGATAGAAGACACTGTAGTTACTAAGCTTCACACAATGCAATTTGCCACGACAATCGCAACAAAACTGTACTGTGTTTAGGTTCAGCACCTGAACTTGTGTTTTGAGATTGAAAACAGAATTGCCGCAATTCTGCTGCAATCCTTAAACAACCAGGTGTAATTGGAGCCTTCGATGCCCAGACCAAAATTAGCAGTACACTTAGCCCCTCTGTTCACACTGTTCAAATTTAAAATGGCATGACAAGTCGCACCCTTTTTTGCTTATGGAACCATTCAAATCAGTGCGACTCTGACTTGCACCGATTTGAAAAAGGTTCCTGTACCATTTTTGGCAATTTCATGTGCCACTTGGATAGACCTCTGTGTATGAAGTCGCACAGAAATGGCAAGCTGCACATGAAATTGTAATGACCGGCGGCTTTGAAAGCTCGCTGAAGTAGTGCAATTTCAAAGCTGCATTCAGTGTCAATCAAAAAACCAGCTTTGTTTTTTTTTTTTTTTTTTTTGATGAGCGCTAAAAAAATAAACATTTGTTGTGACTGTAGTGAATGTTCTAGTACTAAACCAATAAATATTGCCAAATTTGGGCTGCAGTGACATCTAAGGTGAAAAGCTTATTTTCGTCAATGGAACCTGCATGCGCTAACTGTCTTTACATGATCAAAATCTGCTCTGGTTCCCCATTATGACCCAGAGCTGTAAGCCAGGATGTAGAGCCATAAGCTAGGTACACTGCTCAAAAAAATGTGAAAACACATTAAATCTCAATTGGGAAAAATATCATGCTGGATATATATATATATATATATATATATATATATATATATACACACTGGGTAATGTAATGTGTTAGGAATGTAAGGATGATACATCATTTGATGGAAATTAAAATGATCAACCTACAGAGGGCTGAATTCAAAGACACCCTGGAAAATCAAAGTAAAAAATGATGCAGCAGGCTAGTACATTTTGCTGAAATTTCATTACAGCAACTCAAAATCAGTAGTTTGTATGGCCCCACGTGCTTGTATGCATGCCTGACAACGTCGGGGCATGGTCCTAATGAGACAACAGATGGTGTCTTGGGATATTTCCTCTCGGATCTGGACCAGGGCATCACTAAGCCTCAGTCAGACTGAGGTGCAACCTGGTAGCGTCAGATGGACCGAACATAATGTCCCAGAGGTGTTTTATTGGATTTAGGTCAGGCAAGCGTGGGGGCCAGTCATTGGTAATAATTCCTTCAGGAACTGGCTATATAATCTTGCCACATAAGGCTGGGCATTTTAATGCACCAGGAGGAACCCAGAACCCACTGCACTAGCGTGGGGTCTGACAATGGGTCTAAGGATTTCATCCCAATACCGAATGGCAGTCAGGGTACCATTGTCTAGCCTGTAGAGGTCTGTGCATCACTCCATGGATATGCCTCCCCAGACCATCACTGACCCATCACCAAACCAGCCAACTGAACAATGTTACAGGCAGCATAATGTGCTCCATAGGTTCTCCAGACCGTTTCACGTCTGTCACATGTGCTCAGGGTGAACCTGCTCTCATCTGTGAAAAGCACAGGGAGCTAGTGGCAGACCTGCTAATTCTGGTGTTCAGTGGCAAATGCCAATCAAGCTCCACAGTGCCGGGCAGTAAGCACAGGGCCCACTAGAGGACGTCGGGCCCTCAGGCCACCCTCATGAAGTCTGTTTCTGATGGTTTGGTACAGTGGCGGCTGGTGCTCCATGGGCCAGGGGGTTGGCAGACCGACCGCACCATACACGACCACACCAGACCGCACCCCCCCGGACCACAGCAGGACAGAACCCCCAGGACAGGACAAGACTGGATCACTCACCCTGCCTGGACATCAGTGATGGTGGCTTCTTCCCCCTGTCTTCTGCGTCTCCTCCCTCCTCCTCCTCCTCCATGCCCAATGGCTTCTCCTTTCGGCCAATTGGGAAACGGGTCTCAGAACCAGCTTCCTGATTGGCAAGGAGGATCCATGTGACAATAGTGAATTTTAATTTGCTATTGTCACACAACTGGGTGGGCTCACTGCGCCCCGGGCCCACCAAAAAAAAAAAAGCCCCATTGAACTCCATGCGTCCGGCGCCAGATTAGGGGGCCGGATGCATGGATAGGGGGGGCGGCTCCCCTGCGCCCCAGCCGCCACTGGTTTGGTCACAGTGGCAGTGCTCATCCTGTTCCTCCTTGCACTGCTAATGATTAGGTACATTCTACGGCCATGTCCAGCTCTCCTAGTTTATCTGCCTGTCTCCTGGAATCTCCTCCATGCTGTAGAGACTGTGCTGGGAGAAACCGCAAACTTTATGGCAATGGCACATATTGATGTGCCATCCTGGATCTATAGGGTCCAGGTATCGCCTCATGCTCAGTAGTGACACTGACCCCTAACCAAATGCAAAACTAGTGAAAAACAGTCAGAAAAGAGGAGTAGGGAAAAAATGTCAGTAGCCTCAACCTGTAAAACCATTTCTGTTTTTGGAGGTTGTCTCACTGTTGCCCATCTAGTGCACCTGTTAGTTTCATTACCACCAAAGCAGCTAAAACGAATTAACAACCCCCTCTGCTACTTACCTGACCAGATCAATATTCCAGGAGTTTAATTGACTTGATGCTATATTCCTAATGAAGTGTTCCTTTATTTTTTTTCAAGCAGTGTAGTTGGCTTGTGAGCCTCCAAGGAATGGGGGGGGGGGGGGGGGGTTACATAACGTATGCCCAGTAAAGGTTATTGTTCTAAATAATATTGATGTGAGGACTGTAGGATGGGGTTAAAGAACACCTTCATTTAAATAAATATTCTTAAGTATGCACAACCATTTTGTAGCAGCTTATGTGTGTGTGTGGCCATGGCAAAAGACTCTACTGTAAATTTTGTTTTTTGCAGGGACCTTTACAACTTTGACAAGGCACGGGATCAAGCTGTGAGCACTTTCCTAAAGAATCAATCCTGTATGCATCCAGTTACTGAAATGCTGGTTGCAAAGGACCTTCATGTTAAGGCCTGAGAATCAAGTAGTGTGGTAAACTTTTCTATGAATTTCTGCCTTAAGCTTTAATCTCTTAAAGCACCAAGTAAAAAATAAAACATTTGTAATGGAAGAAGAGGCTACAAAATGCTGCAATAAAAACGCTTAACACCCAGTCTTCAAGACAATAAAGTTGTTTTTTCTTTTCCAAGGTTTTCTTCTGCTTTAACAGGCCAGCAGACTTCTTAATGCAGAACTGATTTTAGTAAATAAAACTGACCACTTTACTTTACTTTTTCATTTTCTTGGAAATAATGTCCCTATAGATGTGTTCATTACATGAATCAAAAAGAAAGAAAATAATGCAATTTGTTCACAAATCTATACAGGAAAAAAAGACAAGCATTTTTCATTCGATTAAAGCAGAACTAAAAAAGGGTAAACTGCTAAACAAACAATTGGAGTATATTAGGGAGTTACTCTTATAGCTTGCAGTGTGAGTGCAAACGGTACCAAAGTATAGTTCTATCCATAGAGTACTGTGTAATGAAACCAGGATTGCTGGTCTGGTTAGCAGGGGAGTGTACCCAGGAACAATTCAGTGTGAGTGCAAACCAGCAGGGAGGGTAGGGAGAGGTCACAAGTAGACTCTGGCATGGTTCACCTAAAGTGTTTGTAGAGTCTGCTTTTTTTTTTTTTTTTGTGGATTTGCACAGAGCCGCCCAGATCCTCTTCTTCTTGGGTCCCACTTCGGAGCTCCTGGCCCCTCCCTCCTATTGAGCGCCCCCCCACAGCAAGCAGCTTGCTATGGGCGCACCTGAGCAGATTTACAGCTCCCTATGTCCATTCAGACACAAAGCCACAGCCCAGCCCCACCCCCTTTCTCGACTGACTGACTTTCACAGTAGCGGGAGCCAATATCGCCACGCTGCTGTCTCAGCCACTGAGGAGGGGAGTCCCAGGCAGCAGAGACATGCTTGCAACATCACTGGATCGAGATGGGCTCAGGCAAGTATTGGGGGGGCTGCTGCAACAGAAGGTTTTTTATCTTAATGCAAAAAATAAATTAAGATAAAAAACCTTCTGACTTTACAACCCTTTTAAAACAGTCCCCATGTGAGTGCATCCTTAGTGGCTCAATTTAGATCTGGGTCTAAGAGACAAGAGTACACAAAGTAGCTGAGATTTCATCTGGATAGTTGACTTGGGGGAGGCTGAGATTTGCAGTGAAATGCTGTAAGCCCATAGAAAGAGAACCTCCAAATCTATGTGTAATACTAAATTGTAACTATGTGGCACACACAAAACAGAAAAGAATAAATGGAAAATTACTAAAAACTTTAGCTCAGACCATATACTGTAGTTTGGCTTTAAAAATTATTAAAGGAAAAATCTATTTTACTGGGGCCTCCATGTAGCAGTATTTAGGAGGTTCCTGGCATCCACAGCCTTCTAACAGACCAAACACGCTCACTTGGGTTTGTACACAACCAAACCACTGCCAGGTGCTCATGCTATATAATGCATTAGAATGTAAACTGTTCGTGGGCCATATGTGTGGGGCTAATGATTGGAAGTCCGGAGCCAGTCACATAAGTAGCAGGAAGTCCGATAAAACAGTTTATTCCAACAACAAAGCACTGAAAAAAATGCAAAAATGAATGCATTAGCAGAGGTGGATCGGATCCTGTCCTGCAGCAGCAGAGGATGACAAGGGGAAACCTGCGTGTAACGGGAGATCTGGATGGAGGACAGATTCTGTGTGAGAAAGCTGCCCACCATGGCCGAACAGAGAGGAAGCACAGGTCCCTGGAAACAGCATGTCTGGAACACAGGGATCAGCTAATCCACCAACCGAAAGCTGAACAAACGGAGTGAAGTAGACTGCCAAGACATGTTTCGGGACACACCCCTTTGTCAAATCCTGGCTTGGCAACCGACAGAGGCATTATATAGGCATGTTTAAAAAAAAATGCAGGTTGAAAAAAAATGCACTGCTTGTGTTGTGTATCACTTGGGTTTGAAAGACTTGGTGCCAGCATTCCCAGGCTTTATGGGCCATACACACTATAAGATTTTCTGAAGACTTTTTCCTTTAGACTTACCAAAACCATATAATATGAGGTCAAACCTAAACACTTTAAATTTGTATGCAATCTGGCAGGCCCTTGCACTACATAGAAAAGGTAAGTCTGAAGGAAATCTAACCACAAAAGTTGGATAGTGTGTATCCAGCTTAAAGCCTAGTACACACGCAACGATTATCGGCCGACCAATCATCAGTCTTTTGTCCAGAGTGTTTTTTTGTTGGTTGGAATGTGCTCTAGACTGCATACGAATTTTCTCACCCGACAAAATTCTACTTCAGAAGTGATGTCATGTGTTGGTTTGCTTTCTTTGTGTTCTTTCTTCTCTGAGCATGCCCAGTCTTGCTCATTAGATTTTTCCCTGTCGAAATCTGTACTGACTGCACGAAAATCGGCCGTGTTTTGACGGCGGCCAAAAATTTTATAGCCTGCACACCAGATTTTTTTCGGCCGAAAAGTCGGAGTCGGTTGTTGGAAGCATCATACTAACAAGCCGAAAATCGCCAGATCGGTTGTCGGAAGAAAATTCCCTGCTGATTTGCGTCGCGTGTGTACGAGGCTTTAGTCTTCAAGGACCACCAACAAGCCTCATACCCTTAAGCCCTTTTGCAAATGTGTCTGATCAGTCAGAGTTAAAAATAAAGCACAAATATAATTTAGCTACTATTCATATCTGTATAAGCAGCAGCTGAAATACGAGGTCGTACACATATAGAAAACATGCTGTGGGATGCATTGTTCTCATTGATATATACTAACTTCTAATAATATATCATCATGTAAACCTAGGAAGACTCACTAAATGTAATATACAGCAAGGGAACATGTACTGATCCAGATTTGGGTGGACACTGGTAATCTGAATCACACAATGGCTTCTTATAGCTCTCATACACTGCAGCAGAAAGACTCTCACAGCATGTGTCAGCCAATACCAGTGGGGTCACCTCAGCTGCTAGATTTGTCCTTGTTAACGCTGTTGGAGGCTGAAAAACATTTTTTATGGGCGGTGTCCTGCCAGCACTAGGAGAAGACACAAGCCTATAGATGGGCATGTTTGGAACAATGCAGATAGCATTTGGACCCACCCATCTCCCATCCAGTACACGCATTTACAAGGCACTTGGCCAGGCTCAGAGCCCTACCTGATAATTGCTGCGAGAGATCACAAGGTAAACAAGCCCCTCAGATTCTGCAGCAGGAGGAGTGAGGCTTTGTTGCGTGTGGAAAACTAAGCTATATAGGAAGTTGGTGTCCAATTTAACTTGATAATCAGTCTTGGGTGGACTTGTGTTTAATTTAAAAATAGGAAAAAATAATTATTCCAATCTTAGTACAGCACAGAAATCAGCACCACAGCAACAATACACATTACAGGAGCAAATACATTTATTTTATTAACCGTTGCAAATTTAAAAAAAAATGCATTTTAAGTGTGTAATATAAAACTCCAAAACAGAGATTTCACAGAATAAACTTGTGTGCTTATAGGGGGCCAGTTATTCCCATTTAGCAAGCCTTTAAGTAACCTGTATGAAATTGTATAATGGACCCATTTCTCTTGATTCCCATTAAGGCCTGTTTCCAAGTCAGCAAAGATCATCTGCAGTTTATTATTGCAGCAGAAATTCGATATCCTGAAAGGTGTAATCGTTGATTGCAATTCTGCTTATCACTGCAGCTTCCACTTTGCCCACCAGTTTCCAGGGCAGGAAGAAGGCTGCTCAGTCCTTGAATATTTCATAATGCATCTGTAGTTTCTACTGTTTTCATGGCCCCGATCCAAGGAGGAAAAAAGTCATCATGTACACCATTAAACTACCGCTACCTTTAAGCCACTCCGAGTGACAGACAGTTTGGCATCAAACACAGACTTATTACTTGCTTGTCATAGGCTCAAGTAAAGCACAGGGATAGCAGCTTTTAGATGTGAACCATCTAATGTCCTCTGCAAAGAGTATATCCAGGAGACAGTCGTGGAATCACGTTTACCCGTAAAGCGAACGTTCAAAAGTTTTGAAAGCTCTACTGTGTTAGCAGATGTTCTCTGGTAGAGGAGAGCCAGGCTGTGTGTTCTGTGCAAGGGATTGATTGGAGGCTGCAACTGAAAAGAGTATCATTAGATATCAAAACAAACAAACTGTTCTCATTAATTTAGCCCTGCAGTGGTGGGTGTCACATCCATTCTTCTGGTTATCATACTCTGCATTATACAGATTAGAATAAACCCCACTGTGACATCTTTTTGTTTTTTTTTAATCTACTTAAAACGTAGTGTGAAATCGGGTGCAGCTCTGCATAGCAACCAATCCGCTTCCAGATTTTTTGTCAAAGCTTAATTGAACAAGCCAGCTTTCGAAGCCCATTGACTACCATGCACAGCTGCACCAGATTTTGCATACTTAAGTTTTAGTAAATCAACCCCAGTGTAATTGTAGAGTCTACCCAATCAATGCTTGTTCTGTGAAGAGAATTAGGGTGTGGGTTTTGACGTGGCAATTTAATTTGTTGGATGTAGACTAGGTGCTAAGGACAGAAAAAGGTGTCTCTTCTTTTTTCCTGTAAAACAAAAATTAGACCTAGTCCAGCCAAAGGGCTGTCTTCACACTATACACAGCATATCTTAAACCAGGGATTAAAAAAATAAATAAAAATACAGTGACTTCAAACATTCCACATACATGTGTGTTGTGGTGCACTGCTTGCTAATGTAAGCATGCTCTGGAGTGCCATTCAGAACTATCTTTACGTAAAATGTTTTTTTTTTTTCTTCCTGCAATAAATGTAAATGGGCCCTTACAGTAAAGCAGGCATGTCCAACATGCGGCCCGGAACCACAGGAAATGCGGCCCACTGCCCCCTGACAATTATTATTTTTTTGCTGGGGAGGAAGGAAGTCGAGTCAGGGGCACGGCCACAGTGGCTTCCAACTAACTGTAGGCAGAGGCTGCCTTGGAGGGGAGGGGGGGGGGGAGCGCTGCCAGGTGTTTTTTACGAGCAGATTGGGGATCTCCTGCTTACCCAGCGGTCGCTGTCATAGGAAGCCCCGCTTCCTGGACCGGCTCCTATGATAGACAGCATATTGGTGACTTCTATCTTAGGAGCTGGTCCAGGAGGCAGGACTTTGTATGACAACAGTCGCCAGGTAAGAGGGAGATCCCCGCTCTGTGTAAGCCAGCGGCTCTCCTCTCTCTTCATTGCAGACTGCATTGGATGGGCACGCACTGGTGAGGCTGCATTGGATGGGCATGCACTGGTGTATCTGCATTGGATGGGCATGCACTAGTGAGGCTGCATTGGATGGGCATGCACTAGTGAGGCTGCATTGGATGGGCACTGATCAGGCTTCATTGGATGGGCATGCACTGGTCAGGCTGCATTGGATGAGCACTGATCAGGTTGCATTGGATGGGCATGCACTGGTGAGGCTGCATTGATGGGCACTGATCAGGCTTCATTTGATGGGCATGCACTGGTGAGGCTGCATTGGATGGGCACTGATCAGGCTGCATTGGATGGCACGGTTTAGGCTGCATTGGATGGGCATGCCCCTAGGCTGCAAGTGCCATGCGATCCCCCGGCTGCCGCGAGAAACTTAGGATGTCTGCCGTCAGTGATAGAGCCGCTGCTTCCTGTATAGTTCCAGCTCTGTCACAGGCGGAGTGATATGAAATGCACTCCGCCTGTGACAGGAGCCATACAGAAAGCAGCGGCTCTGCTCTTTACTGCAACCGCTGCTTCCTCCAGCAGTACCCACACGACCAGCATTACCTGCCAGCAGTAATCGCCAGCAGTCTGCAAAATAAGTAGAAAAGGTATGTGCATGTGTGTGTAAATTGTTGCAATATGTTTTTAATAACCAGTTGTGTTTTGCCATATGTCATGTCCTTGTTCATACATGTATGAATAAGGACATGACATTTTCTGGCTGCCTAAGTCATATGTGCTAGGGGTGCAACTATGCCCCAGCACATAACTGTAGACACTAATCACTTCAAATCACTGAAGTGGTCATGGTGGTTAGAGTGTTTCTTTAAAATCTCTCAGAAGAAGTAAACCTCTGTATACTGATTGCATTTCATTTGATCATCCTCTAGTTGTGTTAAATTAGTGCGGGGGGGGGGGGGGGGCGTGGCAGCATTTTATTGCTTATATACCTTAACTATAGTATAATTTTATATGCAGCCCGAGAAAATTTCTCTACACTCAATGTGGCCCAGAGAAGCCGAAAGGTTGGACACCCATGCAGTAAAGCCTACTACACATCAAATTTTTAACTGTTTATTTTTTTGCATGCTAGACTCATATTGAAAGTTAAGATGTTACTTTCATATGAAAATTCTCCTACAACAGAATTCAACTTCAGAAGTAATGAAATGTGTTGAATTATTTTGCAATGTATTCTTTCGTTCCTTAGCATGCCTAGTCTTGCTCTTACGATTTTTTTGGACGAAAACAGTACTAATTAAACGAAAATCGGATGTTGTGTTCACGTATGATAAACATTTTATAGCCTGCAATCCCATGTTTTTTTTTTTTTCTCCTGACAAGTTTATTTTTTAACCACTTCTGGACCACCTACTACATATATACTGCGTCTGCGGCAGGGCGGCCTGGCTTCACAAAATTACGTATAGGTTCTTGATTTTGTGCAGGGGTTCTCAAGGCGGGCGCCTGATTAGACACAGCAGAAGCCAATCAGTGGGTGTGATGGCTGCCCACGATCGTGCAGGAGAATGATAGAATGGCCGTCTGCCTATTACAGAGGAAGAGTGAGATCTTGTGTTTCAGCTAACTGAAACAGAGATCTCTCTTTTCCTCTAGAGTCTAGCACATCCATCCCTCAAACAGCTAGAAAGCACTCTCTAGAGCGCACACAACCCCTTGATCACCCCTAGTGTTAACCATAAGTGTTATCATACTATATTGATTATAGGTATTTGGCACCCATTTTTTGTTGCGCTGCACTTTTTGGTTATAATTTATTCATTTGATGTGGGAACACATGACCGTGGAGAACGACAACAACACAAATATATCACACTAATCTATATATATCTATATAGATACACACACTGCTCAAAAAATTAAAGGAACACTTTTTAATCAGAGTATAGTATCAAGTTAAGTAAACTCCTGGTATATTGATCTGGTCAGTTAAGTAGCAGAGGGGGTTGTTAATCAGTTTCAGCTGCTTTAGTATTAATGAAATTAACAACAAGTGCACTAGATGGGCAACAATGAGACAACCTCCAAACCAGGAATGGTTTTACAGGTTACTGACATTTTTCCCTACTCATCTTTTCTGTTTTTCACTACTCCTCCAGGATGGCACATCATTACGTACCATTGACAGAAAGTTTGCTGTTTCTCCCAGCACAGTTTCTACAGCATGGAGGAGTTTCCAGGAGACAGGCAGATAAACTAGGAGAGCTGGGCAGGGCCATATAAGGTCCTTAACAAGCAGCAGTATCTGCTCTTTTGTGCAAGGAGGAGCAGGATGAGCACTGCCAGAGCCCTACATAATGACCTCCAGCAGGCCACTGATGTGAATGTCTCTGACTAAACAATCAGAAACAGACTTAATGAGGGTGGCCTGAGGGCCGACATACTCTAGTGGGCCCTGTGCTCACTGCCCGGTACCGTGGAGCTCGATTGGCATTTGCCGTTGAACACCAAAATTGGCAGGTCTGCCACTGGTGTCCTGTGCTTTCACAGATGAGAGCAGGTTCACCCTGAGCACATGTGACAAGCCGTGGAGAAGGTTATGCTGCCTGAAACATCGTTCACCATGACCGGTTTGGTGGTGGGTCAGTGATGACCTCTACAGGCTGGACAATGACACCCTGACTGCTATTAGGTATCAGGATGAAATTCTTGGACCCATTGTCAGACACACACACACACACACACACACACAGTGCCTTGCGAAAGTATTCGGCCCTCTTGAACTTTTCGACCTTTTGCCACATTTCAGGCTTCAAACATAAAGATATAAAACTGTAATTTTTTGTGAAGAATCAACAAGTGAGACACAATCATGAAGTGGAACGAAATTTATTGGATATTTCAAACTTAACAAATAAACTGAAAAATTGGGCGTGCAAAATTATTCAGCCCCCTCAAGTTAATACTTTGTAGCGCCACCTTTTGCTGCGATTACAGCTGTAAGTCACTTGGGGTATGTCTCTATCAGTTGTGCACATCGAGAGACTGAAATTTTTGCCCATTCCTCCTTGCAAAACAGCTCGAGCTCAGTGAGGTTGGATGGAGAGCGTTTGTGAACAGCAGTTTTCAGTTCTTTCCACAGATTCTCGATTGGATTCAGGTCTGGACTTTGACTTGGCCATTCTAACACCTGGATATGTTTATTTGTGAACCATTCCATTGTAGATTTTGCTTTATGTTTTGGATCATTGTCTTGTTGGAAGACAAATCTCCGTCCCAGTCTCAGGTCTTTTGCAGACTCCCATCAGGTTTTCTTCCAGAATGGTCCTGTTTTTGGCCCCATCAATTTTAACCATCTTCCCTGTCCCTGCTGAAGAGAAGCAGGCCCAAACCATGATGCTACCACCACAATGTTTGACAGTGGGGATGGTGTGTTCAGGGTGATGAGCTGTGTTGCTTTTACGCCAAACATAACGTTTTGCATTGTTGCCAAAAAGTTCTATTTTGGTTTCATCTGACCAGAGCACCTTCTTCCACATGTTTGGTGTGTCTCCCAGGTGGCTTGTGGCAAACTTTAAACGACACTTTTTTATGGATATCTTTAAGAAATGGCTTTCTTCTTGCCACTCTTCCA
This sequence comes from Pelophylax lessonae, assembly GCF_965119305.1. Classification (NCBI taxonomy): domain Eukaryota; kingdom Metazoa; phylum Chordata; class Amphibia; order Anura; family Ranidae; genus Pelophylax; species Pelophylax lessonae. The sequence continues at coordinate 298,970,637 of NC_138771.1, forward strand.
TAAAGGCCAGATTTGTGCAGTATACGACTGATTGTTGTCCTATGGACAGAGTCTCCCACCTCAGCTGTAGATCTCTGCAGTTCATCCAGAGTGATCATGGGCCTCTTGGCTGCATCTCTGATCAGTCTTCTTCTATGAGCTGAAAGTTTAGAGGGACGGCCAGGTCTTTGTAGATTTGCAGTAGTCTGATACTCCCATTTCAATATTATCGCTTGCACAGTGCTCCTTGGGATGTTTAAAGCTTGGGAAATCTTTTTGTATCCAAATCCAGCTTTAAACTTCTGCACAACAGTATCTCGGACCTGCCTGGTGTGTTCCTTGTTCTTCATGATGCTCTCTGCGCTTTAAACGGACCTCTGATTCTATCACAGTGCAGGTGCATGTATACAGAGACTTGATTACACACAGGTGGATTCTATTTATCATCATTAGTCATTTAGGTCAACATTGGATCATTCAGAGATCCTCACTGAACTTCTGGAGAGAGTTTGCTGCACTGAAAGTAAAGGGGCTGAATAATTTTGCACGCCCAATTTTTTTATTTGTTAAAAATTTTAAAATATCCAATAAATTTCGTTCCACTTCATGATTGTGTCCCACTTGTTGTTGATTCTTCACAAAAAATTACAGTTTTATATCTTTGTTTGAAGCCTGAAATGTGGCAAAAGGTCGCAAGGGGGCTGAATACTTTTGCAGGGCACTGTGTGTGTGCACGTGTGTGTGTGTGTGTATATTTATTTATATATATAATTTGTTTTCATTTTGCAGACTTTTTTCACCTCATGATTTTGCCAGTAGCACAATTCTCTCATATTATAATACTCAAGCAACATACTGCATAGGGGCAACAGAAAGGACTATTGGGAATCCCCCCTGTCTTCTTGTACATAAAAAGGGTGGGATGGAGTTTGTAGTCCTCCTGAAAATATAGCTGAACACATAGTATAGCACAGGCAGATATCAGTTCCCAAAATATCTAGCAAAAGGTGTTTTATTTCTCATCCATGGAAGAACACAGGAATTCAACAATGGAACAATTTTACTGCTGCCTAGAATAGAAATGGATACTGGCAAGAAACAGCCAGCACAGGTACACTGCACTCTCAACCATCATGCCTACTTTTTGCTTGTGTCCTCAGGAGCGTGGACACATCCTCTTCATCTGTTTTATTCTGGAAGATTTTTCTACAATCAACAGCTTCTGGATGGATTCATGTGGAATATGTTAGAGTGGTTTTAAAGGTCCAAATACAAATAAAAAGTGGTTCTAAGAGCTCTTTTTTTTTTTTAATTAGAATAAAAAAGAGGTTTATACTTACCTGTTCTGCACATAGCAGTCCCTTACCTTACCCTTCTGGTGCCCTTCCCTCCTCCCTGCAATTGCTCCCATAGCAAGCTGGCTGTTGTGCACTCCCAAGCTGGGCTGTGTGCGTCCATAGACACATACAGGGTGGCTCATCCTCTCTCCTCACAGGATTTGACAAACAGCAAAAGGAGCCTATAGCTCCTGCTGCTGTCAGTGAAGCCTGTGATAGCCGGAAAAGGAGAGAAGACTTGCATCTGGGCACACACTGGATTAAAAGAGGACTCGGGTATGTGTTGAGGGAATGAGGGGGGGGGGGGGGACAGTAGGGTAATGCATTAAGGTAAAAAAAAAAAACACCTAGAACCACTTTAAATCCTGGAAGTCTCTAGTTAGCCAACGAGCAGTGATAGCTTCATGCTGAATAAGTTAAATCCTGGAAAACTTTCCAGTCAGCCACTAAGGGCAGGTTTTCTCAGTTTATACTGGTGTTCTCTCTGACAGCCCTGAATTTTTTTAAGTTCCTCCAGTCATCTACAGCTACATGTCTAAGTTGTTCAAATCCAGGAATGGCCTAAACTACATACACAGGTGTTCAGGAGCTGTATACAGGTGTGGAATGACAGCTATGGAGGCTGACTGGTCTGCAGAAGTGGATGCTCTGCTGGCTACATGGGATTAGTATACCCTCATGAAACATCTTTCCCATCTGCTTCAAAATAAGGAGATTGAGGGCTATCCAAAAACATCATTGCTCATGACACACCTGGTAAGATTCCTGGCAGATACTCTGTGGGCTCTGTCAGATCATCGGGGTCTTCTGTTCCAGTGACTGTTTTGCCATCCTACTTCACAGTCACTGCTTTTAAAGCATGGCTGTTAAAGCCTATGCTTTTTTTTTGAGAATTTGAGCATCTTTGAATCTGTATTTCCTATAATGCTAGCAGCTAGGAAGGCATACTTCACTTGGTGTGAGCTGGGGCTTTTATCTTAGGGGTTTCTCTGTGGCACAGCTTTTATCCTTCCTGCAGCTGGGAATGGACCAGCATTTTGCTCCTGGCACTCTAAAGAGCCACGTTTCTGCCTGGTCTATCTCGCTTAAGTGACCATTGTACTTTCAGTCCCTGCCTTAAACTTGTGTACAGGGAGTCCCCCATGAAACTCACCCAGTTTGTTCCTCTGTGGGATCAGAATTTTGTTATACCTGGGCTTCAACCACTGTGTGAACCCTCTCTCTACTCTCAACCACAAGCTGTTTTTTCTTGTAGCCTTTGCATCCAGGCAAGTGTCTGAATTGGCAACTTTATCCTGCCAGGCAGCCCTTTTGGTTTTGCATTGAGACAAGGTGGGACTGAGGCCCATTGCCAAGGTAGCTTTGCCTTTCTCCTCAACCAATACCTTGTTACTCTTGTCCCTCTATCTGCCTCCAGTTTTCCAAAATGAAAACTCCCTTCTTTGTCTGGATTTGTATTCAGGAAGACTGATTTTCTATTTGTAGTTCCATCTGGACCATGTTAGGGTACTCATGCTTCTAGTTCCACAATCTCTAAGTGACTTGGGCAGATATCATCCAAACCTATGGTCTTAAAGTGGTTCTAAAGCCCTAAGGTTTTTCACCTTAATGCATTCTATGCATTAAGGTGAAAAAACTTCTGTGCTGCAGATCCCCCCCCAGACCCCCTCTTTTTCTTACCTGAGCCTGATCCGATCCAGCGATGTGCACCGCTGGACCCATTAAGAGACACTGGTCCAGTCCCTCAGTTTTATTTTCTTGTTTTTGCTACTACTTTACTACAAAACAAGGGAATGTTTGTTTTTGGTGGAGGTTATCCTGGGCTGGCTGTTTTTTTTCTGTTGCTAGTGTCCATTTTTCCTTTTTTACACTTCACAGATAAAACAAAATGCTTTTAAGGGTATAGTCAACAAATGCATTGCTAGGGTTTACACACACTTAAATGACAGATTCCTTTTAGGCTGGCTTCACACCTATGTGTTGCATCAATGTGTGGTAACCAGATCTATAAAATATAGGGAAAAAAGCCAAGTGAGCAAGAATATAGAAATTACTCATACGATACCTTGTACTTCTTTTGAACTGCTACACATTGATGTATCTGCTGGTAGACCTACATATACACCTCCATAATTCCTTCAAAGAAAAATAGGAAAAACATGAATACATTTTACAGGTCTTTAAAGCTTTTGTTACCCCAACACTTCATATTCCTGATATGTGCCCGCTCTACCATGTACTTGTATGGGAAAGTATCCTGTTCTTTTCGTATTGCTTCCTTTGTTTGAAATCCCTGGCTTTCCTGCTAGTACCATTGCTTTCCTATTAACAACTGACCACACCAATCAGGAGAACACATCGTGGTCAGTTCTCTAGCTATGCTAGGAACTCAGTGTACTCTTCTCTAATGATTAGACTTGTCCTGACACGCTCCTGCTGCACAGCCATTCACTGGCAAGATTAATGTACTGCTGCTTCTCCTCCCCCAACTACTATGCAGCTGAGAACAGAGGGCATGTGATCATTTATATAAAAAAAAAAAGGTATTTATAATGTCTTTTTTTTTTATATCTCTACAAAAATATTTTGCCTTTCATTTCTATTTTAAACTGAATGGGTTTTTTTTTACAAGGTGATCACTTAAATCACTTTAACTGCTTGCCAACCGTGTACTGTAGATAAGCGGCGGCTCTCCTGGTACGCGATCCTGCACTTCCGGGGTTTCCTGGTGTCATTGGTCCGCTACCGATGTGATTAGACACAGCGGGAGTTAATTAGCGGGTGACGGGGGATGTTGAGTCTACCAGCACCCACCAATGCTTCAGTACACAAGGCAGATTGCGGTTCTGTCACCACAGAAGACATGGATCCTGTGTCTCTGCTAAGCAGGGGCACTGATCCATGCCTTCTCCTAGTACAAGCCCCCCCCCCCTCCCCGACACAGTAGTAAAGCACTGGTCAGTCACACATTTAACCCTTTGATCACCCCTTCCATGCCAGTGTCATTAGTACAGTGACAGTGCATATTTTTTTAGCACTGATCACTGTATTAATGTCACTGGTCCCCAAAAAGTGTCAGTTAGTGTCCAGACTGTCTGCCACAATATCGCAGTCCTGCTATAAGTTGCCGATCGTTGCCATTACTAGTTAAAAAAAGTGTCCCAGTTTGTAGACGCTATAACTTTTGCGCAAACCAATCAATATATGCTTATTGGGATTTTGTTAACCAAAAATATGTAGCAGACTACATATTGGCCTAACTTAATGAAGAAACTAGATTTATTCACATTTTATATTGGATATGTTTTATAGCAGAAAGTTTTATATATATATATATATATATATATATATATATATATATATATATATATATATACACATACATACATACACACATACACACACAGTGCCTTGCGAAAGTATTCGGCCCCCTTAAACTTTGCAACCTTTTGCCACATTTCAGGCTTCAAACATAAAGATATAAAACTGTAATTTTTTGATTGTTCACAAAAAATTACAGTTTTATATCTTTATGTTTGAAGCCTGAAATGTGGCAAAAGGTTGCAAAGTTTAAGGGGGCCGAATACTTTCGCAAGGCACTGTGTGTGTGTGTGTATATATATATATATATATATATATATATATATATATATATATATATATATATATATATATATATATATATATATATATATATATATATATATATATATATATATATATATATATATATATATGTGTGTGTGTGTGTATATATATATATATATATATATATAAAAATTATTATTTTTTTTTCAAAATTGTTTTTAACGCAAAAAATAAAAACCGCAGAGGTGATCAAATACAACCAAAAGAAAGTGCTATTTGTGGGAAAAAGAGGAAATGCATTTTGTTTAGGTACAGCATCTCACGACTGCGTAATTATCCATTAAAGTAATGCAGTGCCGTATCGCAAAAAATGGCTTGGTCAAGAAGGGGGGAAAATCTTCCAGGGCTGAGGTGGTTAATACGGCTGCTCATTGCTTCAGTCATGAACATGGATGGATATTTTAAAATCAACCAAGGCATTGTAAATTCATAAGACCCATTAAGCATAAATAAATGACAAATATTATATCAGTATTCATTGGACACCTTCCCACCAGCTAAGGTCATTACAAGTAGGACCCTACTATTCTTGTTGGAGATTTATATCATGGAGGATAAAAAAGAGATGTGGAAAAACTCAATAGTGGATGTGAGCACCAAGGAAGCGAAAACAGACATAAACAATTGTAGGGACATCTTGACACCACATATTTATAACATATAGGATGCTGGGGGAAAACTATAACAATTTACAAGACCCGCCAATTAAAAGCATAATACACTGCTCAAAAAAAAATTAAAGGACGCTTTAAAAACACATCATATATCAATTGGGAAAAATATCATGCTGGATATGTATACTGATATAGACTGGGTAATGTAATGTGTTAGGAACGAAAGGATGCCACATTATTTGATGGAAATGAAAATGATTAACCTACAGAGGGCTGAATTCAAAGACACCCCGGAAATCAAAGTGAAAAAAATGATGCAGCAGGCTAGTACATTTTGCTAAAACTTCATTGCAGCAACTCTAAATGGTACTCAGTAGTTTGTATGGCCCACATATGCTTGTATGCATGCCTGACAAAGTTGGGGTATGCTCCTAATGAGACAACGGATGGTGTCCTGGGGTATTTCCTCCCACATCTGGACCGGGGCATCACTGAGCTCCTGAACAGACTGAAGTGCAACCTGGCGGCATAGATGGATCGAAACATAAAGTCCCAGAGGTGTTCTATTGGATTTAAAACAGGCGAGCGTGGGGGCCATTCAATAGTATCAATTCCTTCATCAAGGGACTGGCTACATGCTCTTGCTACATTAGGCTGGGCATTGTCTTACACAAGAAGGAACCCAGGACCCACTGCACCAGCGTAGGGTCTGACAATGGGTCCAAGAATTTCATCCTGATACCAAATGGCAGTCAGGATGTCATTGTCTAGCCTGTAGAGGTATGTGCATCCCTCCATGGATTTTCCTCCCGAGAACATCACTGACCCACCCCAAACAAGTCATGCTGAATGATGTTAAAGGCAGCATAACATTCTACACGGCTTCTACAGACCCTTTCATGTCTGTCACATGTGCTCAGGGTGAACCTGCTCTCATCTGTGAAAAGCACAGGGCAGTACTAATCCTGTTTCTCCTTGCACAAAGGAACAGATACCGGTCCTGCTGATAGGTTAAGGACCTTCTACGGCCCTGTCCAGCTCTCCTAGAGTAACTGCCTGTCTCCTCCAGGCTCTTGAGACTGTGCTGGGAGACACAGCAAACCTTCTGGCAATGGCACGTATTGATGTGCCATCCTGGAGGAGTTGGGCTGCCTGTGCAACCTGTATAGGATCCAGGTATTGCCCCATGCTACCAGTAGTGACACTGACAATAACCAAGTGCAAAGGTAGTGAAAAACAGTCAGAAAAGATGAGTAGAGGAAAAAACAATTAAACCTGTAAAACCATTCCTGTTTTGGAGGTCGTCTCATTGTTGCCCATCTAGTGCACCTGTTCATTTCATTAACACCAAAGCAGCTGAAACTGATTAACAACCCCCCTCTGCTACTTAACTGACCAGATCAATATCCCAAGAGTTTAATTGACTTGATGCTATACTCTGATTAAAAAGTGTTCCTTGAATTTTTTTGAGCAGTGTATATTTGCCTGAGTGGTTACCTGTGTTTTTCATCTTGAGAAGAAGTATCATCTGTCCTGTAACACACAAAATTACAAAAATTCTAGGTTTAAACTATGTATTTACAAAGAAACACATCCATTCTCACCGTATTCGGATTGTTTAAATAAACTTTCCTTAACCTACCTGGAGATATTCCTGTGTGGGGCTGGGGGTTAATTTTCAGTACAAAAAGCGGGTAACCCTGAGCCACACTCGGGATTACCCCACAATGTTACCCACCTTCCCTGTGATGCCCCGCCCTCCTCCCCGGCATCCTCGCACTCTCTCCCCGCTCTGTGCATGGCTGATTGCCAGCACTTGCCTTCCGGTTCCCTTCCCGCGAGTGTTGCGATGTGGGAAAATTGGTCATCAGGTACGGAAAGTGACGACAGCGACGATTCTGATGTCTCTTTCTGGCACATAGCTTTTGGAATTTGGGAAGTATATCAAATGATTCTTCAGAATTTCCAATGGGGCGATGTGCCAGAAAGACATCAGAATCGTCACTGTCATCACTTTCCATACCCGATGACGAATTTTCCCAGGAATCGCTATCACTCAGTTCTTCAAGTAACTATGTTTTGCTGTCGCTGTTTTCCAGTTCGTTTAAAGGAGCTTTTGTGCAAAAAGAATGCTTTTTGGACGCCATGGTCGTTCTCAATTTTCCAGGCACAAAGAACTGGAAAAGCACAGTCAGGGCACTGGAAAAGTGACCAGGTGCAATCCTGTGGTGAAATGGCATGATACAGTGTAATCCATTAGGATCACAACTTTATATCATGTCCTTTAGTGTATTTACATTTTTTAAATTGCCGTCGGTTCCACCCCCCTGTGTCGCAACGCTCGCAGGGAAGGGAACTGGAAGACAGGTGCCGGCATCGGCCGAGCACACAGCGGGAGGACAGCGGGGGATCGTAGGGGAAGGTGAGTTTTAAAATGTACAGAACAGATTTCCATGCAAAATAATGGTTCTGCTTTCAGCACCTAAAATCTGAAATAATCATACCGCCAGGGAGGTTAAAGAGGAGCTTTAAGTCGCCCCCCAAAAAAGTTCACATAAGGACACTTACCTGTCCAGGATTCCGTCAATGTCCTCACCCAAACTGATTCTTCAATCTGCTTCAGGTGCAGGCTTCAGCATCCTATGGTTTCCTACTGTGCATGTGTGAGTTGCACTGCACCTTTTTAATGGTCCCGTAGTCGTCTGGGACCTGTGATGTGTCCCAGAAGAGTGTCGGTGAAGGGGGAGGGCTAACTTCTGGCTCCCCCCCAAATGTGGCAGTGGGGTGGGAATGCAAACAAGTGGAGCTTCCCCTTCCCCACTTGGGTAAAGCTCCGCTTTACTATTAATCCTTTTAATGTTTGCCATAAACAGCAGGCATGGCTGACAAATCTGCAGAGACTTTGCTCAGGATTTTTGGGCCATGCTGACCCAAAAGCAGAACATTTTCCACTGCAAGAGGTCCTACTCTGTACGTTTTGCTAAGAAAGTGGCCACAGCGTGTATATAACTATACTGACGCTTATTTGTATTGTGTATAAAAATGTAAAATCTACAGATATAAATATTCTGTTACCTTGGATCAGTTAGCAATACATTTCTTGCAACAGTGACACACAGCTACAAACTCAATCAAATTTGCATTTCCACTTTGTATACTGTGCTTCACTGAGCGAATCATATGTTGTGTAATCATCTTTAGCAAGTCGCATTAAAGTAAATCTTTAAAGAGTTATTACACAAAAATCTTAAATTTAAGTCTTTGAAGATGTAATCAAATTATACATCCCCCCTCATGGTTCTATATATTTCATATTCTCCTGTAGTAACCTACATTAAGTTTGGTTCCCAAGTCTATGCACCTGATACTACCACCATCACAAAAAAATTCTCTTTTCCTCTTTGATTATTGTATTTGTTTTAAAGAAAATGCAAGAGAAGAAGCAAGAACATCTCAAGGTCTGCAGGAGCAGAGCCAATATATGAAGGAGAGATCTTGCCACTGATGTACCCCAGAGGATATAAAAAAAGACTCCTACCAGAGGAAGAATCCCCAAGAAGAGACTTCTATCTAATGGAAGTATGTTGCTCTCCCACTGGCTAAAATGCTGCAGAATTTCAATCAATGAAATGGAATGCCATTAGTTTACTCAGCAAGAAGATGAGTAGGCTTTTAGTAAATACCTCACTGGCAAGCCACTATGAATATCATAATCACTAGTGTAACAAGTGCCTAAGATTCTTTTCACATGGAGCAGCGTCAGCCCCGATCAGCAGGAGATCCATGAACAGATCCCCTGCTTAACAGTATGGATGTCTATTTGTTTTACGTTCGTGCCTGTTCATTTTGTGCCCAGCAGACTTGTACTAGCGCTATGGGCTGCTGGATGTATATGGACTTTCCTGTGCGTTTACATAAGGCTATCTCTGATCTATCGCGTTTAGGTCCCGAAAAAAGGAAAAGGACCTGGATGGACTTTGAGGTAGGCGGGTGTAAATGGACACAAGTCTGTTTACATACTCCTGTCCAAAGAGCTGCATGGAGCTTCTGATCAGGTCTGCCTGGTAAAACTGACAAGTAGACCTGATCGGATTGCCCACGTGAAAGGGCCACAAGAGTTTGGATTAGATTGTGGTTAAAAAGATTTAGGAGTGAGCTAAGGGCCATTTATTTGGGCTGTCTTGGGAAGCTTTACTGAGTGAAGTCCCAAGGCAAAGACCAAGCAATCTGCCTTGTTTGCTATGAAGCCAGTTTACACCACTGCATTGTTCTGGTGTGCGCTAAAAAGTATTACATACAGTACTTTTCAAGCACAGCATGTTGTGACACAAACTACTGCACCACAATACCGCTGCAGTGAATAGATCCGAATGAAATTCTAAGAAAAAAAAAGCAAAACAGGGCAATGCATCAGGATCAATATCGGTGTATTCTACTAGGGATCAACCGATTATCGAGGGCCGATATGCACTTTTCCCGATATATCGGTATCGGCCCCCGCTGGAACTGGCCGATATTGCCAATATTTTCGTGATGTCATTCTGCCTTCTTAGGCCGCCTCCCCTGCCTTGGACAACCTTGTCTGGAGTCGGTACTAGTCTCGTGGGAGTGTATCACAGCCATACACCCACACCCACAGGCCCTGTACCAGCCAGCCAGCCACAGGCAATGTACCAGCGAGCCAGCCAGCCACCCACATCCACAGGCCCTGTACCAGCCAGCCACCCACAGGCCCTGTACCAGCCAGCCAGCCACCCACAGGCCCTGTACCAGCCAGTCACAGGCACTGTACCAGCCAGCCAGCCACAGACACTGTACCAGCCAACCGACCCACAGGCCCTGTACCAGCCAGTCACCCACAGCCCCTGTGCCTGCCAGCCAGCCAGCCACCCACCACAGCATGCCAGACAGTCAGCCACCCACCACAGGGTGCCAGCAAGCCAGCCACTAAGCATTAAACAAAAATTAACATGTTCAGTACCAAATTGTGTCAAAAATTCTTTATTTTTCAAAACTTTAAATGTACAAAATATCGGCCCATATCAGCCGATACCGATATGCGATGGCCAAAATATCAGTATCGGCAACGAAAAACCGATATCGGTCGATTTCTAGTTTCTACCAGGACACACTGGCAGCTGTGGGTTTAGTGCTGCTGGTGTGAGCAAGTGAGTTTAAGGCCCCTTTCACACTCCGTCCGTCGGACGGAGTCTGTTTTTCTCAGCGGGGGATTGATCCGCCGATCCCCCGCTGAGCAGGAGGATGACAGCCGTGTCGCCGCGCTGTGTGCAAAGACACAGCTGTCAGTTCCCCATGCATCTCTATGGGGGAAATCGAATGGGAAAGGGCCGTCGGTCCGTTCTCATCCGATCCGATCGACGGATGGAAAGTAGGGTTTCCATCAGATTTGATGGATCGGATGTCAGCGGACATGTCTCCGCTGACATCCGATGCCCCATAAGGATGCATGGGGGGACCGTTCAGATCCGCCAAAAAAACGGACAGGAGAATCTGAACGGTCTGCCTGTGTGAAAGAGCCCTAAGATTTAGGCCCCTTTCACACATCCTGTCAGTTTGTTCGTTTTTCATCCATCCGTTGACTGATGAAAAATGGACATCAATGCATCTCTATGGAAAAACGGACGTAAATGGGTTATTATCCATTTACATCAGTTTACATCCGCATCCATCGTCATCGTTTTTTTCTTTAAACTGATCAAAGCTCTATTTTTCTTCCGTTACAAAATCTGATCAGACGAAAAATTGATGTACACTGACAAATGGTCAGTTTTTTTATCCGTTTTTGCATTGGTAGTTAATGTAAAAAAAAACTGATGAAAAACGGATCAGCACTGATGAAAAACAGATGGAAAACTGATGAGCAATGATGAAAAAGGATAAAAAAAAAAACTGAAGAGCACTGATGAAAACTGATGAGCATGGATGAAGAACAGATAAAAAACTGATGAGCACTGATGAAAAACAGATGAAAAAATTGTATTTTTGAAAAATAACACACCCTCAAGGAGGATCAGGTCCTCTTAAACCTTGCGGCAAAAAAGAAGCATCCGCAGATGTCAAAACATCCACTTTATAAAACTTTGTAAAAGTGTGCACCAACGACCAGGTGGCCGCCTTTCAAACCTGTTTCACTGATGCCTGACGACGGAAAGCCCAGGAGGCACTAAGTGCCCTAATAGAGTGCGCCTTGACAGGGAAAGGAGGAACCTGACCCCTGATGGAATAGGCCTGAACCACTATTTGTCTGATCCATCTGGAAATGGTCGCAGAGGAAGCAGACAACCATTTCCGAAGTCCATCCTTGAGCACAAAGAGAGAGTCTGACTTCCTGAAAGACTCCGTAGCTGCCAGGTACAACCTAATTGCCCGGACCACATCTAGGGCAATTTCCTTCAGATGTTCAGGCCTGGGACACAGGGAAGGCAACACAATGTCTTTATTAAAATGAAAATCAGACAACCTTTTGGAAGGAACGACAGACAGGGGCAAAGACAGGATAACGAGCCCAGTTCCGACATCCTGCGCGCAGAGGTGATAGCCACTAAAAAGGCCACCTTCTGGGACAGCGTAAGCAGGGGACTCTCCCAAATGTTTTCAAAGACAGGCTTCTGTAGAGCTGAAAGCATCAAATTAAGATCCCAAGGCTTGTTTAAAACGGTATAACCTCGCGCTTGTGGTATTGTGCCAAAATATATAAATAACAAAAGTGACTGTGCATTAAATAGCTGCTTGCTGCAAGTTAAAGTGCTAGTGCCTTTAAATCATAGTAAACCAAATATTTCAGCGCTGCTAATAAATTAAATCAATAAATATATAAATAAATCAAACATCAATATCTCCGTGCAACCTTGTGCAAAATGTGCAAACTAGTGCAAAATGTATATCGTGCAAAATTTCGCAAAATCACACAATAAATAAATAAAAGCTTCATAAAAATAGAAAATCATCAATTATAAGTCCATATAGTGTCCATCAGGTGCAAAAATAAGGTGCTTCTGTGCTTCATTGTGTATATGTATGGGGATGACCCCCTAGTGGTTGTATACTTACCACAACACACACTCGGTAAAAGGCATTCAAGGAACATTTTTGCAGTTTAGTCACAACCTTTCTGCTGCCCTGGAATCCTCGATCGTATGGGAGAGATCCTTAACGGTGGTCTTTTCACATCCGAAATCCCCTCATGGGAAAGAAAAGGCCATCCATAGTGAAGTATATTAAATGAATTTTATTGTGTCCAAAAAAAGAAAACTACTTACAAACGTTTAAAATGTTAAGGCATATGGATCTCGGCTGGGTGGTTGCTGCTTCCGCAGCGTGCGCCTCACCGGCCGGAAATGACGTCAGGTCCGCTCAGCCAATCGCTAGAAGCGTTTCGCCATCCAATCACGGCGTCTTCTGTAGCAGTTTTTATTTATTTATTGTGTGATTTTGCGAAATTTTGCACGATATACATTTTGCACTAGTTTGCACATTTTGCACAAGGTTGCACTGAGATATTGATGTTTGATTTATTTATATATTTATTGATTTAATTTATTAGCAGCGCTGCAATATTTGGTTTACTAAGATCCCAAGGCGGCAACGGAGCCCACACAGGAGGAACCAAATATCAGACACCCTAAAGAAAGGTATGCACCAGGGAGTGTGTGGCCAAAGGTCGTTGGAAGAAGACCGCCAAAGCCGACACCTGGCCCTTGATGGTACTCAAGGCCAATTTCTGTTCAAACCTCCGTTGAAGGAAGGTCAAGATCCAAGCCACCGAGGAGGAGCGAGGAAGAACCCCAAGAGACTCACACCACGCAATGCACGTATTCCACATACTATGATAGATCTTCCTAGAGGTAGATTTCCTAGCTTTCAACAGTGTAGGAATCACCGACTCAGATAAACCCCTATACTTCAGCACCTGGCGTTAACAGCCAAGCCGTCAAAGTCAGCTACTGTGAAACAGGATGGAAGATTGGTCCTTCGGTCAGCAGATCCTCCCTGAGAGGAAGCTGCGAAGGAACGTCGGTGACCTACCACACCAGATCTGCATACCAAGCCTGGCGAGGCCAGTCTGAAGCCACTAAGATGACCGGAATTCCTTCTGCCTCCATCCTGCGTAGAAGTCTTGGCAGAAGCTTGAGAGGAGGGAAGGCGTAAATCAAAAGGATACTGACCCCACGGGGCCACCAGCGCGTCTGTGGCGTCCGCCAGAGGATCACTTGACAGAGCCACGAACCTCTGCACCTTTCTGTTGAGCCGAGACTCCAACAGATCCACCTCGGTGGTCCACCGGAGACACAGCTGATGAACCACCTCCAAATAAAGGGACCACTCCCCGTGGTCCAACACCTGCCGACTGAGGTAATCCACCTGCCAAGTTTCCAACCGAGAATGTGTACGGCAGAGAGGGCTGGAACAAACTGTTCTGCCCACCTTAGAATGCCTGCTACCTCTAGAGCCGCCAGGACACTTCTTGTGCCCTCTTGGTGATTGACATAAGCCACGGCTGTACCCTGAATTGAATACGCACTGGAAAACCCTGAAGACGATCTGTCCAATGATCCAGACACAGTCTGATCGCTCGGAGTTCCAAGACATTGATCAGGAGTCTGGACACTTCCAGCGTCCAGATCCCCTGAGCAGAATGCTTGCCGAGGACGCCGCCCCAGCCAGGCAGGCTGGCATCCATGGTGACCACTGTCCAATACAAGGGGAAGAAGGAATTTCCCACCCAAATCGCCGGAGAATGAAGCCACCATATCAGGGAACAACTTCGTGCCCTGACTCAGCCGGATCTGATTGTCCAGAGGCTGCGGAGTCTTGTCCCATTTGGTCAGAATTTCCCTTTGCAAGGACCTCGTATGGAACTGTGCAAACGGAACCGCCTAGAAGGTATACACCATCAGGCCCAGCACTTGCATGCAAGTCCGGAGGGATGGCCATTTCTTGGACAGCAGGAGGCAAATTTCAGCCTGCAATTTTTTGAGTTTGTCCAGAGGAAGGAGCACTCTGGCTAAGGCCAAGTCCAGAGTCAGGCCCAGCTTTGTGGACAGAAACAGAGCAGACTTCTGAAAATTCAGAATCCAGCCAAACTCCTGCAGAGTTCGTATTGTGATCTCCAGGTTCTCCACCAGAGCAGAGGGAGACTTAGCTCGCAGAAGGAAATCGTCCCAAGTAACCCAGCTCCGCTATCCTCCGTTGGCGTAGCAAAGCTAGCACCGGGGCTAACACTTTTGTGAAGACCCGATGAGCGGATGCGAGACCAAAGGGTAACACCACAAACTGATAATGCTCCTCTCCCACAGCAAAGTGGAGAAAACGCAGGTGACTGACATATATTGGAATGTGAAGATAGGCATCCTTGATATTGATAGGGGCGAGGAAATATTCCTGACACAGGGATGCCACCGCCATTCAAATGGACTCCATTCTGAACTTCTGTACCCACACAAAGCAGTTTAGCACCTTGAGGTCCAGGATTGGATGTGCTTTGTCTTCCTTCCTGGGAACTGTGAACAGGTTTGAGTAAAAACCCTGAAAATATTCCAAGGTCAGAACCAGGACAATCACCCCTTAAAGGAACAGGTCTTGTACCGCCCCCAAACAGGCCCTGTAAGCGGTCTGGGGACAGGGGCAAGTTTGGAAGGAAAAAACCTTGCCGGGGACAAGAGCAAAAGTCGATCTTGTAGCCGGACTGAATGATTTTGTGGGCCCACTTGTCTTGCACCAGGGAAGTCGACAGGTCCAGAAACCAGTAAAGAAATCCCCTCACCCCCGATACGGGTGAGGGCGCACCTTCATGCAGAAGAAGCCTTGTCCCCGGGTGTGGAGAAGCCTGATCTTGGCTTACCAGACCTGGTTCGTTTGGATCCTCCAGAATAGGCCCTGAAAGGCTTAGATCCCTCGTCAGTCGACCCTGGGTAACGAAAAAACTTCTTATGAGCTGAGAAGGAAGGCCCACGTCTACGACAAGGTTCCTTGCCCTCAGTAGCCTGTGGAAGAAATGTACTCTTCCCCCCCCCGTGAGACCTTTAATGATGTCATCCACGGTAGCTCCAAACAGGCGTTCTCCTTGAAAAGGAAGATCAGTCAAGGCCTTTTTTGAAGTCTGATCCATAGACCAGCACTTGAGCCAAAAAAAAAAACCACACTTTAGGACCACTGCCAAAACAGAGAGGCTAGCCATTAAGGGAGCCCCATCCAAAGAGGCATCACAGATAAACTGCAGCCCCTGGACCAGCTGGTCTGCCAGCTTGGCAAAGGCAGGGGGAAGGTGTTCCCCCTCTAGGTCACGTGGTAGGAGCTTAGCCCATTCGGTCAGTTTGCGACACTAGGGCAATGGTGAATACCAGCCTCATTGCCGAAACAGGCAGGGTGTACATAATGCGAGTCACAGCCTCCAACTTCCGGTTAGCTGGATCCCTAAAGGCCGGGAACTCTTCAATTGTAATCATGGTTGCCTTGTCTAATCTGGAAACCAGAGGGTCCACCACTTCTTAAGAAGAGACTCCTCATAGGGGTAACGCCTAGTAAAGCGCTTAGGGACCCCAAGGGGAGGCTTTGGTCGTCCCCACTCTTTAGCAGCAATTCTGTCCAAATAAGCAGGGAAAGGAAACCCCTTTGCCACTGTAGACGGCTTGTGAGTGCCAAAGGGCACCTGCCCCTCCAATGCAGCTTCAGCTGCGTCCTACATCTTAAGGGTCTCACACACAGATACAATCAGTGCATCCACCAGCGCCTTTTCGTGCGCAGTGGCAGACGTGGAGGAATCATTCTCACTATCAGAGGATTCCAGGCGCGTGGTTGCAGATCCAGCAGGGTGACCCACATCCGCAGCGGCCGAATCAGATTCAGGATCTGATGAGATGGATGAGGCAGGGGAAGGCGCTTTTTGCTAGCCCATTGCCCGCAAGCCACCTCTACCCGGGACACAAGGGACTCCAGGACCACCGTCAGTGCATGCATGAATGGCTGGGACCCAGATTGCCCTGCAGCCTCAGAGAGGGGATCAGGTGAGGAAATGTGCTCCAAAGACTCCATGAGTCACCAGGTGGACCCCACAAAAAGTGTAAAGCACTGCTAAGGAACAACTCCCACCGTGCTGGCAGCACCACCCGGTCGCCAGGCACAAAGCACCAAGCGATCCTCAGCAGAGAGGGAGAGGACCCCACCAGACTCGCCACCCACAGAAACAGGCCCCTTCAGCAACCGGGAGAATCTGCACTACACGAGGGGTGATCAGGATGTAAAAATGATCCATAAGTAAGCACCAGGGGATGGAGGAGGGACTCCCACTGCCGAAATCACTGCCCACAGGGCTCCACTGTCATGGTCACCACTATTTCAAATGACAAACCACAAGAAAATGGCCGCCAGACTACACAAACATGGCCGCTGTGTGAAGAAACAGAGGCTACAACAAAATGGTGGTCCCGCACGGCACCACAAGGCTTACAGAGACCCAAGAGGGAGACTAGGCCTCCAGGACAGATCCAGGGGGCCCTCGCAGGAGCCCCCACCAGGTACAACACCCCCCTCCGCACAATCCATCATCCGGTAGCCAGCGGTGCACCCCCTCTTGGCCCCCATCGCCAGTTAGTACCTTGCGCCATCCCAGGACAATGGCCAGACCACCCAAATAGCCCCAGCGTGGAGGGGGGGTCAGGATGAGGGACTTGGCAAGGAGGGGTGCCTGCAGGAAGCAGGGGAACCCAGGGGTCTGACAGTCCCAAGGAGAGGCCCACGTCCACCTCAAAACCCTCCAGGGGGAGAGGGGGGACAGCTACTCACCATACCAGGAACCAGACAGAACCCCTCTCCATCGAAATGGGGGGCTGTCGGCCAGGAGTCAGTCAGCAGCTCTCTGCTCTGCCCCCTCCTCGCTCAATGGAGCGCTGGGCTGTAAAGGGGCAGGGAGCAGCTTGCTGAGAGGCTGAGCCGGGTGTCAGTCTAGGCACCTGGTGGATCTTGATTACCTGGTCATGATGACACGGTGCCTGGACCAACTTCTGTGACGTCAGCAGAGAGCGGACAGACAAACTGCACTCCTGTGATCCATAGAAGAAATACAGCCAAACAAGCTTTGGCTGTATATCTCCTTTAAATGTTTAAAAAGCATACATTTCTAGCACCCCTGACTTACTAAGGTATTAAAGCTGAATTTACAACTGGGATTTAAAAAAATTGTAGCCAATAAAAGCTGCAGGGATTTGAGGATTCTGGAGTCTGCTAGAACATGCTCAAAGTTACTGTCAGCTCTATAAAATTACTGACTGCTGCAAACTGGAGCAACTTACTGTATATTGTAAGCATTGAATAGCAACTATTTACACTGTTTCAGTTATCAAGAAAGCCAGAGCTATACTTCAAACACTTAACATACACATTATGTACGAAAATGCTTCAATTATGCAGAATTTACTTACGTGTCTTTGGAAGGTTCCCTGCAACCTAAAAGATAAAATAAATTGATTTAGAGCTTAGAAAAAAAAATAGCTTTACTTTTTATATAAATTAGCATTACTTTTTATATAAAAAAAGAATAACAGTTGCATGATATATTTATGTAACATTCAATCATAATATAAAAGTGAAATTGTATGCATTAAAAAGTATCTGAGCCCTAATACAGTTATGATAACCTTTTTAAATAGGGCTAAATCCAACATTCCCCTGAAATGAAGGGCTGCTCTCTCTCCTTAATCTCACTATGGGTATGCAAATCACAGGACATTAGATGGGTGGAGGATCTCATCCTATCCTCTCATAACAAACGCAATGCATACAGAACAACATGGTTCTATTGGAATGATTATATGTTCTCCAAAGAAGGAAAGGCCCTCATATTTGGCAACTCCTATTTCACAGTTTAACACCATATGGACCACCTGAGGGGTGCCCTACCCCTAATTTCCTTGTCCCAGCCTCCCCTCACCCCCTACAGTAACCCTTGGCCAGACTTCCCTACCCCCTTCTTGAAACCGTCAAACTCCCAGACTTCTTGGTTTTGACTACCCCTCTCTCCTTGTTTAATACATTTGTCTTTTCTCTTTCCCTACTAGGAAGTTCATGTGTACAGTTACTGTATCCTATACACTCTGCCTTCCTGCTTATACCTTAAAGTGATACTAGAGTTAAGTTTTTTTTTTTTTTGTTAAAAATAACAAACATGATATACCTACCTCCTCTGTGAAGTGGTTTTAAACAAAGCAGCCCAGATCCTCCACTTCTATCCCTTTTAGGTGCTCCTGGCCCCCTTCTCCTTTCGAGTGACCCCACAGCAAGCAGCTTGCTATGGGGAGCACCCGAGTTGAGCTGAAGCTACCTGTGTCCATTCAGACAGGGCACCGCCCCCTTTCTCTCCTGACAAGCCGCTCGGCTGTCATTACAAGGAGCGGGAGGGGACTTTACCCCTCCCGCCGCCTTCCGAGGCTCGCCCGGGTCTCCCGTCCCACCGGGAGACCCGGGCATCCTACCTCCACCGCCGCCGAAGAGAAGACACGATCAAAGCCGCATTCGGCTCTAATCGGGTCTCCATGTAAAAAACCCAGAAGTGATGTCATGACATAACTTCCGGGTACTTGGCGCAGAATTAAAAAAACTGACAGCATTCAAAACAGCCAAACTTGGCGTTTTAAATGCTTTTCAGTGCCGAGGAGGGGTTAGGGATCCCTCCACAAGGAGACCCTTTTGAAAAAAATAATAAAATAAATAAATGTCTGAAAATATCGGCCGATACCGATATCCGATGACCAAAATTTCGGTATCGGTATTAAAAAATGATATCGGTCGATCACTAGTTTGTACCATGCTCAGGATATTATATATAACAAGAATTTACAAAAAAATACTTCTAATGTAAAAATAACTGATCTCTTCCATGTGGAAGTACAACTGATTTAAAACATACGCCCTTCTACTTTATGGCCATATAAGCAGATTTAATCAATTTGCATTAAGTATGTCTAGTTTACGGCAATAAGCCAATGTGCTTTGTTTACTGTTTCTCCATAGTTCCAATCATTCCCATGTCAGCAACTGAAGCTGCAATTCATCTATAGTTTTATATTTTTATGGGCACATCAATAATTCACAATTTGCCTGATTATTACTGATGCATAGTCATGACTGTGGTCCCTTTCTTCTAGATCTCTTAAGTTTTTTAACCCAGGGATCTTACACTGTATATTCCTTAAGAAATCTTGTAAATATTTGAAAAAGGAGGTGGGGGGCATCTTAAAGAAGGGGGAACGCCTAAGGCCCCTTTCACATAGGCGGACCGTTCAGATCCCCCTGTCAGTTTTTTTGGCGGATCTGAACGGATGCCCCATGCATCTTTATGGGGCATCAGATGTCAGCGGCGACATGTCCGCTGACATCCGATCCGTCAAATCTGGACGGATGGAAGCCCTATTTTCCATCCGTCCAGCGGATTGGATGAGAACGGACAGGCGGTCTGTTCCCATCCGATTCCCCCATAGAGAACAGTGGGACCTGACAGCTCTGTCTCCGCACACAGCGCAGAGACAGGGCTGCCATCCGCCTGCTCAGCGGGGGATCGGTGGATCGATCCCCCACTGAGATAAACGGAGTCCGCCGACAGACTGGAATGTGTGAAAGGGGCCTTAAAGTTTGAGAATTTGATTCAATGTATCTTTTTCAACACTACCAATTAGGGGTAAATGCAGAGCTCAAGACAACCAGGAAAATATTAATTCAAAATACAGAGGAACCATTCACCTGTCAAAAGAATTTTTAAAATTCTGTTCAGCCAGCCATGTAAGTTACACATCCCCATCCACTGTACAGCCAGCATGTGTGCTGCTTTTTGGGTCACCTGTCTACTCACCCTTCATCTCTCAGTGTATAGTCTCCTGATAAGTCTGCAAGCTCTGGGGCTGTCCTTAGCCTTACCATACTACTTCAATTGCCTTAAAATAATAGGCAGTCAGAGAATTACATGAACATGTACAGATCTTATTTTGGATCAGTGACTCACTAAACAACAATGCAAAAGTTCAGCCCTAGAGCAAAAAAAAAAAAACACACATTACTAAGGCAGTTTATACATATCACAGATTGTAAAACAAACCCTATTGTTTCTGCTGCCTCATGTTTAACATCTTGGCACCGGCGCCTGCCGGCCCTTTAAGGGGTTTAGAATGCATGGAGGCGGGATTATAGTCATGTGACTGCCATGATTGGTTGTTACATGATCAGAAGGCTGCTGATCCCAAGCAGCCGCAAGCAACAATTGTGAGCTTTCCATTAGCCACCGGTAACTGTGCCAGGAGCGCGCACTCCCTGTGCAGCTCTATTTGTGCTAATGCATGCAAAAATGCTGCCACTTGGCCGCAAGGCCCACCCACCAAGAGGCCATATTTGGGTGCGCTCGGCGCCAAGGAGGTTAAAATGAATACACTCTTTAACTCCTTGAGGCAAGCTTCCTTTGGAAGACTACCAATCCATACAATCACAGTGTCAGCGGACAAAAGGCTTTTCCTTTTAGGCTTCATGTAAACTGGGCGGTTTTACAGCTGCTGTTTTGGGCGTCAGACTTTTTTTTTTTTTTTTTTTTCTCTTTTTTTTTTTTTTTTTTTAAACTGCCTCTAAACTCCCCTGCATGTTATCCTATATGTTCATGCTTTTTAGCAGCAGTTTTTGGCAAGAGAATTTAGAGGCAGACAAAAAAAAAACATCTTCCAGCATGTTCTAGAGCAGCAACGTTTTGGTAGAAAAAATGCTGACAGCTCCTAAACTCTACTAAACGCCGGTGTTCAGCGTTTAGCAGAGTTTTTTTTTTTTTGGAAGTGGAGGCAGCCAGCGTCCTTAACCAGTAAATAGGGCTGCCGTGCCCTTAACAACGGATGATTTATCAGTGGTCAGCGGGATTCCCCACTGACAGCTGAATGTAAAAAAAACATTGTTTAAAATTGTGAAAAAATGGTATGAGGTCCCTCCCCCCAATAAATTCCCAGCACTTTGGGTCTGGTGTGGATTTTAAGGGGAACCCCCATGCCAAATATTTTTTCTAAAACACTGTCTATTATTTAAAAAAAGAAAAATGTAAAAAATGTGCCCCGTCATCCATCTTTAATCGCAATTAAAACCCACCGCCAACATGAAATAAAGCTCCGCTTTCGCCACCTGACAGTTAGGCCCCTTAGTTATTTCAGAGCTGTTGGACACTGGAGCGGATCTTTTTTTTTTGGATTGCGGACGCTGTGATTGATGATAAATCAAGTCCGGGGGCCATTTTTTTTTCTTTTTTAAATAAAGGACACAAAAACTGCCTGCTGTCTTTCCTTACACTACATTTTTTTTTTTTTTGATAAATGAGTAGGGTTACATTATCACATGGGGGGGGGGGGTGCAGGGATCTTGGGGGCTTCCAGATACGGATAACCCCCCTACCCCACAACTACCTAAGGGTTTGGTATAGATTTGGGGGGGACCCCATGCCAAGCTTTTTTTTTTTTACATTTTTGCATGGGGTTCCCCTTAAAATCCATACCAGACTCAAAGTGCCTGGTATAGATTAGGGGGGGGGGGGGGCATCTCGCTTTTTCTACAGTTTATTGGCAGCAATATTTTTTTTACATTCAGCTGTCCGACCCGCTACTTAACCACCAGCTATTTACTGTTTTTTTAAGGACACCAGCGGCCCCGCTCCTTAACGCTAAAGCTGCTACACGTAGCTTTCACTCTAGGCTCAACACTGCTAAATGCCGTAAAAAAGTGCTAAAAAATTTTTGTTTTTTGTCCAGCATTTCTAAAACAGTTTTTAGCTTTCTATTGTGCATGAAGCCTTATTAAAGGTAAACTTCCATCATAAGAGAATAGAGTAGATTTGTTTATTTTTCACTAGCCTTGGAAAGAAGAACAGAACAGCTCTGATAAATACCAAGGACAGAAAATACATCTGTTCTGAGCTTTAAAAATGAACTATATTCTCTTTTCTAAATGCAGCTGGCAGTCCTTTTCACTGCTTCTCTATTATCTCAGAAAACTAATGATGAACAAGCAATATCTGCTTTATGCATGATTTACTAAAGAATGAATGCATTTGCATAGAAAAAAATTCCCGTGATCCACCCCCAATTCAGGCCAGAAAATTCAAAATGACCTATCTCCTTACTGCTGGGCCTTCCCAGGGCTGGAGTCAAGTGTGCATTGTCATTCATGCTAAATGCCACCCCTAAGCACATATACGTGCAAGAAAACACACGAGTCCTTAAAGCAGAGTTCCACCCTGGGAAAGTATTTTTTAATAAAAATACCCCAGGGACAGTCAGGGCTAGTGCATTCCACAATGGCTAGCCTCTGATCTGTCCCGGGTTGCACTTACCTTTTAGAAGAAATACTTACCTTGAAAATGTATTGTCCAGCGCTGCCATCTCAGGTGTGGGCAGCTTGAAGCCAGCGCGATCCTCTTCTGTGTCCTCTTCCGTCTTCTTCGGTCCCACGATGCACTGCACCGGCCCCGCCGACACTTCCGGTGCCACAGCGTCATCCCTGCACAGCTTCTGGGCACACCCAGAAGCTGTTTAGCAAGGTATGATGGCGCCTACACCGAAACTGACGTCGGGGCCGGTGCAGGCGCATTGATTCCTGGGAGCGATGACGTTCAGCTCCCAGGAATCATTGCAAGCCAGGAAGTGACGAATCGCCGTGGCCGCCGAGGGGAGGAAGAGGAAGTAAGGTAAGTATATTTTCTTCTAAACAAGGTATGTAAAAAGAAAAAAAAAAAATGCGATTATCCATTTGTTTTTCAGGTGACCCGGAGCAAGAAGATGGAGGTAAGTATAAATTTAGGGTGGAACTCCGCTTTAAAGTGGTAGTAAGCTTAAAGTGATTGCAAACAATTACCTTGTAAAACAATCCATTCAGTTTAAAATAGAAATGAAAGGCAAAACATCTGTGTATAGATATAAAAAGTACATTAAATATTTTTCCCCCCTTTTTTTTTTTTTTTATAAGTGATCACATCCCCTATGTTACTTGTCTTCTCAGCTGTATAAGAGCATGTGGGTGGAGAAGCAACAGTTCACTGAGCTTCCCAGTGAATGTCTGTGCAGGGGAGGCATGTCGCGACAAGACTGATCATTAGATGAAAGCAGTCTGAGTTCCCAGCATAGCTGGAGAACTAAACATGCTGTGTTCTCGTGCTTAGTGTGGTCAGTTTGTAATAAGAAAGCAGTGGGGCTAGCAGGAACACCAGGGATTTCACATAAAGGAAGCAATACAAAGAGAACAGAATACTCTTTCATACACGTTCATGGTACAGCAGGCACATATCAGGAATATGAAATGTTGGGGTAACAAACACTTTAAGCCTAGTACACACTGAAAACTCAGGTCAGAGCCGCTGTACTAACAATCCGACATAAGTACAGCGATCTCCCCTGCTGTATTATTGTGTACTGACAGGTGTTCTCTGGCTGTATTTTTAGGGTTGTTGTCCTGCTGGAAGGTGAACCTCCGCCCAAGTCTCAAGTCTTTTGCAGACTAACAGGTTTTCTTGTAA
This sequence comes from Pelophylax lessonae, assembly GCF_965119305.1. Classification (NCBI taxonomy): domain Eukaryota; kingdom Metazoa; phylum Chordata; class Amphibia; order Anura; family Ranidae; genus Pelophylax; species Pelophylax lessonae. The sequence continues at coordinate 298,994,753 of NC_138771.1, forward strand.
GATTGCCCTGTATTTGGCTCCATCCAATTTCCCATCAACTCTGACCAGCTTTCCTGTCCCTGCTGAAGAAAAGCAACCCGACAACATGATGCTGCCACCACGTTTCATGGTGAAGAAGGTGTGTTCAGGGTGATGTGCAGTGTTAGTTTTCTGACACACATAGTGTTTTGCTTTTAGGCCAAAAAGTTGAATTTTGGTGTCATCTGACTTAGAGCACCTTCTTCCACATGTTTGCTGTGTCTTCCGCATGGCTTCTTGCAAATTGCAAATGGGACTTCTTATGGCTTTCTTTCAACAATGGCTTTCTTCTTGCTACTCTTCCATAAAGGCCAGATTTATGGAGTACACGACTAATAGTTGTCTTGTGGACAGATTCTCCCACCTGAGCTGTGGATCTCTGCAGCTCCTCCTGAGTTACCATGGGCCTTTTGGCAGCTTCTCTGATTAATACTTCCCTTGCTCGGCCTGTCAGTTTAGGTGGACAGCCATGTCTTGGTAGGTTTGCAGTTGTGCCATACTCTTTCCATTTTCAGATGATGGATTGAGCAGTGCTCCGTGAGATGTTCAAAGCTTGGGATATTTTTTTATAACCTAACCCTGCTTTAAACTTCTCCACAACTTTATCCCTGACCTGTCTGGTGTGTTTCTTGACCTTTATGATGCTGTTTGTTCACTGAGGTTCTCTAACAAACCTCTGAGGGCTTCCCAGAACAGCTGTATTTATACTGAGGTTAAATTACACACAGGTGGACTCTGTTTACTAATTAGGCAACTTCTGAAGGTAATTGGCTGCACTAGATTTTAGTTAGGGGTATCAGAGTAAAGGGGGCTGAATACAAATGCATGCCACACTTTTCAAACATATTTATTTGTAAAAAATTTGGAAAACCATTTAGAAAATTATACACACTGCTCAAAAAAATTAAAGGACAAACTTTGAAAATACATCACATCTCAATGTGGAAAAATATCATGCTGGATATTTATACTGATATGGACTGGGTAATGTGTTAGGAATGAAAGAATGCCACATCCTTTAATGGAAAGTAAAATTATCAACCTACAGAGGGCTGAAAACGCCCCAAAAAGTAAAGTGAAAAAATTATGCAACAGGCTAGTCGATTTTGCTGAAATTGCATTGCAGCAACGCAAAATGGTAGTCATTAGTTTGTATGGCCCCTACGTGCTTGTATGCATGCCTGACAACGTCGGGGCATGCTCCTAATGAGACGACTGATGGTGTCCTGGGGTATTTCCTCCGAGATCTGGACCAGGGCATCACTGAGCTCCTGAACAGACTGAGGTGCAACCTGGTGGCGTCAGATGGACTGAAACATAATGTCCCAGAGGTGTTCTATTGGATTTAAGTCAGGGGAACAATGGGGGCCATTCAATGGTATCAATTCCTTCATCCTCCAGGAACTGGCTGCATACTCTCGCCGCATGAGGCCAGGCATTGTCATGCACCAGGATGAACCCAGGACCCACTGCACCAGCGTAGGGTCTGACAATGGGTCCAAGGATTTCATCCTGACACCAAATGGCAGTCAGGGTGCCATTGTCTAGCCTGTAGCGGTCTGTGCGTCCCTCCATAGATATACCTCCCCAGACCATCACTGACCCACCACCAAACTGGTCATGCTGACCGATGTTACAGGCATCATTAAGTTCTCCATGGGTTCTCCAGACCCTTTCACGTCTGTCACATGTGCTCAGAGTGAACCTGCTCTCATCTGTGAGAAGCACAGGGCACCAGTGGCAGACCTGCCAATTCTTGTGCTCAATGGCAAATGCCAATCAAGCTCCATGATGCCAGGCAGTGAGCACGGCCCTTAGGTCACCCTCATAAAGTCTGTTTGATTGTTTGGTCAGAGACATTCATACCAGTGACCTGCTGGAGGTCATTTTGTAGGACTCTGGCAGTACTCATCCTGTTCCTCCTTAAACAAAGGAGCAGATACCGGTCCTGCTGATAGGTTAAGGACTTTCTATGGCCCTGTCCAGCTCTGCTAGAGTAACTGCCTGTCCAGTGGAATCACTTGAGACTGTGCTGGAAGACACAGAAAACCTTCTGGGAATGGCACATATTGATGTACCTGTGAAGTCGCGGTGCACAGCGTGCACCACGATCGCGGAGCGACATGCACGGACTTAATATCATTGAAGTCAATGCAGGTCGCCCCAAAGTAGTACAGGACCCTTTTTCTAAGTCGGAGCGAATTGTGTCGCTCCTATTAGAACGGGTCCTGTGCTAATCTATGGAAGGCGACCCATGGCGACTTGTCAGGTGACCAAGTCGCCTGACAAGTTGCCCCAGTGTGAACGGGGTCTGGATGAGAAAAAGGTATAAACAAATGTTACATCCTGCAAAAAACACTCATCTCTAGATAGAGTTAGCTTGCACATCTTGACTTTTCTTGAAATAATAGATGTTAGACCTTCCCCCTCTACTGCTGAAGCCTCACTACTGGTCCTTTATTGATCTGGGCAGACTCACAGACCAACTGGGAAGCTCAGAAGATGGGGCCCTATGCACATCTTTTAGAGGAAAAGCAAATTATATAAAATTCCAGCTGTTTATTTCCTTGGATCCACGAATCGTTTTTTGTCATGTGTTATTCATTAAAGGTAAACTGCTTATGTACTTTTTTCATCAACCTACGTGTATTGTCCAGGTTTGGTACAAGTTTACATTATTGAGAATATTCACACAAGTCTTTCTGGATTGAAAAATACCGGCATCCAAATGGATAGACTAAAAGTGTACTTTTCTAAAAAATATATTATTTTTATAAAACTCAAAGAGATCGCTGGGCAGTGCAACAAGCCATGAGCTCTTCTGGAAACCGCTCATGGAATCAATTTCATTTCATAACTTTTGTGAAAGGCTTCAAGAGTCACTGCAGCAGAAAATAATGCCTAGTTTGTCATGAGAATGCACAAACAATACGTCTGTGTGTATAAGCTGTGCTCTGTAGGACACATCATCCAAAGAGACAAGGAGCGCTTAAAATAATCTTCCCAACAAATACATGGATTGTAAGTAAGCTTGCAAAGAATGTCTGGCTGCACAAAGAAAATAAAACATTCATACAGAAATTAGTACTTTAAAAGGTAATTGCATCTAGGATATGTGACAATATGAAATGATATTTACCGTACTGTTAGGATATGTATACAGTATACCCTATTTAAAAGAAAAATAGCATGCAATAGCAAATAGCATACTCCTTTGTGTGTAATGGGGTGTAGCAGACTTGATGATTGTAATATAGGTAGCTTCTGTAGGTAAATATTTTGGACTCCAAGTCCTCTACTGAAGGTGAGACTAATCTCACTTAAAGCATGGGTGCTCAACCTGTGGCCTTCAAGTTGTTGTGGAACTACAAGTCCCATCATGCCTCTGCCGTTGGGAGTCAAGCTTGTAACTGTCAGCCTTGCAATGCCTTACAATGCCTCATGGAATTTGTAGTTCTGCAACAGCTTGGGGGCCACATGTTGCGCACTCATGGCTTAAAGTGATCCTGCAAAGAGAGAAAACATAGGAGCTCCAAGTTTCCAGTTGTTATTAAAGGTGCAGACTGGTGCTTTTTTCCTAATCCTGGTTTTACTACCCAAAACAGGCACCAACATTATATTGTCTGGACTCCTATACCACATACCTGTTTCAGGTCAATTCAAACCATGGTGAAAACCACTGGCCGATAAGGCCCCATCACAGTCAACATTTAACCACTTGCCAACCAGTCACGTTGACTGTACTGCGGCAAAGTGGCTCGTTATCGTCTGGCGACGTAGACCTACGTCACCAGACATTCCCCACTCTCGGCGGCGCACGCGCGCCGCCGGAGGCTCGCTCCCGCTGTATTCAGTTACAGCGGGAGTCGGGCCAGGGGAGGAGTGGCGGTGATCGCCGCTGCTCTTCCCCGATCGTCTGGGATCTAGTGTGGAAATCCGCCCACTTGTGTAAACAAAGCGGGCAGATCTCCTAAGTGACAGGCAGGGACAGATTGCAGGGTTCAGCACAGCTGAACCTGCGATCTGTCCCTGTGTCATTAAGTCACCTCCCCCCACACACGTCAGTAAGCACCAGGCATACATTAACCCGTCCCTCTCCAATAAAAATTAACCCCTTCCCTGTCAGTGTAATTTTTACAGTAACCGTGCATATTTATAGCACTGATTACTGTAGTAATGTTACTGGTACCCCCAAAAGTGTCAAAAATGTCAGTCAAGGGTCCAATCTGTCCGGCGCAATGTCGCAGTACCGCAAAAAAAAAAAAAAAAAAAAAAAAAAAACGCAGATCGCCGCCATTACTCGTTAAAAAAAAAAAAAACACCAAAAATGACAGAAATCTTTCCCTTAGTTAGTAAACGCAATAACTTTTGCGCAAACCAATCAAAATACACTTATTGCGATTTTTTTTACCAAAAATATGTAGCAGAAAACAAATTGGCCTAAAAATGATAAAAAATTTTAATTTTTAAATTTGTTTGGGGGGGGGGGGGGGGTTTCATATAAAAAAAAAAAATGTGAAATATATTGTTATTTTTTCAAAATTGCCGCTCTTTTTTTGTTTATAGCGCAAAAAGTAAAAATCGCACAGGTGATCAAATACCACCAAAAGAAAGCTCTATTTGTGGGGAATAAAATGACATAAATTTAATTTTGGTATAGCATTGCACGACCGCGCAATTGTCCGTTAAATTAACGCAGTGCCGAATCGCAAAATATGGCCTGGTCAGGAATGGGGTAAAACCTTCCGGTCATAAAGCGGTTGAAAATACGCTCATTGAGAATTTTTTTGTCAACGACATGTAGCTAAATACATTTTGACCTAAATATATGACAAAAATGGAATATATTGGATATTTTTTAACTGTCAAAGTAGGAAAATATTGTTATTTTTTCAAAATTTTTGCATATTTTTATTAATATCGCAAAAAATAAAAAGCGCAGAGGTGATCAAATACCACCAAAAGAAAGCTCTGTTTGTGGGAAAAAAAGGACGTAAATTTCGTTTGGGTACAGCGTTGCATGACCGCGCAATTGTCAGTTAAAGTCCCACAGTGCCGAATCGCAAAAAGTGACCTGGACGTAAGACAACAAAATCCTCCGGTGGTAAAGTGGTTAATAAGGCAAGGGTATCAGAATAGCAACCTTTGCTGCTTACTGTTCATGAAGTCAGATGGTAACCACCATCTCTTCCCTGTGTGTGGTCTTTTGGCTGTTTTTATGGATAATGAACTGTTATGATGGATAAGATGTGTTATGAATAAAGAGATATTCAGAAGATCCCAGGTGTGCAGCCTCCCAGTCTTCTTCATTTGTCCTAGGCTGCAGTAATATTGATGGCAAATGCTTCAATACCATTACAAGCAAACCTAAAATCCTCACTTATGAATGATGGGCATTTAAGTCATTTCAAACTTCTCACTCCTCGGCATACGTGTCCAAATCTGAAAGGAAAAGTCTCTTTCAGGAAAAGCCAATCCTCCCTGCAGGATCTACCGAGAATAAATGAGTGTTCAAAGATTCTGTTCACATTATTAAAGTGAAAATAAAACACATCCTGATGATTTTGATCCATATAAAAACATTAATAAGCACTTAAAGTGTTACTCAACCTAGGAGCCTGCATTCATTTCATCTGGTCTCCCACAATACACTGAAATTAATTTATTTTAGTAAATATAAACTGCTAAATACCTTTTCTCATAAGTAGTATTTAGCAGTCTTGTGACTATTATCAGTGTCTGGTGAAGTTTTAATTTAAGTTTTCTGGCTGTCCTATCAGGATGAAGGACCCCTCACCCTCTGTCTGGACAGTGCTGATTGGTCCCGTGCTGATCACATGCACCCTCCCAAGAAGAAAAAAAAAAAAACTCTCCATCAATACACACCAAACTGAGCATGTGCTGAGTGCCCCAAGGCTCTGCACTATCAACGGGTGGATATGGGACTGTGGAAGAAGGGGAGGATCAGAGAAGACCTCAAACAACCTTTTTACACAATGCAGAGGATTAACCCCTTAGGTTTCACAGTGAGTATATAACAGGCATGTTTTACTGCATATACAGATTGATTTGACTGTTGTGGGTTTAGTAACACTTTAAGTCATTTCAAACCGCTAACTCCTTGGCATATGAGTCCAACTATGAAAAGAAAAGTCTTAGCAAAAGTTAACCCTCCCTGCAGGATCTACCGAGAAAAAAAAATGTGTCCAAAGATTGATCTGTCTTCATTATTAAAGTGGTAGTAAACTCATTCATTCTGCATTAAGATAAAAAACCTGTGTGCAGCAGCCCCCCTTATACTTACCGGTGCCCAATCTCGATCCAGCGATGTGCACAAGTGCCGAGGCCGTCCAGGACTCTCCCTTCTGATTGGCTGAGACAGCAGCGGCGCCATTGACTCCAGCTACTGTCAATGAAAGTCAGTTAGCCAATAGGGAGAGAGGGGCAGGGCCTGAACTGCAGCTCTGTGTCTAAATTGACACACAGAGCTGCGGCTTTGCTAGAGTGCCCCAATAGCAAGCTGTTTGCAGTGGGGGCACTCGACAGGAGGGAGGGGGTAGGAGCAATGGCCAGGGACCCAAGAAGAGGAGGATCCAGGCTGCTCTGTGAAAAACCAACTGCACAGAGGAGGTAAGTATAACATGTTTGTTATTTTTCCTCTGGCTCTGTCATTTCCTCTGTCTATGGCACTGCTCCAAGATACCACGAGACTGCATTCCCATTCACAAGCAAGTTTGCTCTGATTCGAGGGACTTTACTCCACTTACCCATAACAACTTGATAAAAAATAATGTTCTTTAGGAAGGAACATACATTGCACATTAATAATTATACTACAAAAATAAGTGTGTGCTGTAAATTACCTCCAGCATTGCTCTTGTTTCTTCTTGCTGGAGGCTGCCATTTTGCTGAAGCAAAGAGTCCCTGAGCAGAAGTAAATCATAAAGTGGAACTAAACAAACCATTTAACAGTTTCAAAAACAGTTACATTCCTGGAATGCTGGGATCGTTTACTGTCAAATTTGCTTGTTTCCTCAACCACACTGTAAAACCATCAAATGGCTGGTATCATAACTGATCGCATGTAGTTGCAGATCAAACAGAAGCAGCTTTCTTGGCTGTAAAGGATTAAAGGGTTTAGTTCAGCTTTAAGTCAGCAAATTGTCCTCTACAAATTTGCAGTGCCTAAAAATGGAGAGCAGCTGGGTATGTGCAGAGCAGAGTAAGACAATGTATTACTGGATTTTAATCACTTCAGATCTGGAAGGTTTACCCCCTTCATAACTAGGCCACTGCGTTACTTTAACTAACAATTGCATGGTCATGCCACACTGTACCCAAATAAAAATTTCCCCTTTCCCCCCCCCAAAAATAGAGCTTTTTGGTGGTATTTGATCACCTGTGCAGTTTTAAAGACCAACAATTTTGAAAAAAAAAAAAAAAAACAATATTTTTTTACTTGCTGCTATAAAACATTCCCAATAACAAAATGTAAAAAATCTAATTTCTTCATAAATTGAGGCCAATATTTATTCTGCTACATATTTTTGGTAAAAAAAAAAAAAAATCCCAATACATGTATATTGATAGGTTTGCGCAAAAGTTATAAGGGCTAAAAACTATGGTATATTTTATTTATTTAATTATTTTACTAGTAATGGTGGGGATCAGCAAGTTATTGGAGGATTGCGATATTGCAGCGGACAAATCAGACACTAAACTGACACTTTTTTGGGGACCAGTGACACCAACAGTGATCGGTGCTAAAAAATATGCAGTTACTGTACTAATGACACTGGCAGGGAAGAGGTTACCATCAGGGGCGATCAAAGGGTTAACTGTGTTCCCTGGGAGTGATTACTAACTGTGGGGTATGTGCTTTGACTGGGGGAATATAAAGATCTGTGTTCCTGCTTAGCAGGAACACAGGATCAGCACATTTCCCTCTCACAGAACCTTGGTCTGCCTTGTTTACTGCCGCAGTATATCTGCGCGGGGCGGTCACTAAGCGGTTAAACATCATAGACACTTATTTTTAATGTTTTACATAGCTATACCTGCAAAAGGGGCCAGCCTAAAGTAATCTAGCAGGGCTTAAATTTCTGAGTAAAGTTCTACTTTAATGCTAAAGGTTTTCAGAAGCTTTACTGTGCTTCCTTATTTAAAAGGAGCTTTAGAGGGTCAGAGTTTACTACTGCTTTACAGTGATATTAAAGCCTCTCGTCTGTTAAAGAAAAAATTAAAAACATATCTTACTTACGTGCTCTGTGCAGTGGTTTTGCACAGAGCAGCCCCAATCCAGCTATTCTCAGGTCCCTTACCGGTCCTCCTGACCCCTCCCTTCTGTACCCAGAGCAAGCAGCTTGCAATGGGGGCACCCAAGCAGGCTCAATCCCGAGCCAGGGCTATGCGTAGCCATTCACACACAGAGCCAGGGGCTCAGGTAGGTATTAAAGGTGGTGGGGGGGGGGGGGGGGACTGCTCCACAGAGGACGTTTTTTACCTTCATGTCTAGAATGCATGAGGGTAAAAAACCTTGAGCCTTTAGAACCACTAAGTATGAAAAGATGAACAGTGAATACAACTGCTGCTAAAGCAGCTTGTTATTTTTTCCGTACTGCAGCTTGAGCTTCAGTAGTCTATTTGCCTCTGGGCTTAGCCTAAAAAAATGGGTTATAAAATCAAGAAATGAGTTGCTATTTGGAGCCTGATTTCTATTTTTTATTGTTTTATATTAGTGGTCTTCAAACTGCGGACCGTTGCTTGCCTTTGTCCGACCCTTGAGGCAATATTCCTGCCACTGACACTAACAATGGGGCATAATTCCTTCCACTGTCACCAATGATGGGACATAATTCCTTCCACTGTCACCAATGATGGGACATAATTCCTTCCACTGTCACCAATGATGGGACATAATTCCTTCCACTGTCACCAATGATGGGACATAATTCCTTCCACTGTCACCAATGATGGGACATAATTCCTTCCACTGTCAACAAAATTGGGGCACTATTCCTCTCACTGACACCAACTGTTTCTTCCCCCAATACCAAATATTGGGCATTGTTCACTCCCACTGTGCACAGTCCGGCCCCCTAAAGTCTTAAGAACAGGGAACTGGCCCTTTGGAAAGTTTGGCGACCCCTGATGTATATCAAGCAAATATACTTTTTAAAGCAAAAACGATTATATGTTATAGATTTTGTCATGTCTCCATCATTATATTGTCATGTTATTCTTACGAGAGTTTTCACAATGTGTAATTTACTGTGTAACCTACTGTTCATGTTGTACCAGCGCCATCTAGTGGCCATTTACATATATCACATATTACATATTGGAACAATATTTTTGTCCCAGTTCAGCTACCATAGCTTTCACCTATGAACTTTGGTGACATCATCTTCCCTCCATATCTTGTTTTCTACAGGAAACTCAGCTAGAGGAAACTCAGCTAGTTGCATCCTCCATCATCTTAGTTTATGGCGGCATCGCTGGTGTGTATACTCTTATGGATGCTTAACATTATCATCCTGTATCTATGTCTTGTGTAACTTACATCTTGTGCACATTTCTTGTATTTGCATTGCTATGTACAGTAATGTCTTATATGCATTGCCACATGTCAGTATACATTAGTAAGTGTATTCTCTTTTCTGTTCCACAGTTTTACCACTCTAATTTCACGTATTTCCTTGCAATAAAAGTTGAAGTTGGACCTTGCTCCTTTGTCAATGCATTGAAGGAAATCAGGGTTATACTGCCTGTCAATCTATGTACCCTCACACATAGGGAGGACAGAACACATTTTTTTACCGGCATACTTGCATGTCACCTAATTGCATCCTCCATCTCTGGCTGCGGCACCTCTGGTAGTTTATTCAAATTTTAGCAAAGGAGAATATTTAAACCCAACCCTACAATCCAAAAATCCAAGTCTTGGTAAGCTATCAGTAGACCCAAGATTGTAGAGTGTTTGGGGGGCCAGCACCCTCAGATTGGATTAAATTGAAAGGAGTAGTTTTTAAGGTAAGCCTAGGCTATTTATTGTTGGTTGTACTTCGGCACTTCCAACCACTCCAATGGGTTTACAAGTCTTTACCCATGCAGTTTTCACTTTAAATGCCTGTCCCACAGGCTGCACAAATTTACCCTTTTTTTTCCTCTTCCATCGCTCTTTTTAGCCACCAGGAGAGAGAGTGTGTATTGCTAGAGGGCTTTTTTTCTTTGGAGGGTGCATGTGATCAGCAAAGGGCCAATCAGCACTATCCAAACAGATGGTCAGGGACCCTGCAGCCTTATAGGACAGCCACAGGATAATGAAAACTCCTCCTACATTTAAAAGGTGAGAACTTGACGGTAAATGTTTAGATGTGATTTGTCAGTTTTTTTGTAAATTTCAACATTAAAGTATTACTAAACCCAAGGCCCTGCATTCACTATATCTGGTCTCCCACAGTACACAGAACATGTAAATGCAATTTTTTTAAATAAATATATGACTTCTATGAGTGTCTGGTTAAAGCCTGTAGGAGGATTTTTTTATTCTCTTCAGACTGTCCTATGAGGCAGCAGGACCCCTGACCCTGTGTCTGGACAGTGCTGATTGGCCCAGTGTCGATCACATGCACCCTCCCAAGAAAAAAACCTCTCTTGCAATACACACCAAACTGAGAGCCAAAAAAGGGTCACAGGGAAGCTCAGGGTTCTGCAAAGTGTCCCAATTTGAGAAACATCTTGAATAAAGATTTTTTTATAAGGGAATTCAATGCTAAAAGTCTATGGAAAACTATGGGTAAGACCAACCTGACCTTTCTTGTTGCTAAGAGCTAGATTCTAGTAAAGACCTGTTTGTAGGGAGGCCAGAATGTGAGGAATAAAGTAAATTCTGGGATTGAACTGACTGCGCTCACACCAGGCAAAGTAAGATTTTCAGGTACAGTCAGTCCCCGAGTTACAAACATCCCACTTATATATGACTCATACTTACAAAGAGAGGGAGACAACAGGAAGTGAGGAGAAATCTAGCCCTAAGGATAGAAATTCACCCCTGTAAGAGTTCTCATGGGAAAAAGATGTCCCCACTGAAGATTTATCACCAATCCTTGTTTCCATGACAACCCAAAATTTTCAAAATCCAATCGCCACAGGGACAGAAAGTGAGGTGAAATCTTCTGAATACGGATACAGACAGCAAAACAAAGGTTACAGGGGTATTAACCCGTCCATATGCTATCCTAAACCTGTATAGCACCCTATAGCTAACTAAGAGTGTTGCACCAAATGCAAAGGTGAGTGGTCCAAATTCAAGGCTCAAAGAAACATTACACGCTGTCCCCATGGCACGGTGTTAGGGTATGGCCCCTAAGGATTTACTGAAGTTGTGAGTCTATAATCCTTGGTCTATGAATACATTACAGGAGAACATGTCCTGTACTGTATAAATAAGAGATGTTTATTCTTGCATATATTGTTCTTCAATAAAAAAAAAAAAAAAAAATATTATATATATATATATATATATATATATATATATATATATATATATATATATATATATATATATATATATATATATATATATATATATATATATATATATAAGGGACAGGCACCAAGCTTGCCAACACAGAAGTAAGGACTGTGAAAAACATGGAAGAACAAAAGTAGCTGACATTTTTGCCCATGTATTATCCAAGGGCCTGAAAAGAAAAAATACACGGGGCGCACCAACGTAGCGTATTACCTTAAAAACTGTTTGTTAAAAACGTATGTACATTATGTACATACGATATAACAATAAACAGTTTTTAAGGTAATGTGCTAGGTTGGTGCGCCCTCTGTATTTTTTCTTTTCAGTTTCCTTTGAGGTTTCCCCAACCCTTTATGAGTGGCAGCACAGCAGCCAAGGTCGTTTCCAGCTATCCAAGTCGCATAAACAAACCCTCAAGCACAGGAGCATTTATTTTCTTTTTCATATTATTATCCAAGGGCCATTCGGAGTATGGAAGAGCTAGTTAAAGCGGAACTCCACCCAAAAGGGGAAGTTCTGCTTGAAGGACTCGTCCCCCACTTCTCTTGCATAATTGCCACTTTTGAGTAGCGGGGGGAGCAGGTACCTGCTCCCACTTCTGATGGAAGTTCTCCTTCCTCCCTCCCCTCTGCAGTCTTCTGGGACACTGACAGGTCCCAGAAGACTGCATCCACCATGCCCAGTGGGCACCCGGCTGTGAAGCCACAAGCTGTCACAGCCAAGGGTCCATAGTGAAGATGCCTGTGCCACCAAGAGAGGGAGGACAGATGATGAAGACAGCTGGGGTGAGCTCACCGCTGGACTGTGGGACAGATGAGTGGCTGTTTTTTAAAAGTCAGCAGCTACACTTTTTGTAGCTGCCGACTTTTATTTTTTTGATAGGTGCCTGGAGCTCCTCTTTAAAGCCCTAGGAGGCACTGGAAATCCACTCAATACACTGAGCAGTCATTTTTCCTGAGATTATTTATAAGTGAAAGTCAAAACCTTACTAGGTATGATGACTAGGCAATCAATGACCAGTGCATGCAAGCAACATTAATATTCAACTGGCATGCACTATATAGTTCATACAAGAACAACAACCACATTTCAAGGATCCGTATGAAGTTCTCTTAGGGAAGCCTTATGTTGAGTTAACACAAAATACTAAATTAAACTTAAGTAGTATACCGCTTTTTTTTACTTTTAACTACAGGTAAGCCTATACTTACCTGTAGGTACAATTAATATCTCCTAAACCTACACGGTTTAGGAGATATTTGCTTTGCATGCAGCGGACCTTCAGAGTTCCTTGTCGGGAATTTCCGGAAAAGGACTCCCGCGCCCATGCGCGGGGGTGACGTCATCGCGGCTCCGGCCAATCACAGCGCCGGAGCCGCCGAACCCGGAAAAGACGCCGAGGGATCATGTCAGCTCCCACAGCGGTGTCCGGGGGTCCCTGTCGGGGCTTCGTTCTAAGGTAAGTGTTTCATAATGAGCTAGTATGCAATGCATACTAGCTCATTATGCCTTTGTCTTGCAGGTTTTTTTTTTTTTTCTTTGAGTTTACCACCGCTTTAACAAATTATAAGCAAAGATGACAGATTGCACTTTTATTAACAAACATATATGTTCAATATGTGGTAATCCATTGTTGATCCCAGGACCCACATGAGACCCACCCAAAAAGCATGCCTGAAACACGTGTATACAGTACACAAGAGGACAGTATTTTGCAAGCTGTTACAAAATGACAATGTTCCATGACAATAAATAAACCATACAGATGTCTAAACAAACATTACCTTTGCCACTTAATACTGTACACAAAGCACTAAGGGTACACACTGTTCATGCCATTTGAGTTGATGGATGAGCTGTTTGCAGAGTCATCTTCTTATAACATTTACAACCATGACCTATATTCAGTGGGGACAGAAGTGCACTTTAACTCTGCTAAACAACTGTCAAAAATAAAAAAAGATTTAAAAAAAAAAAAAAAAAAAAACAACTGTCATAAATAAAGTGCTAATATTAAAACCACTAAAGGTTCCATTTAGAAACTGACTTGGCATCTGCACATTTAAATACAAGGTTTTTGTTCTCCTGCTACCAATTTTCAATGCACGAGCATTTATTTTTTAGCAATTACAGTTTTTTATTCTATTCAGATTTGTACCTAGGATCTAGCCATTTATATTTGTGCAATGATAAACCGCTAATTGCACTTGGCATGGGAAATTCAGCATTATTTTAAAAAAGTTCCATAAATGCAGGAAATCTAGACATGCTGTTAGTTTCCCAATGTCATAAAGAAATATAGATTTAAAGGGTCGATCAAAACAGAATTGAGGTTTAGCTTTTAACTGCTGCACCATTAAACAAAATGATTACTTGAGCATTTTTTGCTATATGAACTTTTTCCTTCAGTTAAAAAACAGATGAAAAATTGCCTTAAGCAGACAAAAGTAACTGTGCCCTTTCTAAGGCTTGAGGCTTGTCATCTTCCAAAAGGATGCAGAGAGATTTTCTCATTACAACACTGGGAGTGTACCAGGTGCCAATGAGAAAGGACATGGTGAATCTAACGGAAGATTCTGCACAACAAATAAAGGTATGATTCTACAAAACATTTTGCTATAATTCTTGCAGTTTGTTTTCTTCCATGAAAAAGAAAAAAAAATACATATTAAAAAGACATGTATGGGATTTTTTTCTGTCTTTCCCAATCATACTTACCTAGGTGGATGCAGCATCGGTCTGATGCTGTATCTGTCCCCCCGCCAGCTCAAACACTGAAAACTGAGCGATCTAACATCGCCAATCGCTCGAGTCTCAGGGCTCCATGAGCAGAGAGCTGCTCACTGTAAGTCACCATTCTCTGCTCTGTCCCCTCCTCACTCATTGGAGTGCAGGGCTGTGGAGGGGGGCAGAAGCGGCTGTCTCAGCCTCTCAGCGGCAAACACTGAGAGGCCGGTCCAAGCATGTGGGCCGATCCCAACTCCATTGTCACATCCTTGCCCGAGCCTGGACCGGCTCTGTGACGTCAGCAAACAGCGGACTTTAGCCTGCTGTCTGCTGAAAATGGGTCACAGGAGTGCAGTTCGGACTGGACTCCTGTGATTCAAACAAGCTATGGCTGTACTTCTTTAAACTTGACCCCCCTGACATGAAGCCTGGACTAGGGCAACACAGGCAATGTTAATCTCTTGCTACCAATCGTTGAATTTGTTTTACACCAGGGGTGTCAAACTCAATTTCATCAAAGAGCCGCATAAGCATTATGATTGCCCTCCAAGGGCCAGTTGTATTTGGGGTGCACTACCGTAGATGCAGAGTGCACATGCGAACTTCAGGAGTGCATTATGTACAGAGTGCAGGGTTTATTTGTGCGCTATGCACAGTATGCAACCCAACCCCCCCCCCCCCCCAAACTACCTACCTGTGTAGGCCGCTATGCCTCGCCCTGCAAAGAGGTCGTTCTCTCTCTCAGATCCTGGAGATCTGTCCCTGCCATGAGAGCGTGCAGAAATCTGTTACTTCCGGGAGCTGCTGTGTTTGCAAGTGACAGCGGGGAGCAGAGGGCCAGAGCTGGAGGGTGCAAGGACCACTTGACAATGCCTAGAGGGCCAGATTCAGCGGGCCATGTGTTTTACACTGTGGTCACCATTTGCATTCATGGCATAATTC
Organism: Pelophylax lessonae; assembly: GCF_965119305.1. Classification (NCBI taxonomy): domain Eukaryota; kingdom Metazoa; phylum Chordata; class Amphibia; order Anura; family Ranidae; genus Pelophylax; species Pelophylax lessonae. The sequence goes on from NC_138771.1 coordinate 299,009,976, forward strand.
CCACTCTCTCTCTGTTTTGATGTGCCATGTTTTCTGAAAACATTCTTTCCTGACACCAGCATGGCAGCATACATGTGGTAGTAGCCAGAGATGTATAGTAACTAAGTAGAACTACTTCACTGCTGTACTTAAGTACCAAAAGGTGGTATCTATACTTTCCTGGAGTATAATTTTTTTCTCCTACTTCCACTTTTACTTCACTACATTTTTTCGATGATTTCAATACTTCTACTCCAATATTTTTTTTTGTGCTGCATAGTTACTCGTTACAATTATAAAAATTACCACTGCCAGAACAGTAGATGGCAGGTTTCATGAAGCTCAAAACATGTGTATTATCAGCGTATACGAAAATAAATGCTACTGTATGTATAAATAAAAGCTGCATTTGAAATAATAAAAAACAATATGATGTTCAAACTTTTGACTTCTTTCTTTAATAACTACATAACACAGTACTTGTACTTTTACTTTCAGTACTTGAGTAGCAATTGTTTTTTCAAAACTACTGGTACTTTTACTTTCAGTACTTGAGTAGCAAATTTTTTTTTAAAAAACTACTTGCAATACTTAAGTACAAAAAATGTTGAATACTTTAGTACTTCTACTCAAGTCACTTTTTGATCGAGCACTTCTACTTTTACTCAAGTATGGGTTTCAAGTACTTTATACAGCTCTGGTAGTAGCCCTGCCTACTTATGCTCACAGGACCAGTGTAATGCTACAAAGCCCGGGTCGGCAACCCGTTGATTGCAACCGTCTGACAGGTAGACCATGACTGTGCCTCTGCTCCTGACCGTCCCCGCCACATCGCAGATCAACAGTGGCATTTTACATTACAGCCAAGGCAAGTACTAGGTAAAGGGCGAGCCACACGGGAACAGGAGAGACAGCACCAATCAGTGAGCTGAGTCCCTGCTCAGCAGATCCTGGAGCTGTGTCTGCGTTAAAGCAGCCACGGCAGAGACTCAGAAAAGTGGTGGGCACATGCTGCAAAGCAGGTAACTTCAGGGGTCAGTGGCAAAGGAGGCAGCAGGCTAATGGAAGGTTCTTAGAGCTGGGCTGGCAATGTTATAAAAGGCTGCTGCTTACAATGCCAGAGACATCAACATCTATTTTGTATTATTGTGGCAGTTGAGAGGGGGAATTGGTAAATGGCTAGGGCTGTAGATAAGAAAAAAAAAACAGGCTGCTGTGTGTTATTCTTGGCTCGCATTTCTGCATGTTGTTAAATGCCCGTCTCTTTAGCAGACGAGAGAGGGTGCCACTTAATGGCACACCCACACATCCTAAACTGCATGTGTTTTCACACACATCATAGCACAGGGTGCTCAGCACCCTGTGGTTCAGGGCGATTTTCCAGAAGGGTGGGACAATTCTTTCCCCATGTTTCTCACAGGTAGGGCAGCCCAAATAAATGAATGGGCTGCCCTACACACAGCACACAGTAGTGTGAACCAAGGCTTAGGACCCATTCACACTTGCGGCAAAATAAATTAGAGCATTTTAGTGAGCGGCCAGAAGTCCATAATGGGCTGCAGTGACATGTGCCAGGGATCGGTGTGCTGTGTGTTTTATGGCATCCTGCAGCTCCCTTTTTTTTATTTCACTTCATTCATGTCACCAAACAGCAATGCAATGTGTTTCACCAGCTATGCGGTGCCATCCAGTGAGGTGCGATATTATGCAGCATGTCTGCATTTTATCACACCCCTGGGCTGTGTCACAGAAAAAACTGAATTTTTGTAAAATCTTACCTGTAAAATTCCTTTCTCTGAGTCCTCCGACAGTCGCCGCCTCCTCTAAGTCATCACTATTGGGTATTGTCATCTGCTCCGCAGGAGTAGCTAGGCATATAGACTTAGTTAAAAACAAAAGGCATTTGCATGTATACACCCCTGGGGGCTGTCCCATCTGGTCAATACCCCCCCTGCAGTGTCCACTCCCAACTCAGTTTGGTAGCATAGCAGTAAGTAACAAGAACCCCATAGAGGGGCGGGGGCGGCGACTGTCGGAGGACTCAGAGAAAGGAATTTTACAGGTAAGATTTTACAAAAATTCAGTTTTCTCTTACGTCCTCCGACAGTCGCCGCCTCCTCTAAATCATCACTATTGGGATGTCCCAAAGCAGTATAGACATGAGGGGTGGGATACGCAACCGTAGAAGAGGCAACGCCGTACCCATATCAGAGAAAGGAACCTTACATACACTGTAAGAGAACCCACTGGGCAACAGAAAAAAACAATGCTCAACAGGAGCAACCGCCCAGGAAAGCAAACACCAACAGCCAGAGACCCATAAAAAAACAAGGGTCCTTCATGGCACTGCCGCACTGAGAACTTTGCGGCCAAAGGAAGCATCAGCTGATGCCAGAACATCTACTTTGTAGAATTTTGAGAAAGTGTGCACCGACGACCAAGTCGCAGCCTTGCACACCTGGGCCACCGAGGCCCTATGCCAACAAGCCCAGGAAGTACTCACAGATCTAGTAGAGTGCACCTTAACAGGGAAGGGTGGAACCCGTTCCTTCAAAGCATAAGCCTGTTCAATGGTCTGTCTGATCCATTTGGCAATAGTTGCTGCGGACCTGGGCCATGCCCTTCCGAGATCCCTCAGGAAGAACAAACAGGGAATCCGTTTTACGAAAGGATTCAGTAGACGACAGGTAAACCCTGATCACCCGGACAACATCCAAAGAATGCAAAGCAATCTCCTTTGGATGCTTAGGCTTCGTGCAGAGCGAAGGCAGAACAATTTCCTCATTAAGGTGAAATTCAGTGACCACCTTGGGAAGAAAGGACGGAAGTGTTCTCAACACCACCTTATCCTTATGGAGAACCAAGTAAGGGGAGCGGCAAGATAACGCCGCCAGCTCCGACACCCTGTGAGCCGAAGTGATCGCCACCAAAAAGGCGACCTTCTTTGACAGCAGAGGCAAACAGATCTCCCTTATATTTTCAAAGGGAGCACGCTGTAACACGGACAGAACCAAGTTCAAGTCCCATGGAGGTAAAAGCTCCCTCCTGGGAGGAACCAAGTGTCGCACACCTTGAATGAAGGTGCGGACCAAAGAGTTAGACGCCACAGGACGTTGGAAAAGGATAGCCAGGGCAGACACCTGACCCTTTATCGTGGCCAGCGCCAAGCGCTGATCCACTCCAGACTGGAGGAAAGCCAACACTCTTGACACCGAGTAAGAACGAGGGGAAAACCCCCTGGACTCACACCAGGCGAACTAAGCTTTCCAAGTATGGTAATAGATTTTACCAGAAGAGGATTTCCTAGCCTTGATCAGAGTAGGGATAACCTCAGGGGAGAGACCCTTGTCCCTCAGGACCTGGGTCTCAGCAGCCAGGCCGTTAAAGCCAGCGACTGTAAAGCAGGATGGAAGATCGGTCCTTGAGACAGAAGATCTTCCCGCATGGGCAGTCGCCACGGAGGCGCCACTGCCAGGTGAACCACGTCGGCGTACCAGGACCGGCGAGGCCAGTCCGGCGCTACCAGAATCACCAGGTGCGGCTCCGAGGCTAGCCTGCGGAGGAACCTGGACAGCAACTGAATTGGAGGAAAGGCATACATCAGACGATACTGATGCCAAGGGGCCACTAACGCATCCTAGGCGTCCGCCAATGGATCGCGCGTTCTTGCCACGATCTTTCCCACCTTTCGATTTAGCCGAGATGCGAACAGATCCACGTCCGGGGATCCCCACTTCGCACACAGCATTTGGAAGACCTCCGGGTGTAAGGACCATTCCCCCTGGTCCAGGGCCTGGAGACTCAGATAGTCTGCTTGCCAATTTTCCACACCCAGAATGTGAACTGCTGAGATTGCCGGGACAGGAGTCTCGGCCCAAGACAGAATGTCGGTCACCTCCCGGGCCACCGAGCACTCCTGGTGCCCCCTTGGTGGTTGATGTAAGCCACCGCGGTAGCATTGTCCGTCTGTACCCGGACAGAACGACCCTGCAGACGGTCCAACCACTGTAGGAGGCAGAGCTTGATCGCTCGCAATTCCAGGACGTTGATCGGAAGGGAAGACTCCTCCTCCGACCAAGTGCCCCGGACAGACAGGGTGCCCAGGACCCCACCCCAGCCTAATAGGCTGGCATCCGTGGTGATCACCGTCCAAACCAACGGACGGAACGACTTGCCCACCGTCACCGACGGGGACTGGAGCCACCACAGAAGAGCCAATCTTGTCTGACGACTCAAGGAGATATGCAGATCCAGGGACTGAGCCAGTCCATCCCAGTTGACCAGGATTTCCGCTTGGAGAGCCCGCGTGTGGAACTGAGCAAAAGGTATCGCCGCGAAGGTCGACACCATTAACCCCAGAACCCACATGCAGGTCCTGAGTGACGATGCTGGAACCTCCCTGAGGGACCCGATCTCGTCCCGCAATGTTCGGAGCTTGTCCTCCGGCAGGAACACCTTCGCCTGAGCAGAGTCCAGAATCATCCCCAGGTAGGGAAGACGAACTGAAGGGGGCAATGACGATTTCTGAATGTTGATTGTCCATCCCAACTCCTGAAGCGTCCGGACCGTGATGGACAGGTCGCGCACCATGTCCTGACTGACACTCAATATTATGAGGAGATCATCCAGGTACCCCAAGACCGCAATGCCCTGAGCCCTCAGTAGGCCCAGAACCGGCGCCAGAACCTTGGTAAAGACCCTGGGAGCCGGAGCGAGACCGAAAGGTAACGCCACAAACTGGTAATGGTCTTCCGCGACGGCAAACCGAAGGTACCGCTGATGACCCTCGAAGATGGGGACATGCAGGTACGCATCCTTGAGGTGTATTGAAGCCAGAAACTCTCCTGGGCTCAGAGAAGCCACCTTCGATCGGAGAGACTCCATACGGAATTTTCGAACTCGCACAAAGCGGTTCAGCGCTTTTAGGTCCAGGATAGGATGCACTTTGCCCTCCTTTCTGGGCACAGTGAACAGATTGGAATAAAAGCCCCGAAACCTGTCCCGGTGAGGCACCGGGACGATCACTCCCTGAGCAAGGAGGTCTTGAACCGCACGGTGCAAGTCCTGCAGACGCCCCGGAGGTAAATTAAGATTCGATGGGAAGAATCTGTCCGCTGGCCGGGAAAGAAACTCGATCTTGTATCCCGACCGAACAATTTCCTGAACCCACCTGTCCGAAATCCAGGGCAGCCAAGGTTGGAGGAAACCGCGCAAACGTCCCCCCACCCCAGAAATGGGTGAGGGCGTGCCTTCAGGCAGAAGTGGACCGGCCCGTCGAAGCGGTATTGCCTGACTTCTGCTTACCTGCCCAGGGCTTCTTCTGTCCGCCCTGGCACTTGAAGGGCTTGCCCTTGGATTGGTTCCGAAAGGCACGAAAGGAACCCTGACTGGATCTGGGCGCAGAACTCCTCTTGCCCTGGAAGGACTTGTGCTTCAGGTTCTGGGGCAGCATAGTGCTCTTGCCCCTTTACCAGGGTATCCAACGCCTCGCCAAAAAGGCGAGAGCCAGCATAGGGAAAATCAGCAACCGTTTTCCGCGAGGACTGGTCGGCTGACCAGCTCTTCAGCCATATCAGGTGTCGGTTAAGCACCGCGACACTGGAGAGGTGAGCCACCAAGGGGGCCTCATTCAAGGCCGCATCACACAGATACATGATTACCTGGTGGATTTGATCCACCATTTCCAGCCGGGCAGGCGGAACGTCATCAGACACGAGGTTGCTCCTAAGCACCTTAGACCAGTCAGCAACCGCCTGCGCCACTAATACGGACGCGAAAATCGGTTTGAGCAGAGAGCCCGCCACCGTATAGGAATGGCGGGCCAAAGACTCCAAACGCCGGTCCGTTGGGTCCCGGAAAACCGGGGAATCCTCCGTAGGAACCAAGGTAGCCTTATTCAACACTGCAACCGTGTGATCCACCTGTGGAGGTACACACCAGCGTGATTCCGTAGCCGTGCAAAGGGATAAAGCAATTTGAACCGACTAGGCACCACGAACGGACGCTTTAACGTGCGCCACACTTCATTAACAGTGTAATGAAACTCAGCGGGACAGGGAAAAACCTGCGCCGACTTGCGGGTCCTGTGCGTCCCAAAAGAAGACACAACGCCCGGGGGACTGGGCTCATCCTCCAAATGTAAAGTGTCCTTCACAGAAATAATTAATTCATCCATGGTCGCCCGTTCCTCGGGCGACCCCGGCGAGGAGGTATCAACCCACTCTACCTCCGCCTCAGACCCCTGCAGGTCCAAGGATGAGCGGGACCCTGAAAAGGGCACGCTTGCAGCAGCAGCCATATCACCATCTGAATCAGAGGAGAGGGACAATCTGGGCCTCTTACGAGCAGCACGTTCAGCCATCAGCATTTCCATATTAGACACCAAAGTCGCCACTACAGCGGCCAAATCAGGTCTCAGAGGGGCCACAGGAGAACTGGGGGCCCCCACCAGGGCTGGTGGAAATTTGCTGTCCTGAGAATCCATGCTCAAGTGAGAAAAAAAGGACAGTGCAAGAAGTAGGTGCTGTCCCCTTAAAAGCGCTGCGAATGCGCAGCCCACCGCTCCAGCTACAAAGATAGAAAAAGACCCCCAAACAGGAAGAAGACAAAACTGAGCCAAAAGCGACAGTACAGAGATATATTGAGAGCAATAACCTGCAGAGCCCCCGCAGAGTGTTGCCACCGCTGTCATGCTTCAGAGGAAAGAGGAAGTGCTGTAAAAGTAGGCTGAACCATCTGCTGCATGACCCGGGGAAAATGGCTGCCCCATAGGAACGTATGGGAGACTCCACCAAAATGGCCGCCGACATGCGGCCGAACCGAGCGATCGGTCACCGCAAAAATGACGGCGATTGGCGCCACTTCAGCATGTAGAGTAGCCCATAGAGAAGCTCACATGCTTGCCCAGTGTATAAAAAATGGCGGACCGTGCGGTGGCACCCCGCCGCGGTCCATACACAGTCCGTACCCCCAAACACCTAAGTGACCCAGGGAAGGGGACCCCTTAAGCACACACACAGCGCCTCAGCGCATGTACAAGCGATCCCCGCAGGGATCGCAGCAGGGGTCACACAAGGCACAGACATGGGGAACACACAGCAACCAGGACTGCCACCCCACACAGAGGCCCCACACAGAAGCACTTACCTGTACCCGATGGCGTGGGGAGCCTCACAGAACGGAAAGCCGCTGTCCTCATCTGACAGGGAATGCCGTTTGCCAGGGACATTGCACTGCTAAGTCACAGATGCGTCCAGTGAGGTAGCCACCTCACAGCTGCATCCCTGTAGCGAACAGGGATGGGTCGTTCATAATGCCAGGGCGAACCATAGCTGAACGCTTGATGGCGGGCTGGGGGTCCATGTGACCCTCTGTGCCCTGGAGAACCAGGGCGGCCAGTCCGAATCCCAGCACCGCATGTCCATCTTCGTTCGAAGAGTCGACTAAAAACTAAAGCTGACAAAATAAACAGCTAGTAAAGAAAGAAAAACTGACATTTTCCAAGAAAATCAAATAAAAAATAAGATGAGACCGAAGCCCCAGCACAGGGAAAGCCTAACTACTCCTGATGCTAGGCAAATTAAAACTGAGTTGGGAGTGGACACTGCAGGGGGGTATTGACCAGATGGGACAGCCCCCAGGGGTGTATACATGCAAATGCCTTTTGTTTTTAACTAAGTCTATATGCCTAGCTACTCCTGCGGAGCAGATGACAATACCCAATAGTGATGACTTAGAGGAGGCAGCGACTGTCGGACGTAAGAGAAAAGGGGGCATATAGAAAACCGCTGTTGCCCTGGCAGTGACTAGCATTCTTTCAGTGCTGAAAAATGGCAATCACTGCTTCAATGTGAACAGGTACTTACGCACCATGACCCTGACCTCTGCGTTACTTACTACTTACCTCTGAATTCTGGTTCACATACTACTGATCTCTGCACTACTCATGCCTGTGCTCTCCATTACTTACTCCTGACCTCCTGAATTACATGCTACTTACCACTGACTTCTAAACTGGGCATTGCATAGTACTCACCTCCCAACTCTGCATTATATATTTTGGACCTCTGCACTCCATGTTACATACTGCTGCCCTCTGAACTCAGAAGTACTTGTTACTGCGCCCTAAACTTTTCAAACCTTTCTTTTTAATAGCACCTTATTAGGTTATCTCCCAAAAAAAAAAAAAGTGCAACAAGGCCTGGTGACCTTTGATCTCTTCTATGTCATTCAGGTAGATCTACAACTCTCCAAGGTTACCTACCCTTGCTATAAAGTGTTGACACAACAGCCCGTTCCCTTTGTTGTCATCATGGAACTCACAGCCAGTGTGAAGAGAAGAAACCCTTACCTGTCACCTTAGGTGGTTTTCTGCACAGGTTCAGCCTCTCATGTAGTGCAGTCCTTAACCTTGGGATGCTGAATGCTCTGATAAGGCAGGGAACTCCTGTGGATCTTTTGGGGTGAAAAATTGGGTAGTTCCATATACAGCAGTGCAACCAAGGCCATTTTCCTCAGAAGTGCTCCTTGTCTGGAGCTTGCCTCCCAAGAAGTGAGTGGATCTATGCAGCATTTGCAAAACAAGTATGTTTTTTTTGTTCTTTTTTTTTTAAATTTATCTTTGAATGTACTTAAAAGCTATGTTACATCTCCTCTCGGATGCGCCACAGCTGTGTTCCAGTGTACATTCTAGTGGCCATTGTGGAAGGAAAAACGAAGGGTCTACATACAATGATGCATAATGCTGAGCATGTTAAATGGATAGAATTTACATGGGGGTCATCTTGGGTTTGGGCAAATACTGACCCAGTGGCCATCTTGGAGTTGGGCAAAACTGCCCAGGAGCCATCTTGGAAATGGGCAAAGTGCGAAGATGGACAGGAGTTAGAAGCAGGCAGCAGAGAGGAGGAAATCCACAGGACAGGAATGCATGCCAGAACACCCATAGCTGCAACCCCTGCATCAAGGGACATTTCTTGTTACCAGTGGATAGATACACCCTCATTTATGTATTCATAGTGCATTAATTATTATACTTGACTAAAGTCAGTATTGCAGCTGCCTGCACTCACTGCATAACAAAGATCCACACAGTTCCTATAGGTAAGGGCCATCAGGCCAGGTAGGTATTTTGCTACTAAAACAGTGCATTCAGGAGCCAACAGGCCTCGCTCTCTGGTAAGAAGACCAGTCTATCCTACTGACAGAAATCCAGTCCAAGGTAAGAAAATCCTCTTCCAGACTGAAAACCCCAGCACTATGGCCTAAAGAGGGTGTCAACGCTGCATTAACGAGGTACACAGAAACTCTCCTTCCCACTATGCTTAGCTGCAAAGAATTGCTGTGAAACCTGGGTAAATCCGCCTTTACATGATAAATAGTGTGCCAAGATTGCCTTAAAGAGATAGACAGAAGCACTTCTGCCTACTCTTCAAAGCTGCAAAGAATTGATGCGTGCCCTGGGTAAAGCTGTCCTTACAAGATAACTGTCAAGACTGCCTTTAAGAGGTAGACAGAAGCTCTCCTGCCAGCTATCAATACTTGCAAAGGATTGCTGTGAACCATGGGTGAAGTTACCATAGAAAAGTTGTTGCAAATAACTCAAGCTGCATTAGCCCCAGTTCACACTATACCCGCATGTGAATAGCACAAGAACCAAACCGCATTCCTGTGCAATTCACATGTGATTCATTGCATTGCAATTTGAGCCCAATCATTTTGAACAGGCTCAAATCGCACAGCATCACATCAAAGAATCGCAAACACTTTTTTTTGGAGCCGCACCGCAACCAGATTACATGGTTCTTTCGTACCATGCAATCCAGTACAGGCAAACCATGCTGCGTTTGTAATGCTTTTGGGGTATTAATATTATATTGACAACTGCAACAGATAGTATACACAGTGTTATTGCAATGCGGTGCAGGAAATGCGCTCTGTACTGATGCTCCAATTTCTGGTTCCACCATATCAAGTTAACTCAGCAGACAATCATCCAACTACATAGTATAGGGTTCAGGTTCCAAGCCTTCCTGACAGGACGTACTATGCTGATCCACACCTAGACGTCTATCCTCACTTTCTCTATGTTCTATCGGGTGCTTGTGGTGATTGTGGCCCTATTAATGCACTTGCAACAGGAGTTGTTGGGTTTTGTCTGTGATGCTGTTTTCCTTGTGCTGATATCTAGGTTTTCGGGGCAGGCTTTCAGGCTGCACCCCCTATGAAGAGCGGTTGGTGTGGATGGGGAGGGAATGGGGACGGTGCTCAATTGTTTTTCTACCAGGTGGACATTCTGCCTCATCTGAAGCCAGTATCTAGTATAAGTACCCTTGAACAGCAAGTAGTTCCCAGCTTTGTTGTCGTTGCATCAAGAGCCTGTGAGCAATTGCTTTGACCTGCCTTAGGTTAAGTATTGCCTCAATACATCCAGATTGAAGATAGGACACTTGCACACAACAGTCGTTTCGGTAGCCAGGACAGCTATACCTAGTTCCTTAGAAACCAAGAAGGGTAGAAGGCGGGGGCGTGGCCGGGATGTGAAGCGGAGCGGTCGCACAGTGCTTGAGCTCCGGTCCTCAGTGATCATTATCTTCTTCCAGCCTCTCTTTTTTCAGCTCCGGCACCCCACTTACCTGCACCCTGGGTTCCAGAAGACGGGGGACATCCACGCGGCTTCCTCCGCTGTCTCCGGGGAAGCTCCGCTCCGGTAAGAAGTCCGGTGCTTCGGGTCCTGTCTCCAGCGCGGCCATCTTGCCCACGAGGCCTTCCAACTCCAGGATGGCAGCTGGCTCTCAGCAGGCTCCTAGCCCAGGGGTGAGCAAGGATCCGTCCCCATCCGACATTCTGGAGGCCATTAAAGTCTGCAAAGACACACTTACGGTCAAGATGGACTACATGGCGACAGATATCAGCTTGATCCGCCACGACTTAGATAAATTTCGGTCCAGAATGTCGGAGGCGGAGGACCGTATCTGCCAGCTAGAGGATTCAACCCGGGCGGACTCCAGGGATCTCCATGCCCTCCAACTGCAGGTCCGGGCATTGCAAGATCGGGCGGAGGACACCGAAAATCGGCTGCGGAGGAATAATATCCGGATCCTGGGCCTACCAGAGCGGGCAGAGGGCTCCCGCCCTGCGGAGTTCGCTGAGCAGTTTCTCACCTCCTTGCTGGATTTGGGGGATATGCCTCCGACGTTCGTGGTGGAACGTGCACATCGGGTTCCCCCGGCGCCTCCGATCCCTGGAGCCCCCCCCCCGCCCGTTTCTGCTCCGACTTCTGAATTACCGGGACCGCATCCTCTCCGCTGCCAGGACGAAGCCGGATCTCCGCTTTGAAAATGCCAAGGTCATGTTGTTTCCAGACTATTCCCCGGAGGTCCAGCGAAGACGGCGTATGTTTACGGACATCCGCAGGCGGCTGCGTGAGAAGGGGATCAAGTTTAGCCTGCTTTACCCTAGCCGATTGCGGGTGATAGATGGAGATCGCACGCGCTTTTTTGAGGATCCGGAGGCGGCGGTTGCCTGGCTTGACGTCCGTTAACCTCCCTGCTTGATCTCCCCCGGGAGTCCTGTGCCCGGTCGCGGTGCTCCTGATCCCCTGGATGCCTACACCTGCAGGTTTGACCACCTTTCTCCTTTTTGTTTGCCCGGGCTTGTGACTGTCCCCCCCCCCCCTTGATCCTTCCCCTTGTCCCGGACTGAGACTGGTTGTCGATTGCTCCTACATCCGCAAGTCTCCTTGAACTGGCACGGTCCCCCCCCCCCCCTTTCCCACTTCCTCTCCCCTGTTGGTCGGTGCCGGCCGTTTTTGCCCTATAGCACGGGATCCTGTCTTGCTACGGATCGGAGCCATGCCCAGGACTGACGTCGGGAAGACTCACCGAGAGTGCCACTTCCCTCCTGGGATCTTTTTGAACTGACATTGTTGGGTGTCCCCTTGGCGGACTGTCGCGGACTGACCCCCCTCAGAACTCTGGCCCGGGCCTCTGCTCCCGCTCCTGCTCCCACGAGGGGCTCGGCTGGTTGATGGCTGAGCCTGCTCGCACCGTTTTTTCTTGTTCGGGGTTCAAACTGTCCCCTGTCCCCCCCACTGTTAGGAGGGGGCTGGGGTACAGTAGGGTAAAGATACTATGTTGGGGTGTTTTGTTCTCCCCCCTGGAGAACTACTTGTTTTTGTCTTTTCTTTATTCTTTTTTTTTCTTTCTGTTTTGTATGTGTTTATCTGGTACATGGTCTGCTAGGCCTTGCTGCTCCCTGGGTGCCTATCCTGATTGGGGTCCCTCGGGGGTGCTCGCATTCCACATGTTACATGATGGCGTCTTCTAAATTGTATACTTGCTCTGTGATTTCGTGGAATGTTAGGGGCCTTAATTCCAAATTCAAGAGGGCTCTCCTATTTCAATACCTGCAACGTTATAGCCCCTCCATTCTGATTCTGCAGGAGACTCATCTGGTGGGCAGCAAGCTTCTCTCACTAAAAAGGCCTTGGGTACAAAAGTCCTTTCATGCCTCTTATTCTACGTATGCCAGAGGGGTCACCATTCTGATTCGGAAATCCTTGCCCTGCGAGGTGGAGGCGTACATACTGACCCCTCTGGTAGGTATGTGGTACTGGTGTTCACGATGTGGCGACAGAGGTACGTGGTGGCGGGTATCTATGTGCCCCCGCCGTTTAAAGCTGAGGTCCTCTACACCGTCCTGGAGAGAGTCTCCAAGTACTGTCCGGCCAAGGTGCTTCTCCTGGGGGATTTCAATGCCATCCTCTCCCCGGACCTGGATAGACCTGTGCCACCCAAGACCTTCTCAGGGGACCTTCTCCGTTGGGCTGAGGCCGCGGGGCTTCAGGAGGTTTGGCGTTGGAAGTACCCTCAGGAGCGAGCCTACTCCTGTTTTTCGGCCACTTACAAAACGGCGTCCAGGATTGACTATGGTTTCGCCAATCCGTCGATGTTGCTGGATGTGGAGGGGGTCTCTTACCTCCCCAGCGGCTTGTCGGACCATAGTCCCCTGCAGGTCGTCCTGCGAACGGGGTGTGATCGTGACGGCTCCATGTGGCGTCTCGGCGCCCATTGGGTCGAGCACCCTGATATTGTGACTCAGACCCCGTCCGTGATTCGTGAGTATTGGGACATCAATGCGGATACGTCCTCTCCCGGGATGGTGTGGGATGCCTTCAAAGCGGTTACGAGAGGTCATTACATGTCAACCATCAAAGCTGTCAAGGTGCGCCAGGCACTTACGGTGACGACCCCGGAGTCGGCGGCTGAGGAGGCCTCTGACCGTTACGTTCGGGACCCCTCGGCGGTCAACTTTGAGGGGTTGCAGGCAGCCAAACGGGACCTGCATCTCCACTTGTCTGAGGACGCCAGGCTGTCCATGTATCACGCTAGGCAGAGGTTCTTTGAGCACGGGACCGAAATGGGAGGCTGCTGGCCACCATGTCTCATCATGATACCCCCCTCACATTGGTGCCTGAACTTACCTCCCCTACGGGGGAGGCGATCACCTCTCTGACGGGGATAATGGAGACGTTCCGGACTTTCTACTCACGGTTATATGATACTACCCTCCCGGCTGACCTCGGCCCGGAGGTCCTGAAGGGGCTCCTGGACCCCGTGGCTCTGGGCTGGCTGTCTGACTCGGAGCGTGTGGGTCTGGTTCGGCCGGTCACGGCGGAGGAGGTGGAGGTGGTGATTAGGTCCATTCCTAGGGGCAAAGCCCCGGGCCCTGACGGGTTACCTATTGAATTTTATGGGACTCACGTGGGGGTTCTGGCCCCTCTCTTGGCAGCATTATATAATGACTGTCTGGAGATGGGCTCTTTGCCACCCTCTATGGCAGAAGCCCATGTCATCTTAATTCACAAAGCCCCTAAAGATCCTAAATTATGTGCTTCTTCCCGACCGATCGCCTTACTTAATTGCGATCTAAAAATCCTCACCAAAATCCTAGCCTCCAGGCTTCGGCCTATCCTCCCCTCCGTGATCGACCAGGACCAGACTGGGTTTATGGCCCGCAGGTCTACGGACATTAATCTGCGCAGGTTGTTTACGAATCTACAGACGCAGCATCTGAACGCTGGCACGAGGGTGGTGGCGTCTCTAGATATAGAGAAGGCATTCGACTCGGTGGAATGGCCCTTTCTGTGGGAAGTGCTGAGGAGAATGGGATTCCCCCTTTTGTTCATCCGATGGCTACAAATTATATACCGTTCCCCCAGGGCGGCGATCCGTCTTGGGGGCCGGTTGTCTGCCCCCTTTTCACTGTACAGAGGCACGCGGCAGGGCTGCCCGCTCTCTCCGGCCTTGTTCGCCATTGCCATGGAACCTGTGGCTGAGGCACTTCGGACCTCTCCGGAGGTTCGGGGGTTGCGTGTGGCGTGCAGGGCCGATCCTAGGGTAACAGACGCCTGGGTGCAGAAATATTTATGGCGCCCCCTGTGTGGGCGTGGTCATATTACTAACCCCTCCCCTTTCCTAATGGGACCTGGAGGGGGTCTCTCCAAGGAACACAGAGAGGGCCTCTGTTAGAGAGTCTGTTAGAAAGAGCCTCCACCAGGCCCCCATTAGAGACTACAATGGGGTTGTATCATGGGACCTGGAGGGGGGTCTTTCGAACAGAGGTCATCTTTGTGTGCATTTTAAAGTCTATGTTAGAAAGACCCCCCACCAGGCCCCATTAGAGACTACAACGGAGTCTAGGGGGGTTTATCTTACAGAAGCCCTCTCTGTGACTATTGGAGAGTCTCTGATAGAAAGAGTCCCCTCCATCCCCGATGAGAGACTACATTAGAGTGTCACCGAACAATAGAAAAATAAACAATATTATATTAATAGCACTTTGATGCCCAGGCCCAAGACTAGAAGACTTCACTTTTCTTAAATAATGGGTACTGGGGCTGGCTGCTGGTCCTGGGGCCTGGCTTCTGGGGCTTTGCTGCTGGTCCTAAGGTCTGGCTGCTGGGGCTGGCCTGCTGGTCCTGGGGTCTGGCTGCTGGTCCTCCTGATTCCTGGCTGCTGGTCCTGGTTTTTGGGGCTAGGCTGCTGGTCCTGTATTCCGGCTGCTGGTCCTGGGGTCTGGCTGCTGGTCCTGATTCTTGGCTGCTGGTCCTGGGGTCTGGCTGCTGGTCCTGATTCTTGGCTGCCTGTCCTGATTCCTGGCTCCTCTGTGGTGTGCCGGGCTCTGTGGTGTAAAGCTCTTGTGTGACATCTCAGCGGGGCTGCGGATGTCACTGTGAGAACGGCGCCTCCATAGTCCTGGCTCACAGGCGGAGTGACATCAAATGCACTCCGCCTGTGAGAGGAGGAGCCGTGCAGAGAAAGTAGGCGGCTGCAGTAGAGAGCAAAGCCATTGCTTCCTCTGTATGGCTCCTCCTCTCCAGGGCTGGTGCAAGGATTTTTGGCCCCTAGGCAAAATAAAAATTGCTGCCCCCCCATATGCTCGTGAATGTGCGGTACAATGCGCATTATTAGTACACATACACTTCCATAAGCCTAAAACGTTTTACTATGCATTAAACTTCAGTCTAAGTTACAGTCAGAGCATGTAATGTACACTACACATACACTTCCATAATGGTCATGTGACATCACCGTCATGTTATGGAAGTGTATGTGTAGTGTACATTACATGGTCTGACTGTAACTTATCAAACCCAGTGATCACACTGTGATCAGCCCATACACAGGCAGGCACTTTAATTCATCTGTCAGTGTGGGACTGAGATTTGTCCCCTGGTAAAGTCTGCCTCCCTCCCAGGCTCTGCTAATCAGTGTCACAAACTGCCAGCATACACTAAAACTTCAGCAGGCTCAGGCTGTGGGATGGCCGAGTCACACTCACACACACGCCATGAGACTTCTTCCTCCACCGCTCCGCATGGGAAAAAGGGGCTGGACTGGAAGTCTCTGAGCAGCCCCCAGCCTGCTTGCAGTAACAGACAGAGGAAGATTGTAAGGAGAGGCAGCTGCTATACTACACTCAGCGATCCATCCCATCAATGGTTACACCTCACACCTCACCTGATCATCTGTCATTGTCATGTGCTTGCCTTTTTAAAGCTGGAACTCTCACCTGGCATCTCCCTCTGTCCTGTCTTCCTCCCCCACTGTCGCCCCTTCCCTCAGCTCACAACTACAAACATAGGCGTGCGCAGCCTATGGCATTAGGGTGTGCACCTCAAACCAAAGCTCAAACACACACAGTGTATACACACACAGTACACAAACACACAGTATATACACGTATACACACACACAGTATATATACACACACACACAGTATACACACACATACACACAGTATACACACAGTATACACACACACACACACACACACAGTATACACACAGTATACACACACATACACACAGTATACACACACACAGTATATACACACACACACACAGTATACACACTGTATATACACAGTATACACACACACACACACAGTATACACACTGTATATACACAGTATACACACAGTATACACACACAGTATACACACACACACCGTATACACACAGTATACACACACAGTATACACACACACACACACACACAGTATACACACAGTATACACACACAGTATACATACACACAGTATACACACACAGTATACATACACACAGTATACACACACAGTATACATACACACAGTATACACACAGTATATACACAGTATACATACACACAGTATACACACGCACACATACACACAGTATACACACACAGTATACATACACACAGTATACACACACAGTATACATACACACAGTATACACACAGTATATACACAGTATACATACACACAGTATACACACGCACACATACACACAGTATACACACACAGTATACATACACACAGTATACATACACACAGTATACACACAATATATACACACACACAGTATACACACGCACACACACACACAGTATACACACAGTATATACACACACAGTATACACACAGTATACATACACACAGTATACATACACACAGTATATACACACACACAGTATACATACACACAGTATATACACACACAGTATATACACACACACAGTATACATACATACACACAGTATATACACAGTATACACACACACATACACACACAGTATACACACACACACCAGCACTTTCCATCTAAATATCAGCCTGCCTGATTGAACACACTGCTGCTGCCTCCATTTCCTGGCATGCTGGTACTTGTAGTGCTCCAGCAGTTCACAGACATTGCATGTGGTAATGCAGAAGAGAGGGAGGTGGTCAGGTATGGAGTAGGGAGGTGCAGTAGAGATTGGAGAAGGTTAGAGCATATCCTCCCTCCAGAAGCAGTGCACTGCTACTCACGCAGAAAAAACAACAGACAGGAAGAGAAAACACAGCCCTCCCCCCTCCTCAGCAGGGGAAGCACTGACAAGAATACATTTAGTTTATTTTCCCCAGCTCACCTTCTTCTATAAAGGCTGCAGCCCGTCCCACACTGCAGGCTGTGTACTCTCCTCTCTTCTCCAGGTCGGCATCTCCTGCTGAGATATCAAACAAGGCGCGCTGGGGAAGGGGGCGTGTCCACTGTGTTCCCATTGGCTGAGGAGGCAGCAGAGAGGCGGAGCAGCTATAACCAATGTATTTTTTCAGTGAAAGGCGAGGCTGCAGTGAGAGACTTGCAGCCGGGAGAGGATAGTGCGCCCCCCACCTTGCGGCGCCTGGGCGCACTGCACCCTAAGCACCCGCCTCGGACCGGCCCTGGTGGCGTGGCTGGAGGAGAGGGTGGCTCTGTACGCAGATGACCTTCTGTTGTTCCTGCAGGACGCTGGTCCCTCCCTCCGGGGGGCCCTGGGTATCCTGGATGTTTTTTCCAGGGTCACGGGCCTGCGGGTGAACTGGACCAAGTCTCAGCTGCTGGCGATCGATGGGGCTGCACGTGCTGCCGCCCCGTCGGGTCTCGAGCTTCAGTGGGTTGATAGTTTTGTGTATTTGGGGGTGAGAGTTTCCAAAGATCCCACGGCCTTTATCTCATTGAATCTTGACCCTGTGGTGCGGGATATCAGGGCTAAACTGAAGGCATGGGAGAACCTCCCTCTATCCCTGCTAGGGCGGGTGAACCTGGTGAAAAT
>NC_138771.1:299028276-299143276 GCF_965119305.1 Pelophylax lessonae
ACATGCCCGGCCCTGGCGGACTATTGGTCGCGGGTGTTCGCAGCGGCCAGAGGTATATTGCAGATATCGATCAACCCCACTCCGCGGTTGGCCCTCCTGGGCCTGCTGGATGATCTGCTGCCCCGGGTGGCGGACCGCACTCTCCTGGGTCTCATTCTATTCTACGCCAGGAAAAATGTTGTTCTTCACTGGAGACAGCGGTCCCCCCCCCCCCCGCTTCGGCGGTGGAGGGCGCTGGTGGATTCAGTTATACCATTGTATAAGGATACGTATGCTCACAGAGGTTGCCCCAAGAAGCACGATAGGGTCTGGGCCAAGTGGCTGGCGGACTCCGCAATCCCGATCCTTGCTGAATGCCTGGGTGGGGATGCCCCGGCCGATGGCTAGTTGCCAGGGGGACACGGCGGGGTCCCCTCGTTTGGAGCCTGGTGGGTCCCCTGTATTGGTGTATAATTTTTTGTACCTTAACGTGTTTTTATTACGTTATGACTGCTGTTTCGGTGATTGCTTCGCCCCTGCGTGGGCGCCCCCCTCTGAATGTATTTCTGTTTCCAGCGCATGCCGTGTGTGGCGAGGCTGGTTGGCGGACCTATTGTACCAGTGTTTGTCTATATGTTGTTGACTTGTTTAAAACAATAAAAAGATTTTCAAAAAGAAAGAAGGGTAGAAGGCGCCAGCGCACAATTGCCCTGTGATTTCTTAAGTTCAAAGAGCCCACTACATGCCTGGGCTGATGCAATAGCGACACATTCGACCAGCAGCATCTGAACATCTTAGATACCTTCTATAGAGGAGTCAACCGACACAAAAGGCAGGATAGTCACACAGGTCATCTAAAGGCACGTTCCTTCAGCACTACTGATGGGCTCAGTAATCCTCACTACAGCTGATTTTGGTGATAAGTCGGTAGCTTACTCACTTTCTTATGAGATAGGACTTTCTTAAGATTCCCACCCCGGTAGCTAGGTATTTGTCTACCACAGGGCTCAACAAACCCCGGGCGCCAGGTCGCATTTGCGACTAGAATTAGCGACCTGGCGCCTGGGGTGCCCTGCAGGAGGTGTCCTGTCCCTTTTGTGCCCCCACCTCCTCCCCGAGTGCACGGACTCCCCGCGCCATCCGAAAATTGAGGCCCCGGCTTTTCGGCCTTCTTCTGTGAGTGAGAGAGGCTTCCAATGGGGAACTGGCGCCCTCTTGTGGTGGCCAGCAGTAATGACTTTCCACTGCCTGTTCTCAATGCATTCCCATCTCCTTCCCAAGAGGAGATGAGAGGGAAGTTTTTGCAGGCTTCATCTCCCTGTCCAGTTACCTTTGATTAAAGGTAAGTGGACAGGGAGTGTGGTTATTATTAATTTATTTTTTAAATTTAAAAAAAAAAAAAAAAGAAAAAAAAAGAAAAAAATTAAATTATTAAAAAAATAATTTTTTCTTTTTTTTCAATTATTAAAAAAATTATATATATATATATATATATATATATATATATATATATATATATATATATATATATATATATATATATATATATATATATATATATATATATATAATCTTTTTTCCCTCATCCCCATGCCACAGCCAAAGGCCCCTTTCACGCGGACTGTCTGATCAGGTCCGCCTGTCAGTTTTTCAGGCAGACCTGATCGGACCCTTCATTCTCCTCTATGGAGTAGTAATCTGCCGCCATCTGATCCTGTCCGCCAAAAACAGACGGATTGTTGTTCTATTTTCTATCCATCCCGACCGTGGATCGGATCAGATGGCAGCGGATGGAAAGAGACCGACAGTCTGTTTACATCCAATTGCGCTATAGAGGAGAGTGGGGTTCTAGTCGTATTTATGTGTAAATGTAGTATCCGTTTTAATAACAAACTGGCTCCTAACTTTTTTAGCTGGCTCCTAGATTTCAGGCAAATTTGTCAAGCCCTGGTCTACCACATGTATGCTACTATGTTGGTGCCTGGAAAATGGAAAATTGTATCAAATACTTACCATAATTTTCCTTTACTGGCAGCAATCCATGGCAGCATAGTAAACCCACCATTTTGTTCCTAGTGTTATACAGGGGACGGGCTGTTGTATGCATGTCAACGCTTTATAGCTCTACACTGGTCCTGTAGGTAAGGCTACTACCACAAGTATGCTGCCATGGATTGCAGGTCTACTATCCCATGGTGCATGTGTTATAAACTGAGTGAACAAAATGAGTAGATAAATTATTAGCCACGCATAACAGTTATTACTATTAGAATCAATGTACAACATTACACAACATACTAAAGTAATGGTTACTAAATACTGTACTTACATGGCATGTGTACACACACACACACACACACACCTTTGTTATCCTGCACCTATTGTGGCTATTGTTCATGCCATCTACAGTTTTAAGCTGCAACAGCCTTTCCTGCAGAATCCATCAATAATTCTGCAGACAGGAAGCTGTGAGAACAATAGCTGCCTTAGTTCAAACTGTGCATTTACTATATTTTATATCTCTGGGCTTCTGCAGACTGCATTTGATGTGGATGATCATATGTATAAGAAAATCGCTGCTATAGCAAATACGGCTGCTGATTAACACAACACACCGCCAGTAACACCAATTTTATTATTCAACTATTTAAAGCTGAAGTTTAGCTATTGAAATGTTCAAATAGTTACACTGGGCCAGCTTGGGCTAATGTATGTATGTATGTATGTATGTATGCATGTATGTATGTATGTATGTATGTATGTATGTATGTATGTATGTATGCTTGTGCCATACCTGTGGGATCCTCGTGGTCCCCTATCGAGCGGCTTCCCTGCTGCATACTGAACACAAGAGATTCTTTATGCTCTATGAATGCAAAGTATTCTCTGATTGGACAAGGTAGACAGCAGGACGTTCTCTAACATTCAATTAGAGAACGCTTGGCATTTATTAAGGGTTTGCAATGTTCTCTGAATGGCCCCTGTACTGGGCAAATTACCTCTTGTGTTAAGAATGGATCCAGGTAGCGCCACTGAGCACGTGACCCAGAACCTAGTGGAGATCACTGTACTACTGATGTCATACATACTTACATTGGTCCAATATAAAAGAGTCCATGCCTAAACTTCTGCTTTAAGGATCCATGCATACTAGGAGCACAAAAAAAGTCAGACCTCTGGCAGAAAAATGCTAAAAGTAGCTCATACTGCAGTTTAGGTAAGTTTACGAGCATTTGCTCTTATAAGCTTTTTTCCCCCAAAACATTCCCCTCTGCTCTTTTTCTAATGTACACATGAAAACGCAAACACAACTATACACTGTGGTTAGGAGCGTTTAGGAGCATTAAGCGTTTTTTTTTTGCATGAAAGTTCTCAAAAACACAATCCAGAACGTTTTTTTTCTGCCTCTAAATGCTGAGATTTACAATATATGCATCTAAACGTCCTAATGCACATGGACACATAGGATAACATTGAGCTACTTCTACAGGCAGGAGAGAAAAAGCACAAAACTCCTGTAAAAGCAGAATTTTTTAAGCCCAGTGCGCATTAACCCTAGGAGTACAACAAGAAAAAAGTGAAAAACCCTGTTAAATTTTTCAAAGTCAACAGTGACTGCTTACAGACTTTTATCCAAACAGATTCCAGCTAAAGGTTGGGGTAGGTGGATGAATTAGAAATGTACCCCATATGGCAAAAAGTATGTGGTTATCCCTCCAAAATAATAAGGTCAGGTTTTTCCAGAGCAGGTCTCTGGTAATTCTACAACATAGAAAGACATTTTAGACAATTATTTACTTCCATTCTTGTGGCAGCAGTTTCAGGGTGACCCTTTTCTGTTCCAGCATGACTGTGTCCCCGTGACAAAAGCCAGCTCAATAGGAACATAATTTTGTTTGAAGGAACATGATTGGTCTACATCGGCAGTGGGTAACCTGTCAATCAGGATCTACCCACCAACCACGGGCAGCCAACAGGTAGATAGCGAACACATTCCTGCTTTACCAATCCTTTCCCTCTGCCGCCTCCACCGCTCTCATCTTCACTGCAGAGCGGAGAGCGGGAGGTAGCGCAGTACTGGATGAAGGGTGGGAGCGAAGGTTGCCTCAGTTAACTAGCAGGTGATTGGTTAATATGACATCATGCTGAGTTTGATTTGAACTGCTAAATCAAATCGGAACAAAAAAATGTATATCGCATATTTAAAATCCTTGTCCATTCAATTTTTTTCCCTCCATGTGATGGAGAAAAAAACAGGCCCATTTAATCCTTATTGGTGACTGGATGTAAGCAGAGGTGCATCTGCAAACATATCTGCTCACATCCAGTCAGGTCCGCAAAAGCAGACCAATCCAACGAATCTGGGAAGACATGAACCTAAATGGATGCACATCCACTTATATCTGGCCACTGATATGGATACACTGCAGTATGAATATCATAGACCAAAAATGGACTGACAGAACACCGTGTAAAAGGGGCTTTAAAATCGTTTCCCATTTTTTTCTACAAAAATCATTTTTGAAACATAGGATGGTTCTTCCATATACGACTATCCCACATGACATTATTGGTGCAGATTAACTAGTGATATTATAATCCACCTTCCAGTTTCCAGCCCTAACAGGGTTTAGGAATACACTATATAATATATTGCCAAAAGTATTGGGATGCCTGCTTTAACCACCTCCCACCTGGGCCATTGTAAATATACGGCCGGGTGGGAGTCTCGTCCTTCTGAATGGACGTTCCGGAACGTCCTTCAGAAGGAGAGAGATCTCGATGTGCCTGTGTCCCTCGGACACAGAGCAACATCATTCGGCAGGAGGGCCCTGTGATTGGCCCTCCTGATCACATGACGGCTGTGTCCAATCACAGCCGTCATGTAATGTAAATAGAGTCGTTGTAACGGCTTCGATCTCTTCTCCTCCTGACAGATCCTGTCAGTGAGGAGAAGAGAAGAGGATCGGTGCTGCTGCTGGGGTGATCAGTGAGTATTTCTAATTACTCACTGATCACAGGGGGGGTCTGTGCTGGTAATCAGATGATTGATTACCAGTACAGCCTTGGGGGGGGGAGGGGTGCCACTAAGCCACCAGGGATGCCCACCCATGACCACCAGGGATGCCCACCATGGCCACCAGGGATGGCAAGCAGGGCTCAGAGAGCCCCCCAGTGCCCTCCCTATCAGTGTTGCCCACCAATGCCATCTATCAGTGCTGCCCACCAGTGCCGTTATTCCCATCTATCAGTGCCGTCCACCAGTGCCCATTACTGCCCACCAGTGCCGCCTATCAGTGCCCATCAGTGCCCCCCAGCAGTGCCCCCCATCAGTGCCAATCATTGCCGCCCAACAGTGCCACCTATCAGTGCCCATCAGTGCCGCCAATCAGTGCCCATCAGCGCTGCCTATCAGTGCCCATCAGCGCTGCCTATCAGTGCCCATCAGCGCTGCCTATCAGTGCCCATCAGCGCTGCCTATCAGTGCCACATATCAGTGCCCATCAGTGCTGCATATCAGTGCTACCTATCAGTGCCCATCAGTGCTGCATATCAGTGCCACCCCATCAGTGCCACCCCATCAGTGTCTCCTCATCAGTGCCTGTCAGTGCGGCATCATCAGTGCTCATCAGTGCAGGAAAAAACATATCTATTTACAAAATTTTATAACCTAAACAAAAAAACTTTTTTTTTTTTTCAAACTTTTCAGTCTTTTGTTATTTGTGCACCAAAAAAGAAAAAACCTGACGGTGATCAAATACCACCAAAAGAAAGCTCTATTTGTGGGGAAAAAATGACACAAATTTGGTTTAGGTACAGTGTTGCATGACCGCGCAATTGTCATTCAAATTGCAACAGCGCTAAAAGCTGAAAATTGGTCTGGGAAGGAAGGGGGTTTAAGTGCCCAGTATTGAGGTAGTTAAAGCCTCATACACACGCAACAAATTTCCGCCGACCGGTCGTCCGTCTTTTGTCCAGAGTCGTGTCTCGTTGGTTGGAATGTGCTCTAGACTGCACACGAATTTTCCCGCACTAAAGAATTCTACTTCATAAGTGATGTCATGTGTTGGATTGCTTTCTATATGTTCTTTCATCTCTGAGCATGCCTAGTCTTGCTCATAAGATTTTTCCCCATCGAAATCTGTACTAATGCGACGAAAATCGGACGTGTTTTGACGGTTGACAAAAATTATATAGCCTGCACACCAGGATTTTTTTGGCCGAAAAGTCGGAGTCGGTTGTCGGAAGCATCATATTAACAAGCCGAAAATCGGCAGATCGGTCGGACGAAAATTCCCGGCCGAATTTCGACTCGTGTGTACGAGGCTTTAGGCTGGGTTCACACCTATGCAAGTAGGATGCGAGCGCACTGGTCCAAATCATTTGGAGGAGGGGGGATGAAGGTGTGGGGTTGTTCTTCAGGGGTTGGGCTTGGCCCCTTAGTTCCAGTGAAGGGAAATCTTAAGGCATACACAGACATTTTGGACAATATCATGCTCCCAACTTTGTGGGAACAGTTTGGGGATGGCCCCTTCCTGTTCCAACATGACTGCGCACCAGTGCACAAAGCAAGGTCCATAAAGACACGGATGAGAGAGTTTGGGGTGCAGAAACTTGACTGGCCAGCAAAGAGTCCTGACCTCAACCCGAAAGAACAGCTTTGGGATGAATTAGAGCTGAGACTGCGAGCCAGGCCTTCTCATTCAACATCAGTGGCTGACCTCTTAAATGCACTTCTGGAAGAATGGTAAAACATTCCCACAGACACTCCTAAACCTTGTGGACAGCCTTCCCAGAGGAGTTGAAGCTGTTATAGCTGCAAAGGGTAGGCCAACTCAATATTGAACCCTACAGACAAAGACTGGGATGCCATTAACGTTCATGTGTGTGTAAAGGCAAGGCATCCCCTTGCCGGGAGGAGCCACAGGAGGTTCGGTACAAGTATTTTCACCCCCCATCCCCTGCCAATCTGATCATCCCTCCACCCCCCGTGTCCTCCCCTCTCCCCAACAGCACTTCCGGCTTCCCCTCCTCTCCCTCCTGCTATCTGCTGCTGGCACTAAGGGGGATTGTTTCAGGATGGAGAGTGGGGGGCGTAAATATGTCATATTTACATGCCCCTTCCTGAATGATTACAGTGCGTGATCGGAACCAATAGCGCCTGAGTTGAGTTCATTCATAACTGAAGCATAGGACACTGTTTACTATGCTTCAGTTGTGGAATGCACAGGAAGCCTCAAAATGCTCCTTACTCATTCATATGAGTCTGCAGAGAAAGGGACTGAGGAATGAGACAACCGGGGTCTATTTAGACCCCCGATATTTTAACAGAGCCCCCCACCCTACAGGGCAGTTGAAAAATGTTTTTAAAAAATTTAACATTTGTAAAAAAATTTAAAAAACAAACACTCTTCATAGAGCATTTTCCAGGTGGTGCCTTCTCACCACTTACTTTAACACACTAGCGCAGGGTGGTTGCAGAGCAGCGCCATTTACTTGAATGGGTCACATTGAACAGGGGGTATATTTCCTCAACCGGGTAAGAAGCAAAGCTTGTGTACACCCCTAGCTCTGCATTTAAAGGAGGTAACAATTGGGAAGCAGTAAACACAGGTCATCCGTGGGATTTTTAACACCCCCCCCCCCCCCATGCTCTTTTACACAGGTATTCTGGCTGTGTGTGAATGAGTGGTCTGTTCAGATGGCTGAAGCCGCCAGTTCACTTTATTACTTTATAACTTTATTTACTTATTTTAGCCCACAAGGTCTTCTACTGGTCACTGGAAGTTCAACATGGCACCTCGTGACAAAGAACTCTCTGAGGATCTGACCTAGCCTAGGCTATAAGAAGATTGCCAAGACCCTGAAACTGAGCTGCAGCACAGTGGCCAAGACATTTTCACTTAGGGGTGTACTCACTTTTGTTGCCAGCGGTTTAGACAATAATGGCTGAGTGTTGAGTTATTTTGAGGGGACAGCAAATTTACACTGTTATACAAGCTGTACACTCACTACTTTACATTGTAGCAAAGTGTCATTTCATTAGTGTTCTCACATGAAAAGGTATAATAAAATATTTACAAAAATGTGAGGGGTGTACTCACTTTTGGGAGATACTGTATATGGGTCAAAATAAAGCTGGATGAGAACAATAAGGCTGGGTTCACACTTATGAAAATTGTATGCAGGTTTCCCTGCATCCAATTCGCATGACAGGAGAGAGAGTGTGACCGGCTTCTAATTAAACCGGTTCACACATCTCCGGAGCGGCCGTGGAGCACACTGCAGAAGGGTCCTGTGGGTTTAATTTTAGGCAAAAATCTGGACCTAATGCGGACTTGAAATGGTGAACGGGGGACGCACCGGACCCCCTGCTGGAAGTTGCGATGCAGATAGTGTGAACCTGGCCTAAAGTGTGTCTTCTCTTTTTTTTTATCAACTTCTGATCAATTGCTGTTACATCCAAAAAGAAAAAAAAAAGAGAATACAGTATACTGTAGTGTAGCTGTAGCACATTCCGATTTTCCAAAAATCACAAACCAAAAATGATTGTGCTCACATTTTATATAAATGTTTGTGCCAATATATCAGTGCTGGTGGTTTATCACTGAAGGAGGTTTATTACATGGGAAATGGATGTCTTTGCACTATAACATACACGAAAATGTGAGCACAATTATTTGGGGAAAGATATTGATACGCATAAACGGTATTTCCCAATTATAGAATATTGTTTTTTTGCCATTCCAACGCTGAGAATTTTACCAGTTAGAATGTTGGTGGGAAGCAACTGTTTAGAATATATATGTGTCGACTGAAATTTCATAATGGGTAATGTAGCAGAGCGTCCCACAGAGTGCCAGGAAAAGTCCTGTTCGGGGTTTATACATCACCCAGGCATCTCTCGTATACCTTTAGGGATCTCTGATCCATGATCCAGTTCAGATCTTGCTCCTCTTCCCCAGGCCAATTTAAACCCACCTGAGACAGACAGCATGTCTTTCTCAGCCTGGGAACACAGACAACATTTGTCTAGGAGAGCAGAAGGTTGGTAACACTGTCAGTGTGTGTCTTTGGAAGCTGACAAGCTGTAGGCTTGCTCAGTCTGTGTTAGTTAGGGACTGCATTGTGTGTAGTAAGCGCCGGGACACGGCTAGGCTTTTGTTTATTATTATTATTCCTGCTTGTTATCCTTAAAGCACTGTACAGCACCTGTTAATAAACTTGTATATAGCACCAATAAACACCGCACTGTTTGTCACTACCTCATTGGATTTGGTATATGTGCCTGAAAGACTGCTCATCCCAGGGAGCTTTGCACCTGCTACCTGTTCCCCAGCTTACAGTAAGAGTAGATGGGTGATATATTGGTACAAACATCTAAACGTGAGCACAACCATTTTTTTAAATTTGGAATGTACTACACTATATTTTTTTTTTTTTTGTTTTGTTTGCTATCTTCTTTCCTTTTTGGATGTAACAGAAATTGGAGGAAGAGTGAAAGCTGCTAAAATAAAGAGAAGACACACTTTACGTACATATTGTTCACCATTATTACATATTGGTACAGATTATTCTTATTTGAGCACTGTTGCCAATTGCATAACACAGGCTGCCTGCACACAACTCCAGCCACCAAAACAAACCACTGATTTACAATGTGCATGCCACAGCACCCATGTGTATGAGCCCCCAAGACCTCATTTACACATAGAGCTCCATCTATTAACTCAATGCAGTTTTATTTTTTAAATTTAGCAGGAATTAGTTGTATTTGTGTTGGCTAATAAAATATATTTTGACATTTTCATCCGATATTGTTGTCTGTAGCCCCACTTAGGAGACTTGTATTTACTTCTTATATATTTGATGTGTGTTGGACAGAACAGAAGTGAGGTAGAAATCTTTCCACTTCCTTTCTAACAGGTGTCAACAGTGATACAGGGAGCAATAAAAATACATTTTATAGTACAGCAAGTAAGGTACAGAGCCTGTGCCAGCTTTTTATTGCTGTCTGTGCCCCAAGAAGAGAGGTTCCCTTCCATTCCTGCCAAGGTGACAGCTGTCAGTCGTAACAGGAAGTGAGGCAAAATCTTGTACATGTGGACATAGGTAGCATTCTGGAAAACAGCAGAACAAATCTCCTTAAAGAGGTCAAGACAGCATTTATAACAGAGGTAATCATGGGTACAAATGAAACAGCGATTAATCCCGAGGGGACAACAGATGCCTTCAGGAGACCAGTTGGGCCTCCCTTACCATTGATGGTTACGATGGTGGCTGATTCCCTTGAGGTTCTTACTATCTTGTATGTAGATGCAGTATGATGTAACTGCTTTTTCTTTTACTGAGACTGTTTTTCTTTGTACTTTAAATGTTTATAATGTGTATTATTGCACCACTTAGGTGTAATGATATCGCTATCATTTTCAGATACAGAACTCTCAAATAAAAACACCCTTCTACCCTTCTCTACTGTTCACAAGAAAAAAAAAAAACTTGGCAGAGCTCCACAAATGTAGATCACTATGATGTTCTCCCCATGGAATGAAATAGGAGGCTTTTCTACAATTACACGATGTGATTTTGTGACATGATGAATGTACAATATTTGAATGACAAATTATTATTCTTTCCAGGACACGAGAACAGAGATAACTTTCATGAAACTGATACTTGGCTTCAGGTGTATTTCTATCTGCCTCCTGGAATTTTTCCATCCCTAATTTACACAATATTACTTCAGGTGACCACAAAAGACCAAGGCTGTAGAAGACTTCTGTCTAGGAAGCCATGGTTTTTAAAGTAAGTATACAGTATATGAAGATGTCCTGATATGAACCCTAATTTGCCCTGCTACTGGTAACAGCGGAAGAGAAAAGGACCTAGTTTATTTATTGATCCTCAAACTGAACCAGATTAACTCTACTATGGGAAGCATACAATGAGTGATACAAAGTGAATGCAACTTCATTTAGGAGCTTGCCAAATACTAAAATAAAGCAACCACAGGACTACAAGGGGAAAATGACTAAATTCTGCCTATGTTACACACAGATATATTTTTTAATGTGAGATTAAAACTGTCAACTCACTTATTGACCAAATATTTAGCCACAGTGCCATGTATTTTTTTAAATAAAAAAGTAAAAATAAAAACATAAAGAAGTAAAAATAAAAAACAAAGAAGAACAGGCTCCTCAGTGAGGAACATAAAGCTCCTAAAAATCAGTACAGTTGTAGGCTGGTTTACACCTCCTGCACAGTAAGGACCTGTTCACATTGGCATTAGAAACAGGCATTCGGGGTGTGTTTTTGCAGCTCCCCAAACACCTAGTAAAGCAGCCTACAATTAATAATATAAATAGCGGACAGAGCTGTTCTCATTTGAAAAACATGTAGCATTTGAGTCCCTTCATGTTGCTGGAAGACAAAAATAAAAAGATACATATAGAGTCTGGAAGGATCCAACTCCTTACAATAAAGTCTATGGTAACGTAAGGCATTTGTACAGTGTGTTTACCATGCGTTTACAGCGCATTAGACAAGTGTTTTTCACATATCAGTGAGGTGGAAAAAAAACTTCCCCCCCTTGCCATGAGGGCATCTGGGGTATGTATTTTAGCATGCCTTAGCACTTGCCAACCATACTATAGCCAAATGACAGCTACAGCGCAGACAGCTAGTTCTGGGAGGCCAATCGTAGATCCAGGTAAAAAGCCAATCAGCAGCTCTTTATCACGTGATCAGCTGTGTCTAATCACCGATGTAAATAGAAGCGGGTTATTGGCACGCCTTTCCTCATGCTGACAGCAAGAGGAACAAAGAGAGCCATTAACCGGCTTCTCTAAATAGGACATGTTCACTGATAATTGGGGCACTAATTATCAGTGCAGTCCCTACAGTGCCCACCAGTGCTGCCAATCTGTGCCCACCAGTGCTTCCAATCAGTGCCTCCTCATCAGTGTCACCTATCAGTGCTGCCTACCAGTGCCACTTATCAGTGCCGCCTATCAGTGTTCATGAGCACCACCTTTCAGTGCTGCCTATTAGTGCAGCCTCATCAGTTACCACCAGTGCCATCTATAAGTGCCCATCAGTTCTGCCTCATTAGTGCAGCCTATCAGTGCCCATCAGTGCAGCCTCATCAGCGCACATCAGTGAAGGAGAAAAATTACCTGTTTATAACAAACTATGGACAAACTAGGTTTGTATTTTTTTTCAAAATTTTCAGTCTTTTGTAGTTTATTTAGCAAAAAATAAAAAACCCAGTGGTGATTAAATACCACCGAAAGAAAGCTCTTTGTGTGAAAAAAAAATGATAAAAACTTTGTTTGGGTATACCGTGTTGCATTAAAAGTATGACAGTGCTGAAAATTGGCCTGTCAGGAAGGGGGTAAAAGTGACCATTAGGCAAGTGATAAAAGTGGTTCGGAAGGCTCGAGGTTTATTACCTTTATGCTTTCTATGCATTAAGGTAAAAAACCTTCTGTGTGCAGCAGCCCCCCCCCCCCCCCCTAAAACGTATTTGAGCCCTATCGCGATCCAGCAATGCCTCCAAAGCGGACTCTCCTTCCTACGAGAGCAGCGAGAACTATTGACTCCCATGAGGAGCCAATGAGGAGAGAGAGGAGGCAGGGCCCAGCCACGGCTCTGTGTGTGAATGTACACGCAGAGTCACGGGTCGGGAGCGAGCCTGTTTGGGTGCCCCCATTGCAAGCTGCATGCTCTAGGGACACTGAGAAGGAGGGGAGGGGCCAGGAGCACCAGGAAGGAACCTGAAAAGAGGAGGAACTGGGCTGTTCTGTGCAAAATCGCTGCAGAGAGCAGGTAAGTACTGTAGAACATATTTGTTATTTTGTTTAAATTAAAAAAAAAAAAAAAGCCTTTAAAATCACTTTAAACGTGTATTAAACGCACCAAAAAATGCGTATTAAATCTAAAGGCACGTTGGTTTGGGTTAGTGACAGAATTTTTTGTAAGTGTGAACTTAGCCTAAAACACAGCGTTTAGCCATGCGGGAAGTGTTGGTTATGGCGCAGAGCACAGTTTAGGTATTTTTTTTTTTGTACTTTAATAAAATGTCACAGTGTAACATTTCATTAGTTTCTATGCACTGCAGCTCAGCTGTAGTGTGTAGAATTACAAGTAGAAACAGAAAAATGCAGAAGTTTTTCACATTTCCGTTCTGCACCTAACATGATGGTTGCGTTCATGCGTCAACAGGGCACATAGAAAACACGCTGACAGCATGAGGAGAGAAAAAGAGCCAACTGGCTTGTGGTAAAGGGACATCAGCATTGATAATAAGGGCACTGATTATCAGTGTCCTGATTCTCAGTGCAGTCTCGACAGTGCCCACCATTGCTGCCAATTAGCACTGCCCATCAATGCTGCCAATCAGTGCCCATCAGTGCCTCCTCATCAGTGCAGACCTACCAGTGCCCATCAGTGCTGCATAGTGCGAGCTGCATAGTGCGACCTATCAGTGCCATTTATCAGTGTAGCCTCATCAGTGCCCACCAGTGCCACCTATCAGTGCCCATCAGTGCCTCCTCATCAGTGCAGACCTACCAGTGCCCATCAGTGCTGCATAGTGCGAGCTGCATAGTGCGACCTATCAGTGCCATTTATCAGTCCAGCCTCATCAGTGCCCACCAGTGCCACCTATCAGTGCCCATCAATGCAGCCTATTAGTGACCACTAGTGCAGCCTCATCAGCGCATATCAGCGAAGCAGAAAAATTACCTGTTTGCAAAATTTTAAAACAAACTATGAAAAATGTTTTTTTTTTTTCTTTTCACAAAATTTTCAGTCTTTTTTCGTTTATCAAAGAAAAAAAAAACCCCAGTGGTGATTAGATACCTCCAAAAGAAAGCTCTATTTGTGTGGAAAAAAAAATGCTAAAAATGTAATTTGGGTAGTGTTGCATGGCCGCGTAATTGTGAAAGATGGAAATTGGCTTGGTCAGGAAAGGGGTAAAAGTGCCCAGTAGGCAAGTGGTTAAGTCGTCATATGGACCAGGATGTCATTCCACATCTCCCATCCTCAAACTGCCCCCTGAATTGTAGGGTTTTTCTCCCCCCAGCATTCTCAATTTTTTTTTTTTTTTTAGTTGGCAGGATCTATGAATAGAAAAACTAAAAGCCCCTTCTGCCTCCAAGATTCTTAGTTCTCAATGGAACAATGGAAGTGCAGTGACAACCAAGCTCTCACAGTCCACTGATTACTTCCTGGAGAAATAGTCTGCAGGAGCTTGTGGATTGCATCTGCGATGCGC
Source organism: Pelophylax lessonae (assembly GCF_965119305.1). Classification (NCBI taxonomy): domain Eukaryota; kingdom Metazoa; phylum Chordata; class Amphibia; order Anura; family Ranidae; genus Pelophylax; species Pelophylax lessonae. The sequence continues at coordinate 299,042,537 of NC_138771.1, forward strand.
TGATCATGGTTGCAATGCTTTGCAGGCTCCAATGCAAATTATTAAATGCACATTTTTTCTTATTTTTTGCAAATATTGTACATTTATTAATTTTTTTTTTTTTTTTTAAATGGACTAGGACTTTAAAATTCCTACTATAAAAACTCTTTAGCTATACAGTATTCTCCATGTGCAATATGATTGATAACATTTATAACAGATAGAACTAGGAACTATATAACAGAGAAATTACCTGATATTACCATTTCTAAAGTCACCAGGGAATCAGTTTTTTTCCATTCCTTGGAGCAAAATTAGACCATGGTTTAGAAGGATTTTTTGTCTTTCTCCAAATTAACTGTTGGTAAAGTAAAGTGTTCTATTAATGGAGGTTTTCTGTTGAACTCAATATTGAATTGAGCTCAATATATTTTTTTTCAACCTATGTTACTAGGACTAGGGCTCAGACACTGGCATTCAAACCTGATTATATTAAAGCAGAATTATACACTTCCACCAGCAAAAGAATCTCTATTTATTTGCAAATTACTTGTAAAAAGGTTAATTTGGAAATATTTGCCTCCCTTCACACTTCCACCCACAACAACAATTATCCAAAAACTAAGCTAAAGCTGGCCATAGATAGATTGAAATTCAGCAGATTCAGCAGGAACTGGATGAATTTCGATGCGTCTATGGGCAGGCTGGTTACTGTTTAGTTTTTTAATTAATTAAAGTGTTTTTTTTTCCCAAAAAAATGCGCTTGAAAGACCGCTGCGCAAATACAATGTGACAAAATATTGCAGCGACCGCCGTTTTATTCTCTAGGGTCGGGGGACAGGTGCAAGTTGGAAGGAAAGAACCTTTCCGGAGGGTAGGAACTAAACTCGGTCTTGTGGCCGGACTGTAGCCAGAATGTATGACTTTGTGGACCCACTCTTTCCCACAGCAACAATTCTGTCAAAATAGGAGGGGAAAGGAAACACCTTTGCCGCTCTGAATGGCTTGTGAGTGCCAAAGGGAACCGGTGCCTCCGTCACAGCTTCAATCATACAATCAGTATGATTTAATCAGCCTTTTCGTGCACGGCTACAGTGGAGGAATTATCCTTACTATCTGAGAATTCAGGGCGCGTGGTCGCTGACCCAGCAGGGTGACAGACCGTCCATGGTGGCCAAATGAGATTCAGGATCTGAGGAGACAGGTGAGGCAGGGGAAGATTGGGGGGGCGCTTTTTGCTAGCTCGTCGCCCAAAAAACACCTCCACTCGGAACACAAAGGACTACGGGACCGCCGTCAGTGCATTAACGGATGTTTGGGACCCGGAGGGCCCCACAGCCTCTGAAAGGGTAACAGGTGGGGAAATGTCCAAAGACTCCATGAGCCAATAGGGGGATCCCACAAAAAAAAGTGTAAAAACACTGCTAAGGGACACCCCCACCGTTCCAGCAACCCCACCCAGTCACCAGTAACAGATCACCAATTGATCCTCAGCAGAGAGGGAGAGGACCCCACCAGACTCACCACCCAGCAGAGACAGGCACCTGCAGCCACCAGGATAATCTGTACTCCACGCATGGCGATCAGGAAATAAAATGATCCAGGAGTCAGCACCAGGAAATTAGGTGGGGCTCCCACCGCCGAAATCGCTGCCTAGAGGGCTCCACTGTCATGGCCGCCGCTGTTTTCAATGGCAAACCACCGCAAAATGGCCTCCGGACTACATCAACATGGCTGCCGTGCATTAAGCACACAGGCTACATGAAAATGGAGGCCCCGTGCGGCACATCGAGGCTCCCAGGGACCCAGAAATGGCACAGGCAGGAAGGGGGGCCCTGGCAGGAGCCCCCGCCAGGTACAGCCCCCCCAAGCCGATCACCGTGGCGCAACCCCCTGCCCCCATCGCCAGCACAGCACCCTGCCCCCCCCAGGAGGTGGACCAAACCAACCCACAGTCCCAGCATGAGTAAGGGGGGGGGGGGTGAGATGGCCCACAGGTACCACCAGACCGATGAAGGGGGTGCCTAACAGGAAGGAGAGGATTTCAGGGGTCCAACCGTCCCATGGAGGGTCCACATCCACACCAAAACCCTGGAGAGATACTTACCATACCAGGAACCAAACGGGCACCGCTCCATACAGAACCTCCTCTCCATCGAAATGGAGACGCTGCGACTAGGGCCAAGACCCGGTCCTATACGATCTTGCGAGATGTTTAACCCATAGGCCAGCCCCCTGTCTGGTGGGGCTATGCCGCTGCTGACCTAGTGTGGAGCTGAGGTCTGCGCATGCTCGCTGGCCAGACTGGGGTGACCACTGGATCTAGATTATCCAGCCCATGACCCAGTCCGGCAGTTGATTGTAGATCTCAGGAGGAAAAAAATCTATCTAAAGAGAAAAAATTACCAGGACCTAAGATCCCAGCAAGGAACTAGGTCCTTACTCCTGACTAGGCAGAAAAAAAAACTAAGTGCCTATAGCAGAGAGAGGGAGTATACCCCCCTGGGACTGCCCATGGGCGTAGCCAGACTTTTTATCTGCCTAGTGTCCTACTCCTATAGGACTCAGTATAACCCAACGGTTATGAAGATCTGTAGCTGTGTCCGTCAATGAACGAAAGAGAAATAGATTTTTGCTTGTAAACAAAAAATGTAAGAAAAAGCTAAGTCTTCAAGCGGTTAAAGCAGTAGTAAACCGCAGCATAAAAAAAAATCCAATGCAAGGCAATGTCATAATGTGCTAGTATGCATCGCATACTAGCACATTATGAAATACTTACTTTAGAAAGAAGCCCTCCAGAGGTGTGCTACCTCCCTCAGTCTTCTTTCCATGTTCACAGGGCTCCTTCTAAGAGTAGCCAGAGCCGCAATGCCAGACAGTGCGAAATGCGCAGGTGACGTCACCGGCTAAATATAGGGTGAATATCTCCTAAGCTCTGCAAGTTTAGGAGATATTCACTGTACCTACTTATTAAGGCTTACCTGTAGGTACACTTTAAAAAAAAAAATTGGTTTACTACTGCTTAAAAGATCCCTGCACTGCAAAGAAGCCGGAATGAATGGCAAACTGTGAATGTGCAGCTATATGTCCGTGGAAAACCGTGCAAGGGGAAAGATTTAGATGACAATCCAAGTATGGGGGAAATTGGCATGTCGAACAGAATACAGTGGAACTCGAAAATGCGGACATTTCATCACTGATTAACCTTGGGGTCATTCCTTGTCTGTTTACTAGTTTACTTAAGTGGGGAAAGCCATGACAATTATTGATCAATTAATGTCATGCTCATGAAAGGGTACAAAAATCTAAAAAAAAAAAAAAAAAAATACTTTTGTGCCTGCAGTTGGGTAACAATGAATTATGGTATGCCGGTATGAGATTTTAAAAGGGTGATCCCCCAAGTTATATTGAAATTACAGGTGGAGCCCACTGGGCTGATTCACTCACTGGTTTCTTATATGTGTAAGGCCCCTTTCACACTAGCGGACCGTTCAGATCCGCCTGTCAGTTTTTCAGGTGGATCTGAACGGATGCCCCATGCATCTCTATGGGGCATCGGATGTCAGCGGAGACATGTCCGCTGACATTCGGTCCGTCAAATCTGGACGGATGGAAATCCTATTTTCCATCCGTCCATCGGATCGGATGGGATCGGACAGACGGTCCGTTCTCATCGGATTCCCTCATAGGGTACAGCGGGGAACCTGACAGCTCTGTCTCTGCACACAGCGCGGAGACAGAGCTGCCATCCCAGGGCCATCTTACCGAATGGGTACGCTGGGCAGTTGCCGGGGGGCCCCACTTGCTCAGGGGGGCCCCACCTGTCCAGCGACCCAGCCCCAGCCAAGCATTAATCCAGATTCCCGTGTGCATCCCACCGCCAAACTTAGCAGGTGGCAAGTGCCTGTCGGCCCTGCGCTGCTGTCAGGCCACTTGGGCCGTGGAGGGGGAGCCCATAACTGCAAGAATGCCTGTCCGCCTCCATGGGAACAGGCACACACAGGACAGTTGAATCTGACTCCCGTCCGTGTGTGTGTTCACTGGACCCAGCCGCCAAAATTGGAAGCTGTCATTAGCCTGGCACTGCTGCACCAATAAATATCGCCTTATCCATAATTTGCATTTTTATTCTCGTGGTTGATTGTGCAGGAAGGGCCTCAGTGCACTGCATTGCCTGGGGCCCTTTAATACTCTTAAGATGGCACTGTGCCATCTGCCCGCTCAGTGGGGGATCGATGGATCGATCCCCCGCTGATAAAAACAGAGTCCGCCGACGGGCTCCCATGTGTGAAAGGGGCCTAAGGGATACAAGCAGTAATTCTCCCTGCATATTTACCCCTCTTTCACTGGAGTGTAAGGCTGGATACACACTATACAACTTTTGTTGTTCAATTTCCTTTAGATTTACCTTCAACTATGTAGTGCAAGGGCCTGCTGATTGCATACAAATTGAAAGTGTTTGGGTTTGACCTCATATTATATGGATTTGGTTAATCTAAAGGGAAAAATCTACAGAAAATTATATAGTGTGTATCCAGCTTAAGGCTATGGCTACACGAGTGATTTTTAATCTCATAGATCAAAATATCTGCTAACGCAAAAATCACTTTTGCGCATACATGTTAACGTGTTGCATTCAGGCAGCCCAACAACAGAAACTTGCAAAAGTTTTAACACAACACACTATAATGCACTGCATGTGTGTCGTAGTGTGCTGCAGCCATTACTGCTTACTATAGTTGTGTTTTATGGTGCTATTCTAAATAAATGGCACTTCGCAAAGTGCTGTACATTTCAGTAACACAAAGCAAAGCTAGGTTCACAACTTTGCTTCTGCATTTTCCTGTTTGTTGTGTTGTTTTAAAGTGCATTTCAATGGGCTCTGCACTTTTTTTTGTTTGGTCAATGAAAGTCAAATAAAGTAAAGGTTGTTAAGGTGTGGGGGCTTGTTTTTTTAATGCACTAAAATCCATGTAACATGCATTTTTCTTGTGCTGCCATCAAAGTCTATGGGGCCAAACACATGCACTGATGCTTTAAAAAAAGGCACCTGTACATTTTTTTTCTCCAAATGCACAGCAGTGCAGCATATGTGTGCATGAGCCGCATAGAAAGGAAATGCAATTTGCTTGCTACGTACTAATGCACTAATCAAACAGGACTAAAGAGGTGGATTTTACAGTAAAGCATAGTTGTGAAGCCAGCCAGGGATTTTCAGTAGAATGAATATTCTTTGGTGATCGCACAATACTATAGCTGACACTATTAACCATTGATTTCTTTATAGACTTGAATGGGAGTAAGATTAATCACCCAACAATCTCTCAAAGAGGTTTGGGTAATTTTTCTTGCTTACATTTATATGGTTCGATTAATCTCCTAACAATCAGCCAACCATCTCCTGCAGGAGTACAAAAGAACGATTTTGCACTAGGAGATCTTTTCAGCCTTAGGTGTCATGTAAATGGTCATAAAAATCGCTGCTTTTAGAGTTGTACAGCATCCTTTTTTTTTTTTTTATGCCTCCAAGTCCTAGGTTAGCATATGTGGCCATGCACATCAGGCAATTAGATCAAAATTTTAGGAGCAGTATTTAGAGGCATAAAAACTAAAAGCACCAGTTGTATTTCAGAGGGGAGCTTATGAGCATAATTTACGCGTGTATGTGTGTAAATATCATAGAACCGCATGTATGAGCATAAATGTATTCCAATAGCCACAATAAATTATTGTTTTGGCCAGTAGAATGCAGTGGCTGTAAAGGCTAAAGGTTTTTTACCTTCATGAATTCTATGCATGAAGGTAAAAAAAACCTTCTGTATGCTGCCCCCCCCCCCCCCAAAAAAAGAAAACCTACCTGAGCAGTATCTTGATCCAGCAATGTGCACGAGAGTCTCAGCTCTCCCGGGTCTCTCCCTTCTCATTGACTGAGACAGCAGTGGTAGCCATTGGCGCCCGCTACTATCAATCACAGCCAGTTAGCCAATGAGGCTAGAGTGGGGGTGGGGCCTAACTACGCTCCGTGTGTGAATGGACACATGGAGCAGCAGCTCAGGAGCGAGCCTTCGGGATCCCCCATAGCAAACTGCATGCTAATGGGGACACTAGGCAGTAGGGAGGGGGCAGGAGTGTCGGTGGGGGCAGGAGTGTCGGTGGGGGACCCAAAAAGAGGAGGATCGGGGCTGCTCTGTGCAAAACCACTGCACAGAGCAGGTAAGTAAAACATGTTTGTTAATTTAAATAAAAAATAAATTTCTTGCAGAAAAAAATAACATAATTAGAGCATAAATGTATACACCCATGTGCATGAGGCCTTGGCTTGATTTACATCTGTGTGGCTCTGCAGGCCGCGGTTTGCATTTACAGCATTCCTACTACTTGTGCGCATTTTCCACAAGTCAAAATCAATTAAAAAAATCAGGGAGAGTCAATATGTCTGTGCCTAGCATATAAGGAATTATCATTGTATTCATCAAAAACCAAAACCCCAGCTTTGGATGACCTTTATTCCTCTTTTCCTAGAAAAAAAAAAAAATAATAATTTTCAGCTTTCCTCCAATTCATTAAACGTCCAAGACAGGGCTTGACAAATCCCAGGCGCCAGGTCACCATGGCGACTAGAAATAGTGTCCTGGCACATGGGCTTTCAGCAGCCCATTTAGTGTCGGTTCACACTGATCCGACTTGGACCGCAACTTGTCAGCCTGACAAGTCGCGGTCCGTCACGCCCCCATTGTGTAGTACAGGAGCCATTCTAATAGGAGCGACACAAGTCGCTCCGACTTAGAAAAAGGGTCCTGTATTACCTGTTGCAGGGATGCACAATTTGTATCGCCTGATGCCCGAGACATGCAGTTCCTGGCACCGGGCAAGTATTATTTTTCTATTCTTAGCCCGGGCAAGCGGAAGGGCTCACTTGTCAAGTGGAAGCTTTGGGTGGCTCCGCTGGCATCCAATTGCTTCCACACATGCGGGTAAAACGCACACACACCCCCCCCCCCCCCCCCCGCGTGCCCCATACTTATTTTTGTCCCCTATATATAAAGTTAAGTAAAAAAAAAAACTTGTAAACGAATTAAAAAAAAAAAAAAAAAAAACAACTGTTGATTGCAAAAACTTTAAGCTACACCCAAGCACAAAAAATCCCCCCCCCCCCCCCCACAAAAAAATGTGAAGGACCCCCTCACACCCACATATACACAAGTACAAACGAAAACACATGCATTTGGGCGCCTATGTATGAAAAAGTTGATTGCGATGCACATGTTACATATTGCCGTGCACAAACTGGCTCCTAGACCCAAAGCAAATTTGTCATGCCCAGGTCCAAGAGTAGAAAGTACATCATACGCTGAGGCTGATTTACAAAAGCCCACATTATATGCGTTGCCAATGACTTCTATGAGCCTCCCAATTCACTAAGCCTAGGTTCACATTTTTCTGTGATTTTTCATGCTTTTTGTCTGCATTTTATATCTCTTCCCAATGAAATCTTTGGGACAAAAATGCACCAAAAGAAGCACCTGTATCTACAGTATCTCACAAAAGTGAGTACACCCCTCACATTTTTGTAAATATTTTATTATATCTTTTCATGTGACAAAACTGAAGAAATTACACTTTGCTACAATGTAAAGTAGTGAGTGTATAGCTTGTATAACAGTGTAAATTTGCTGTCCCCACAAAATAACTCAACACAGCCATTAATATCTAAACCACTGGCAAAAAAAGTGAGAACACCCCTAAGTGAAAATGTCCACATTGGGCCCAATTAGCCATTTTCCCTCCCCAATGTAATGTGACTCATTAGTGTTACAAGGTCTCAGGTGTGGTAAATGTGGTGTTATCGCTCTCACTCTCTCATACTGGTCACTGGAAGTTCAACATGGCACCTCATGGCAAAGAACTCTCTGAGGAGCTGACCTAGCCTAGGCTATAAGATTGCCAAGACCCTGAAACTGAGCTGCAGCACGGTGGCCAAGATCATACAGCGGTTTAACAGGACAGGTTCCACTCGGAACAGGCCTCCCCATGGTCGACCAAATAAGTTGAGTGCACGTGCTCAGCGTCATATCCAGAGGTTGTCTTTGGGAAATAGACATATGAGTGCTGCCAGCATTGCTGCAAAGGTTGAAGGGGTCAGCCTGTCAGTGCTCAGACCATACGCCGTACACTCCATCAAATTGGTCTGCATGGCTGTCGTCCCAGAAGGAAGCCTCTTCTAAGATGATGCGCAAGAAAGCCCGCAAACAGTTTGCTGAAGACAAGCAGACTAAGGACATGGATTACTGGAACCATGTCCTGTGGTCTGATGAGACCAAGATAAACTCATTTGGTTCAGATGGTGTCAAGCGTGTGGCGGCAACCAGGTGAGGAGTACAAAGATAAGTGTGTCTTGCCTACAGTCAAGCATGGTGGTGGGAGTGTCATGGTCTGGGGCTGCATGAGCGCTGCCAGCACTGGGGAGCTACAGTTCATTGAGGAAACCATGAATGCCAACATGCACTGTTACATACTGGAGCAGAGCATGATCCTCTCTCTTCGCAGACTGGGTTGCAGGGCAGTATTCCAACCTGATAACGACCCCAAACACACCTCCAAGACGACCACTACCCTGCTAAAGAAGCTGAGGGTAAATGTGATGGACTGGCCAAGCATGTCTCCAGACCTAAACACTATAGAGCATCTGTGGGGCATCCTCAAATGGAAGGTGGAGGAGTGCAAGGTCTCTAACATCCACCAGCTCCGTGATGTCGTCATGGAGGAGTGAAAGAGGACTCCAGTGGCAACCTGTGAAGCTCTGGTGAACTTCATGCCCAAGAGGGTTAAGGCAGTGCTGGAAAATAATGGTGGCCAATTTGGACTTTTTCGCTTAGAGGTGTACTCACTTTTGTTGCCAGTGGTTTAGATATTAATGGCTGTGTGTTGATTTATTTAGAGGGGACAGCAAATTTACACTGTTATACAAGCTGGACACTCACTACTTTACATTGTAGCAAAGTGTAATTTCTTCAGTGTTGTCACATGAAAAGATATAAAAAAATGTGAGGGGTGTACTTACTTTTGTGAGATACTATATTTTTAATGCTGGAGATACTTTAGTAGATTTTCAAATGCACCTTTACGCAGATATTCGTACAAAAATTTGTATGAATATTCTGTGTACATTTGATAACTTAACGAATATCATTAAACAGTACTTCAAAGTTTTGTTTGCTTTTAATATTTCATTTTGGAATGAATATAATTTACTGAAAGAAAACCACATACACTGGTATGTGGACATCCTGCTCCTGCTTTCTTGTCACTGCGGTCAAAAATGAATGTCGATTTGACCTTGCTAATGGTTACAAAATCAAAATGAGCATTCTTAGTACAAAAAAATTCAAGCAAAAGTTTACTAGTGTATGACCAGCTTTAGTTGCACAGAAGTGCATTGCATAGGTGTAAATGGGCCCCATAGACAATAATAGGATTCTTCTTGTCCTGCATGGTTTGATGACTGCCAAAGTGCGACAAATCACACAGCTATAGACAGGGACCAAGGGCTCATTCACTTTAGCTGGCTCAGAAGTACAAGCCGTTTTCCTGTGCGGGCTGGTGTCCGTTTTGTACAGGTAGTGGCGGGGCGGTGCTTTGTATTTTTTTCAAGGCAAGACATGGTTTACCTTTTTTTTTAGTTTTAAAACTGTGACCTTTCATTCATTTCTTTGCACTGCAGCTTACAGCTGTATTAAACCCCAAAGCAAAGATTTATTATATCGCAGCTTACCAATTCTTAGATGTGAGGGCTGCATTCATTTATTTTTTAGGCTTTCTTTCCTGTATTATTGGGTGATCCAGCCAGTAAGTCTGTTTTTACACAGGACATACTCTCCTGCAAATGTAGCAGTTAGAGTGCTGAGACAAACCATTCTCCACTGATTCGGATGCTTACAATAATCAGCTTTTATTTATTCATGAAAAACTTTCAAGCCCCTTTCAGGCGGGGTGGATTTTGTACCAATCAGCAGGGGGAAACAGACAAAGCCTGCTCTGCTCTATGGGCAGTCGGGTGTAAATGGATTCCCAGAATCTGAGGGAAGGAGACAGGGAGACAGTGGGCAGAACAGCAGGGAGCATTGGCTCCCAGATTCTGAGGGGAGAAGGCAGAGAAACAGCTGGTGGAACAGCAGGGAGCATCAGCTCCCAGAATATGTAGGGAGGAGGGGGAGAGACAGCGGGCGGGAACAGCAAGGAGCATCAGTTTTCCGGAATCTGAGGGGAGGAGGCAAAGAGACAGCCAGCGGAACAGCAGGGAGCATCGGCTCCCAAAATCTGAAAGGAGGTGGAGAGACAGCAGGTGAAACAACAGGGAGCATTGGCTCCCAGAATCTGAGATGAGGCGGAGAGACAGCAGGTGGCACAGCAGGGAGCATTGGCTCCCAGAATCTGAGATGAGGCGTAGAGACAGCGGGTGGAACAGCAGGGAGCATTGGCTCCCAGAATCTGAGATGAGGCGTAGAGACAGCGGGTGGAACAGCAGGGAGCATTGGCTCCCAGAATCTGAGATGAGGGGGAGAGACAGCAGGTGGAACAGCAGGGAGCATTGGCTCCCAGAATCTGAGATGAGGCGTAGAGACAGCGGGTGGAACAGCAGGGAGCATTGGCTCCCAGAATCTGAGATGAGGCGTAGAGACAGCGGGTGGAACAGCAGGGAGCATCGGCTCCCAGAATCTGAGATGAGGCGTAGAGACAGCAGGTGGAACAGCAGGGAGCATCGGCTCCCAGAATCTGAGATGAGGCGTAGAGACAGCAGGTGGAACAGCAGGGAGCATTGGCTCCCAGAATCTGAGATGAGGCGTAGAGACAGCGGGTGGAACAGCAGGGAGCATTGGCTCCCAGAATCTGAGAGGAGGCGGAAAGACAGCGGGCGGAACAGCAGGGAGCATTGGCTTCCAAGATCTGAGGGGAGGAGGCAGAGAGAGAGCAAGCGGAAAAGCAGGGAGCATCTGAGAGAGGGGAAGGCCGAACCAAGCTACTGGTGAGCACCAATGGGACAGAAGGCAGTGGGAGGGAGAGCGCTGATCATTAAGGAAGTCAGCATTGGTTTTCAGACAGCCAGCAAAACAGCAGGGAGCATTGGCTCACAGAATCTGAGAGGAGGCGGAGAGACAGCAGGCAGAACAGCAAGAAGCAAAATCTGAGAGGAGGAGGCAGAGAGACAGCCGGCGGAACAGCAGGGAGTATTGTCTTCCAGAATCTAAGGGGAGGAGGCAGAGAGGCATTGGGCAGTACAACAGGAAGCATCGGCCTCCAAAATCTGAGAGGAAGAGGCAGAGAGATAGCCGGCGGACAGCAGGGAGTATCGGCTTCCAGAATCTGAGGGGAGGAGGCTGAGAGACAGCCAGCGGAACAGCAGGGAGTATTGGCTTCCAGAATCTGAGGGGAGGAGGCAGAGAAACAGGGGGCAGAACAGCAAGGAGCATCTGAGGGGAGGGGAAATCCATACCAAGCAACTGCTGAGCACCAATAGGACAGGAGGCTGTGTGAGTGAGGGCGCTGAATCTGATCGTTAAGAAAGTCAGCATTGGCTCCCAGAATCTGTAGGGCTAAGGCGGAGAGACAGTGGGTAGAAAAGCAGGGAGCATCAGTTCCTAAGGGAAGGAGGCAGAGAGAAAGCGGGCAGAACAGCATTGAACATCGGCTTTCAGAATCTGAGTGGAGGAGACAGAGAAACAGCAGGTAGAACAGCAGGGAGCATCTGAAGGGAGGAGAAGGCCGGACCAAGCTGCTGGTGAGCACCAATAGGACAGGAGGCTGCGCGAGGGAGAGAGCTGATTATTAAGAAAGTCAGCATGTGCCGACTCCTTAACAATCAGCTTTTCCCTGGCCCCACCTTAACAACCAGTAAAAACACACCCTGGGTGCATTTGTGGTGCATTTTTGTTGCATTGACTTCAATGGAAGGTGCATCTTTGGTGCAGCATGCAGGACTTTTCAAGCCGCAGTGCAAACGCAGCACAGCGATGTGAAAAGTCTCATAGGCTTTAAGAGCAAATCATTTTTGATGGGCTTCTGTCCCACTGGAAAGGTGCATTTCAGTGCGACAAAGGCGCATCAGTGGAAAAGAGCCCTAATACATCTAACACTCCCCTCCTTTAAACTGACAATGCTGCTGTCCAAAGGTGCCCGTGACCTTCATCAAGAGTGGGGGCACTCTAATACAGGTGGTGTGTTACTGGCCAGATCACCAGGTGAAAAAAGAGAGGAAAAAAAACATTAAAAAAAAGAAAACAAATGCAGTCACCACATCTAAGGATTGGTAAACTGTAATATATTACATTTTTGGATTCGGATTTAATACTGCTTTAAAAATAGAAACACACAGACAGGAGACTGCATTTTTTCACACATTTCCACTCCAATGTGTTGTGCCCAGTGCCCATAGAAAACAATGATTTTCTATGTGCCCTTTGGAAGACATAGCATGATTGTGCCCTAAAACTCAGGAAAAAAAAGAATGGACTTGCCGATTTTTGTCAAGACGCACTGCAGTGCAGAGATGGGAACACACACGATTTTTTTTTCGGAAGTTGGACACATGATTTAGAGCATTGCAATGCATGCACTATAAAACAACAAGGCCCTGAAGGATTTGAGAATGTTCCCACAATAAATTTGCCTAAAGATTCACTTCCAAGTATCCAATGATGTGAAAAGGAAATCTATGTTTACTTCTTTCATCTGCATATGATTGAAGTGAATCTTCAGACAATTTATTGTGGGAACATTCTCAACTCCTGTAGTAAAGCAGTGTCACTGTCCCCACAGACAGCAGCAAGCTTAGTTTATTATAGCGTCTATATTCATTATAAGTAATGATCTATCACCCAGACATATACTCTACTTTTCTGCTGGCATAGTTAAACAGCATTGTCAGAACTGCTCGCAGACAAGTCCAAAGTCTGTATTGTGTAATGAGCAGTAACAGAAAAGAAAGCAGATTATCCCGTCTGATTGAACCTACTTTATTTTCCAAGTATACCAATCCATCACAATACTGGTGCTTTCGCCACACTCAACTAATGTATTTCAATGCAAGAAAATAAACATGATGGGGGGAGGGCAAGGCACAAGCACCATTCCTACACGTGGTACATGTGCTCATGCACATGGATGCATTTGGGTGTAAACCGCGAGAATTCTCTATATTTTTGTGCCCAACAGCCTGTACAAATAAATGAAGGGTTGTCAGATGCCGTGGCTATATATCTGTTACTACACATGCGAGTGGTTGTGGTTGTGGATGGGAATGGTTTGTGTCTAGTGTTCAACATTCCCAGCGCCATAGAGTAAAAGTCCATGCACTCCAGCCAGCGCTTTAAAACGCAGCGGCTTGGGTGCGGTGTGGTCCAGTGGGAATCACCACTCTGTAGCGCATCGTTCCTTTTTTTTTTTTTAAACAAACTTTATTGAAATGTCACACATTTAATAAATTTCAGCTGGCCAAGCATTACTTTTTTTCAGTACACTGTGTGCGCACCGCCGCTAACATCAGGTGCACAGGAGACAAGGCATGACCGCCCAGCGCAGTCCTACTGCATCTGGTGTGAATGGAGCCTTAGTGGGTGCAGTAGCAGATACCAGCTGGAGACTGGTGACTAAGCATAAGAGGTCTCCAAAATGTTTTAGGCTGCATTCACACCCGAGCATAGCATCATTTTCCTTCGTTTTTTTTGCAAGCTTTTATTCGTGATTTTGGCGTGTTTATACAGCATTTTTGAGCTTTGGCGTTTATTAGCCAATAGAGAAAACTATCATCCGTTGCATCATTTGTTGCTAGGTTTTATCAGATTTTATTTCTTTTTTTACTAATATTCATTTATATATATATATATATATATATATATATATATATATATATATATATATATATATATATATATATATATATATATATATAATTTTTTTTTTTTTTTTTTTTTTTTTTTTTTTTTTTTTAGGGTAAGGGGTTAGAGTTAAGGTTAGGTTAGGCTTAGGATGAGGGGTTAGGGTTAATATTTTATTTATTGTCTTATTATTTATTTTTGTTAGGGTGTTTATACTACTACTAATAATGATAATAAGCCCCCATTCACACTGGGGCGACCTGTGAGGCGACCTGGTCGCCTCACAGGTCGCCGCAGGTCGCCTCCCATAGGGAAGCTGCGGACCCGTTCTGATAGGAGCGACACAAGTCGCTCCGACTCAGAAAAAGGGTCCGGAGCTTCTTTGGGGCGACCAGGAGGCGACCGCCATAGACTTCAATGTTACGAAGTCCGTGGCGGCCGCTCCGAGGTAGCGGCGCGCTGCTCGCACCGCGACCTCGGAGGTCGCGGTGCGAAGTAGCGTCGCCCCAGTGTGAATGGGGGCTTATAATAATAATTAAATGTAAAATAAATAAAAATAATCACAAATAAATACAATAGTTGAATACTATAAAATAATAAATAAATACATAAATAATTACCCCTAACCTTAAAAAACTAAAATAAAAATAATAAATACCCTAACACAAAATAATGAAACAAATTATTATTATTGATAATAATAATGCTAAATTATTATTATTTTTTTGGGGTGTTTATTATTATTTTATGATTATTATTAGTAAAAAATTTGTATTTAATTTTTTTTAAGGTTAGGGGTATTTATTTACTATTACATATTATTTATTTTGTTTCTTTATTATTTATTTATGATGATTTTTAGTTATTAGTGTATTTGTTTTACATTTATTTATTCCTATATTATTAAAACATTTTTATTTTTTTACATTTTTTTATTTGAGCAGAAAATTGCGCAAAAACCCCCAACAAAATGCACGAAAGAGCACAAAAACGCATTTCTATGTGAATACAAACGCGCTAAAAATGCGCAAATCTGCCTAACTTGAGCTAAAAAAAAAAAGTTCTAGGAGTATTTTGAGCTTCAGGCGACTTAAAGTGGAGATTTGAACTATCTCCATAGAGAATACATTTTTTCTCCTCTAGTGTTTTGGAGCTTCAAGCTTTAGGCTCCTTTCACACGGTTCGCATTACGTTGCGGACCGTTCTCTGCTCAGCGGGGATTGATCCGCCGTTACCCGATGAGCCGGCGGATGATAGCACCATCTCCACACTACGTGCAGAGAGGGAGGTGTCAGAGGCCCGCTGCTCTCTATGGGGAAATGGATGAGAGCGGACCGCCTGTCCGCTCTTATCCGATCCCATTCGATCCGATCCACTGGAAGGATGGAAAATAGGGTTTCCATCCGTCCGGATTTCACTGACAGGATCGGATGCGGATGGCAGCGGGTGTCAGCGGACATGTCACCGCTGCCCCATAGGGATGCATGGAGGATCCGATCAGATCCACCTAAAAAACTGACAGGTGGATCTGATTGGATCGTTCGTGTGAAAGAGGCCTTAAGCTACAAAAGGCTGAGGTGTGAATGTGGCCTTATGACAGTAGCTACTACCTATGTATAAACCCACCCTTAGGCTTCACTCACACAGGCAGCTGCTGGTGAGAATCTGCCACCAGCCCCATGCACACATTGTGTGCAGACAGCTGTGGACCTCGATTTGTACCATATACAAATCAATAGATGGTGCATCTGCCTGCTGCATGTAACCGCTTGTCTTAACCACCCCCTTTGTATAATGACGGCGGCAGGGTCATTCTAAGACTAAGTCAAATTACAGTGTCCCAGTCTCACCGTGCATGCGTGCCTGCGGGGGGCACGCAGCGCAGCGAGTGGCGGCACGCTGTGTCCCTGGGACACAGTGCATCCCCGATCTCAGGAATGAGCTGATAACGAGGCTCTTTACCCATGTGATAAGCTGTCCAATCACAGCAAATCACATGCAAACAAGGAAATGCCAGTTATCGGCTTTCTTCTCTCACACTGACAGCGTGTGAGGAGAGAAAAGCTGATCGGCTGCATTTTCTCACAGGGGAGACCTGCACAGATAACCAGGGCACTGAATATTAGTGCAGCCTCAACAGTGCCCATAAGTAATGCCAATCAGTGCCCAGAAGTAATGCCAGTCAGTGCCCAGAAGTGATGTCAGTCAGTGCCCAGAAGTGATGTCAGTCAGTGCCCATCAGTGATGCCAGTCAGTGCTGCCTTTTAGTGCCCATCAGTCCCTGCTCATTAGTGCCACCAATCAGTGCTGCCCATCTGTGTCGCCTATTAGTGCTCATCAGCGCTGCATTTCAGTGCCACCTAACGAGCCTCCCCATCAATGCCACCTTATCAGTGCCGTCTCATTAGTGCCCATCAGTGCCACCTCATCAGCACACATCAGTGAAGGAGAACAATTACTTATTTACAAACTTTTCTACCAGAAACTAAGAAACAGTTTTTTCTTCAAAATTTTCGGTCTTTTTTCGTTAGTTTAGCAAAAACCCAGCAGTGATTAAATACCACCAAAAAAAAGCTCTTTTTGTATAAAAAAAATAAATAAAAATACATCTTGCGTGGAACAGCGTTGCATGACCGCGCATTTTACACGGAAATTGTGACAACACTGAAAGCTGAAAATTGGTCTGGCCAGGAAGGGGGTAAAAGTGGTCAGTATTGAAGCGAAAAAAGTGAAAGTCCATTCTAACACTAAAATTCCTGCATCTATAGACTTCCACGCTCTAACACTAAAGCCCCGTACACACGTACCGATCGTCGGCATACAAACGTCGGTGGACGAAGGATCTGCCGATTGTACGCGTGTTAGTATGGTGCCTCCGACAGATGTCTGCGCACAATCCGCGGACAAAAGTCTTTCTTGCAAACATGAAAATATTTGTATGCCGACACCAGAACGGACGATTGTTCGCCTGTCAGTACGCAATTCGGCCGACACACAGCTACAAATCCCAACACGCATGATCAAACCAAATGAGTTCCCGGAAGAATTTTCTCTAGTAAACTCAACATTTTATTCAGAAAGAACTTTCGGCTCGCGGAAGTCCAAGAAATAGGTGAAATGCGGAGCACATGCTCATCTTGATAAATGTGAGAAGAAGGAAGATGCTGCTCATAATGCCATACTTTTCTAATAAAAAGGCATGTGTTCTGTTATGATGAAGATAATGTTTGTCTATTCTATCTGTTCTATCAAATTTTAGAATTAAATAATTTGAACTCTTCACCATTATTTTTGTATTTTCACACCAAAGATCTAACTATTGATATGACCCTTTATTCTTTTATGAATTAATGTCTAAAACATATTTTTCAGGTTATGTACAATATTAAACATGTTAACAAATTCAGATAGGCCATTTTTTATTTTCATTTTCTTTATTTTTTGGATCTCAGCAAAAAAAAAACAAAGCAAACATCAATACTTTCCGTATAATAAACTAAACATAAAAAAGGTCCATTTGGACAAAATTAAACTAGAAACTGGCAAACAGGGGTAAAATAAATAATAGGGGGTTACACAAATTAAAGTTGCTGGTAACTGTAATCAGGTTGCCATGAGGGCAGGTTTGGATCCTGCTGGCCATATTGCCACTGGCCATGTGGCATTTGGCGAGGTGGTGGGTGTTGTGGAGGTGGAGGTGGAGGTGGAGGGCACGGGTGCTCCTGGCATGCATGGCTGTGCTCAGTAAGTATGCCGTTTTCTGCGTTTTGCAGCACATCCAGAATAATTTTTCTGGCATACTGACACTGCCTGGGGTCCACCTTATCCAGGATTTTGGCAGTCATATTCCCGAAGGACTCATTGGCCTCCGGTTTCCGACGTAGGGCTATGGTGGCCTCCTGGATAAACTCGTCGGTGATGTCATCCACGTGCTTCCTCTTTTGCCTCCGTTTGGCAGGAGGAGGTGGTGGTGGAAAGAGTTCCGCAGGCTCCTCAGGCTCCACAGGCTCCCCAGGCTCCTGGCTGCAACCTGGCTCCTCCTCAGTGACACTTCCCTGTTGATGAAATGAACAATTGATTAGAATGTTATAGTGTATATAAAAATGCATGTTTGTTATATTATTGTGATCAAATAGCAGACTTTACATACAGTGGCGTATCTAGGGTCTCCAGTGCCCTTGTTGAGGAGCTGTATTTGGCAACAACCCCCCCCCCCCCCAAGATCAATGGAAAACTGTAACCCACCCCCCCAAAAAAAAATTAAAGGGCATTAAAAGTTTCTAATTTGCCCCTTGTTTGCCCAGTGTAGAGCTCTCTAGTGGGCAATAATTGTCTCAGGTGTGAAAAAGAAAGAGAGGGTTGAGAGATAGAGAGAGGGAGAGAAAGAGGGGGTGTGAGAGAGAGAGGAGGGGGTTGCAGAGAGAGAGGGGCCTGAACTTGCAGAGGACTTGATGTAGGGCATTGAGGGTGAAGCAGTGCAGGGAAACATGAATAAGGAAGCCACCTGCCTTGCTGACCCAGAGTGAGAGACCAGAGACATGGAAGCAAGGATGGATGGATCATTTGCAGGAGCTGTTACTTTTGTATTAAAAAAGGTTGAGCCAGAGGAATGCTGAGGCTACAGCAGTGTTTCTTTGGACCAGAGGTGTGCTGGGGATGCAGCAGTGTTTGTAAGACCAGAGGTGTGCTGGGGATGCAGTGAGAGGCAGTCTCAGTCTCCTGGTCTTTTGGCTCAGCTGCTCTCAATGTTTTACACCTGCATGAATCCGCCTGCAAACTGGGGGTTCTGGGGTGTGCAGGCTGAGTGGATTGTTCAAATAAACAATAAAACAATGCCAATGTTTTTGTGACCCACCCCCCTTGGCCTGCGCCCCTGGCGGTTGCCTGTCATGCCAACCCCTTGCTATGCCCGTTTACATAAAGGGTCAATTATGGTTTAGCTTATAATTTTGTTACATGATTACATTTTAGCAGACAATATATTGTGAAATGCCATACCTGAGTAAAACTCTCCTCCAGGAAATCCTCATCCTGGCTTGGATCAACCGACACTGAGCCCTCTGCCGAAGTAGAAGGCAGTGTTGAAATTGACGGCCTGGATTCCATGGTGTCTGCCAGGAACCGCATGTTATCATAATACCACAGCCGTGGTACATATACATTCCGTGCCCCTGCTCCAGACTGGGTGGACTCCTCTATTTTTTTTAACTCCCGCCTGTAGGCAGTGCGAATGCTGTTTATTTTTTTGCGGATATAATTAAAATTTGCCCCAGGACAGACGGGCTTGTAGAAGGCCACCAAATGTTCCATGGCCTGTTTTCGGAGTTTTCGATTTTTATAATCCGCCGACTTCACTTGCCACAAACAAGGCAGTTGCCTGAATTCATCAATGAAACTTATTAAAAAGTTGTGGGTGGTGAAATTGTCCACCATATTGCAGGACAGTATATGCCTGCAAGACACAACACAACACAAAACATATTAAAAGAGCATGTATTTTGGCACATAATAAAGATATTCCTAATAAAAGCTGTATAGGGCCCAAAACACACACTTTCTATTAAAAGAGTCGTACCTTTGTTTGTGGGGAAAAGTCGTGATTCGCCGCTCGATCGTGCTCCAACTCTCGATATGTCCGCTAGCGAATCGTCGGCCGAACGATCTGGCGTCCTTTAAATACAGCGCAGGCGTCAACTCCTCCTCCAGTGGCGGGCTTGTGCAGGGGTGTGTACGTGCCGAAGATCAGGCCTACATGCGACACTCACACCTGAGGCAGTGGAATAATCATTGTTAAATTAGGAACCATGTCTCAACAATCTGGGAGCTCAATTAGTGGGGGCCGAAGTGATTGGGCCACCAGAAAATCAAGGGCTACACCCATGTCAAAGGCAGAAATGGTGGAGATGGTCTCCATTTTAGAAAAAACGGATTACGATGGAAAGTTGGCAAATTACGAGCGGCCCAATGCCAGGAAAGATGGCATCATGGACAAGGTGGTGGCCTGTTTGGTCAGAAAATTCGGTGTCGAGCGATCGAAAGATCAGATTAGGAAACGATGGTCTGACCTCAAACACCGTGAGCAGGATCAGCTTTCCCAAATCCATCGGATTTTGAAAAAAAGTAAGTTTTATTTTTTCTTTATTTTTTTAATCATGCAATATGTTTTTTATAATTTTGTGTATGTTGTATTAACATGTCTAGATTATAATGTCTATGTAAAAAGTTAGATTACTCATTTTAGTTGTCATGTCGTGATTTGATCGATCTATTGTTGATGTTTTAGTATATGACATTAAAAGTCAGGAAGCCATAGTGAAAAATATATGTATTGTGTTGCAACGAACGTTCTTTCCTGCACGAATCTTCTCAGCAAACATTCCTATTAATCACAGATTATTATTCAAACCTTTAAATAGGAGAAAAACGTAAACTCCGTGCCAAACAGTGGGAAAGGAGGAGGAGAGGTTTGGCAGCTCCATCTGCAGTGGAGGAAGAAGAGGAGGACATGGGCACAGAAGGTGGCACAGATTCCACTAAAGGTAATTGGTTCCTATGCACTGTCAAACATTAATGTACCATATTTTTCGTAGATAACCATGTACATGTCTTCATATTTGTTACTAAAAGAGCTATCAAGCAGGGCACCATGTCCTAACAAATGTACCTCTGGTGACTTTTATGATATGGCCAATGTTTTGTATTATGTAGATGAAGACATTATTCCTGAACTTATTCTGGTGGAGCCTACAAGTGACCAGACATCAGAGCAACATGAAGGTTGGTAGGCACAGATTTTTGTGTAGTGGTATCATAGAAATATGTGTATTTGCAATGATTGTTTAACCTTATATTCTTGTATTCCCTTACAAATTTACATTGCAGATGTTGCATCATGCCAGGATGTGGCATCCCCAGCCAGGTCAGAAGCCCGATCTCCTGGCAACGTGCCAAGCAGCATGGAAGCCAGTTCAGAAACTGTGGAGGAACCAGGACCAAGTGTCCAAGAGCCAATTGTGTGCCCACGTAGGTTTTTTCAGAATGATTTTTATCAGTGTTATTTTTAGCCTCCAATTTACAACACTAGTTCCCTATGGGAGCCTCTTTATTTGAATGGAAGTGGCACCGTAAGTCGGATCAGGATGCTCTGACTTGCGGGGCCACTTGCGTTGTGAAGATTTTTGAGGGGGAACTACACCCAAAAATTTAACAACCCACCGTGGGTGTCCCCCCAAGTTCACAACCAGGCCTTTTGTGTGTGGTATTGAGTTTGAGGGTATGCCCACAACAAAAAGACAGCGTGGGTTACCCCCAAAACCCCTACCAGACCCTTATACAAGCATGCAGCTTGTCAGGCCAGGAAAGAGAACGAGCAAGCGGACCAAACACCCCCTGGACCACAGCAGGACACATGCCCTCAACATGGGGGGGTTTTGTTGCTTTGGGCCAGGGGGCCTCTGCACCGCACACCCAAAAGCACCTTACTCCCATGTAGAGGAGGACAAGAGCCTCATCCCCACAACCCTGTCTGGTGGTTTTGGGGGGTCATGCGGCCAGGGGGTTCCTAGGACTTTGGAAGCAACCTTTAACAAAGGGTGGCCCCCAGATCCCAGACCCCAATCACTATGTGAATGGGTATGGGGTACATAGTACCCCTACACATTAACCACATAAATGGAAGTGTATGTGAATAACGACAGGAGACGTTTATGAAATGTTCTTAAATATCTTCATCCGGTCTTCTCCACTCTGCTCTTTGGATCTTCTCCTCTCCACTCTTCTGCTGTCCAATCTTCTGCTCTTATGTTGTCTGCTCTTTTGCCCTAGGCTCTTCTTCTTCCTCCTGTCCTCCTCCAATGCTGTTGCCGTGCATTCTGCCCGTCTCTGGTCTCTGCATCTTAATATATATACATTACAACCATGCCCTCACAATGACGTCATCATGCGTTCACACCCCTAATGAATATATAGTAAGCTCAGGAGACCGGCAGAATCATCAGCAACAGCATCGGAGGAGGACAGGAGGAAGAAGAAGAGCCTAGGGCAAAAGAGCATAAGAACAGGGTAGGTATTAACTCGAGAGGAATTTAAGATTACCTGGACACCAAATGTTTCTCTATTATTATGACCTCATGTAGGTGATTCACATTGACTCCTTTTTTTTTAATTTTTACAGACCATGTTTTACATAGTTGCACATTAGCCAAATTGACCCGTGAGGCTCTCCAATGCTGCGCAGACCTGGAACATATAAAGGAGACTGCAACGGCATTACAAATCAAAATGCGCAATTTTGTGGACATGATTGGCAAATTTTAAGCCACAATTTTACTAGGTTTTTTATGTTTGTATTGGGATGTTCCTGATGTTACAATTTTTTTAGAATGTTTTAGGGCATTTTAATTACACTCAGATGTTAAAGAGTGTACCCAAGTTTGGGAAAAGCACTTTACAACACCCTAACCCTAACCCTAACCCTAACCCTAACCCTAACCCTAACCCTAACCCTAACCCTAACCCTAACCCTGTGAATGTTTGATACTAAAACGTTTTTACATTCAACAATGTGTGTTCAATTCTTTATTAGACTTTAGTTGGGGGGTCGAGGTCTAAAGCTGTGTAAAGAAGCACTAAATGTATGATGGCTGTCCTATTCACATATTTACATGTTAATGAAAGCATTTTGGACACTGCCATATGCGAGTTGCTGGAGGTGTCAATGAAATGTTAAAGATACCCCCAGTTTTAACGCATATCACAGTGCGATCTGACATTTCACACAGGATCGGATCACACAAGTTTGAACGATTGTGCGATCCTATCCTGATGCGGCTGAATAAATGCATCATGTGCGACTTTTGTGCGAGTGCAGTGCGAATTGAGCCATACAAACTGTATAGCTGATTTTCGCATGAACATCTGATCGCATGTAATAAAGGAGCAGTGCGCTACGATATTACATGCCATCAGATGTGCAGTGTGAATTGAGACATACACTTTGTATGGCTACATTCGCACTGAACACGCATACAAGTCGCACATGACCCTTTATTTCTGATGTATCTGGATTGGATCGCACAGTGCTTAACACTTGTGGAATACAATCCTGTGGAAAAAGTAAGTGGCGGGTCACCCTTATGCAATGCTGGAAGGCTGCAAAGTCGCAGACTTCCCGCATCGCATAAGTGTGACTCAACACTCAAGGTACTAGCAGTCCTAGGATTCAATATGGCATTGATATTGCCAGTAGCAATCAGTGTAGGGAGATCAGTGTAATCTATAGTGTATTGCTTGTTCGTTGCTCTAGTTCACTTTCCATTACCTATATATATAACACTTTGAGATGAACAATGATCAAGTTTCACATAACACTGACATATCCTAACATTGGTGGGCAGTGAGAAGGATGTCATAAATGAACACAACATAACAGGTGTAGGTACTTTGTTAATACCCTAATGTATTATATGAAATATATAGTATGGGCAACTTCTGGACAATGAACACCAATGTAAGGTGACATTAGATGAACCTTGGGTGTGACCTAGTTCTCAATGTGACAGGGTTTGTGTACATTTTGTGGGGTGCAGAAGGCCCTTGTATTTACACCACTGGCTAAAAAATAACACATGGCCATCATCACTTTGGATCAGCTGGTGAGAGACTACAGTCAAGAAACACACTGATGAATGTATTAACCCTTCCAAAGTCACACATATATAACACATGATTAACCCAAATAATTGTGTTTGGCATATGTGCCCAAATGATTATAATCCACAATACAGAATCATTGCAATTTTTGTTTAATGTGTTGAAAAATAATATATCTCTGACATTTATCTTGTGTGTCCAATCTTTAACAAGATTAATGGGTGTGTGACAGTGATTGCTGCCAGGACACAGCTCCTCTCCCCACGAAATAGTCCAGATATTCCTGGCGGATCTGACGGGCCCTGTGTGATGCCAATGCTGACCGTCCAACTTCCATTGACGTCATGGACTCCACTTGGTTAGAAGGTTGGGCCTCTCCACTTGTACCTGGCATAGCAGGGTCAGTATCCAGTTGCTGCAAGACATAATTTTGTGCATTCCTGCGTAGGAAGTTGTGCAAAATGCAGCAACACAAGACCACATTATCCACTTTGTACAGTGCCAGGTTTATGGACGTCAGGAATATCCGGAACCGGTTGGCCATTATCCCGAAGGCATTCTCCACAACTCTGCGAGCTCTGGACAACCGGTAGTTGTAAATCCTTTGGTCTGGGGTGAGGTTCCTCTGAGGGTAGGGCTTCATGAGATGCTCCCCAAGCGCAAAAGCCTCATCTGCGATAAACACAAAGCTCATACCCTCAACAGTTTGCTCCCTGGATGGCAGGTTCAGAGTGCCGTTCTTTAGACGACGAGCGAACTCCGTCTGATCAATAACTCCCCCATCCGAATTGCGGCCATTTTTGCCAATATCCAAAAAAATAAACTCATAGTTTGCATTAACTATGGCTAGCATGACTATACTAAAAAAACCTTTATAATTATAATAAAATGTGCCGGAATTCGGAGGGGGGACAATGCGGACGTGCTTCCCATCAATAGCACCCCCACAATTGGGAAAATTCCACTTCTCCAGAAATTGATCAGAAATCTCCAGCCATTGCTCTGCGTTTGAAGGAAACTGTGGGGAAAAAATACAAAAAATAAAATTAGTGCTTGAGCACATCACATTATTAATTACACACACAGTTGTCTGTTAAATGCTTATGCAACTTGGTAAAAAAATATACAACAGGAAGGCAAAGGTTTGGATATGGGGATGTAACATCTACATACATTTCTTTTCAAACTCCTATTGTTCTTATATTGTAAAGGGCCATACACACTAGAAGATTCTCTGAAGACTTTTTCGTGCAGATTTAACTTTTCTATGTAGTGCAAGGGCCTACCAGATTGCATAGGATTTGAAAGTGTTTGTTGGACCTCATATTATTTGGTTTTGGTAAATCGGAAGGATAAATTGTTCTGACAATCTTCTAGTGTGTATGGCCCATTATACTCACCAGCTAGAGCTGAGATTTACAAACTACGGCCCTCCAGCTGTTGCAGAACTACACATCCCATGAGGCCTTGTAATTCTCTCACATTCACAGACATGACTAGGCATGATGGAAATTGAAGTTCGTGAACAACTGGTGGGCCATAGTTTGAAGACCTCTGAACTTGAGCTTTGGTATATGCTGACTTTGAGATTTAGCATGTGGGTGGGGGGATGGGTAAGTAAAACTGGGCATTTATACATCAATTAGGGCTTGTGGTCAGTGAAGGTTTTAACATCATTACATAAACATACAGAATCATAGGTGGGAATGGATGGACTGATGTATTTTAGATAAATCATTAACTAGGTACTAAAACATTGGCCAAGGAATAATTGTTTGAGGGAAAGCAATAAAATGACCCAAATTCAAAAATACTGTTAACAGGCAATGCGTTTAGGGACACATAGGAGAGAATGGTGGGGTGGTTAGTGGGTAATTTTACAAATGGTTAAAGATAATCTACATCTTTACTACTATGTGCATGCGGACAGAGGGTAGTTTACAAATAATGGCCTGTGTCAATTGCTGTACATCCAAAAACATCATAATTCGGGTGAAACTAGTAATACATGTAATGTAAAAAATCAAACATACCTTGATATAGTCCTTCTGCAAGACCTTGATGATGGCAGAGCAGGTCTCAGGGATGATGATACCAAGAGCTTGGGGGGAGATGCCTGTGGTGAACTTCAGATCCTGCAGGCTTCTCCCTGTTGCAAGATACCTCAACGTCGCAATTAACCTTTGCTCAGGAGTAATTGCAAGCCGCATACAAGTATCCTGCTTCAGAATATAGGGGGACACCAGGGCAAGAAGACGGTAAAAGATGGGATCCGTCATCCTCAAATAATTCCTGAAGTCATCAGGATTATTTTCCTGGAGCTCCCTCAGCAAGGACATATGAGAAAATTGATCACGGTTAAGCAACCAATTTTTCGTCCAGGAGGTCCGCTTCTTCTTCCTATTGCTCGTACGTCGTCTCAGAGCCAAAACTCCAACACTAACGACAGCAACGGACGAATTCACGGTCGCCATAATAAATTCTCGAACGATGTCTCGGAAAATAGCGAAATGTCGTCAACCAAACAAATGCTACCGAAATCAGCGCGAGATGCCCAGAAGGGTCACGGCCAAACACTCACTTCCTCTTTTGTAGCGGCGAACGTGCGTGGAACGTAGTGACGTCATTTTCTGTCGGAAGACAAATGTCCTGGGCAAGTTTGGAGCACTTTTCAACAGACAAACAACAAACACACCAGCCGCGAACATTTGTAGAACGTTCCGTCGGCCGACGATCGGTACGTGTGTACGGGCCTTAACCTATCAAACCCTGTAAAGAAAAAATCAGTATACAGTACATAACTTTTTTAAAGGCGATCCAATGCAATCCCACGCTGAGCTGTCAGCAGCGGGTTCGCTGTGGAGGTGGGTGCAGAGGACACAGCCAACAACGGAAGTCCCATAGTAAGTCTATGGGTGACGTCACTTCCTATTCATTTCACAGCCATTGTCAGTCGTGTCCTCTGCAGAGCTTCCACCGCTGGAAACCGGATCGGCTTCAAAAAAGGTATGTATACAGATTTTTTTCTTTACAGGGCTAGATATAGGTTAGTGTTAGATCGTGGAGGTCTATAGATGCAGGGATTTTAGTTTTAGGGTGGACTTAAACTTTAAGCTTTGACAATAAAACCTAGAAGCTGCTTTCTGTGCAGAAGTTTAGTAAATCAAGCCCTCTGCGTTCAATGGCAGATTTCTGGAGGAAGCTAATCCTCCAGTTTGTTTGCAGTTTTATCACAGAGGGGCAAACAGGCTGCTACGTCCAGAGGTGGCGTTTAGCGCAGCATCCTATTCGCACTCATTCGCCTGAGGAAATAAAGTTTCTCCCAGGAAAGGACTTTTTCATCTTTTTAGGGCTGCAACTAACGATTATTTTCATAATCGATTAGTTGTTTTGATTAATCAATTAATCGGATAAAAACCTAAAAAAAAAAACGTTGCTGCATAATTTAATTATTATGAAAATAGTTAACAACTATTTTCATAATCGATTCGTTGTTTCGATTAATCGACTGGATAAAAACCTCAAAAAAAAAAAAAAAAGTTTGGTGTAAAATTTAGTTAATATTATAAAAATAGTTGACAACTATTTTCATAATCGATTCATTTTGATTAATCGATCAATCAGATAAAAACCTTTAAAAGAAAAAAAAAAGAAGGTTGGTGTATAATTTAATTAATATAATGAAAATAGTTGACAACTATTTTCATAATCGATTTGTTTCTATTAATTGGATAAAAACCTCAAAAAAATAAAATAAATAATAATAATTTGGTGTATAATTTAATTAATATTATGAAAATAATTGACAACTATTTTCAGAATCGATTTGTTTCGATTAATCGATCAATCGGATAAAAACCTTAAAAAGAAAAAAAAGGTTGGTGTATAATTTAATTAATATTATGAAAATAGTTGACAACTATTTTCATAATTGATTTGCTTTGATTAATTGGATAAAAACGTAAAAAAAAAAAAAAAAAAAGTTTGGTGTATAATTGAATTCATATTATGAAAATAGTTGATCACTATTTTCATAATTGATTAGTCGACTAATCAGATAAAAACCTCAAAAAAAAAAAAAAGAAGAGGTTGGTGTATAATTGAGTTAATATTATGAAAATAGTTGACAACTATTTTCATAATCAATTAGTTGTCAATTAATCGATTAGTTGTTTCAGCCCTACATCTTTCCTGGGGGTGCAATCATTTCTGATCTTGGTGCTCACCGAAACCTAAAGAGTGGGGTCCACGCTGACCACTGCGAGACCAAACTTTATTAATACAAGCCGATGTACAAAGAAGACCGGTATCAGGATAAACAAAGACTCGTTTCGCACACAAAGTGCTTAGTGGTAAGGTCTGATCTTGATGTGTATGATGGATACCATGCAATCAATGTATAGCTGACTTTGGGGAGCGGGTGATTAGGAGGTTAGGTCCCTAGATGGCACATAGGACTATGATGGATACCATGCAATCAATGTATAGCTGACTTTGGGGAGCGGGTGATTGGAAGGTTAGGTCCCTAGATGGCACATAGGACTATGATGGATAACATACAATCAATGTACAGCTGACTTTTGGGAGCGGGTGATTAGGAGGTTAGGTCCCTAGATGGCACATAGGACTATGATGGATACCATGCAATCAATGTATAGCTGACTTTGGGGAGCGGGTGATTAGGAGGTTAGGTCCCTAGATGGCACATAGGACTATGATGGGCACTATGCAATCAATGTATAGCTGACTTTGGGGAGAGTGTGATTAGGAGGTTAGGTCCCTAGATGGCACATAGGACTATGATGGGCACTATGCAATCAACGTATAGCTGACTTTGGAGAGCGGGTGATTAGGAGGTTAGGTCCTTAGATGGCACATAGGACTATGATGGATACCATGCAATCAATCTATAGCTGACTTTGGGGAGAGTGTGATTAGGAGGTTAGGTCCCTATATGGCACATAGGACTATGATGGGCACTATGCAATCAATGTATAGCTGACTTTGGGGAGAGTGTGATTAGGAGGTTAGGTCCCTAGATGGCACATAGGACTATGATGGACACCATGCAATCAATGTATAGCTGACTTTGGGGAGCGGGTGATTAGGAGGTTAGGTCCCTAGATGGCACATAGGACTATGATGGACACCATGCAATCAATGTATAGCTGACTTTGGGGTGCGGGTGATTAGGAGGTTAGGTCCCTAGATGGCACATAGGACTATTATGGACACCATGCAATCAATGTATAGCTGACTTTGGGGTGCGGGTGATTAGGAGGTTAGGTCCCTAGATGGCACATAGGACTATTATGGACACCATGCAATCAATGTATAGCTGACTTTGGGGTGTGGGTGATTAGGAGGTTAGGTCCCTAGATGGCACATAAGACAATGGACACCATGCAATCAATGTATAGCTGACTTTGGGGAGCGGGTGATTAGGAGGTTAGGTCCCTGGATGGCACATAGGACTATGATGGACACCATGCAATCAATGTACAGCTGACTTTGGGGAGCGGGTGATTAGGAGGTTAGGTCCCTAGATGGCACATAGGACTATTATGGACACCATGCAATCAATGTATAGCTGACTTTGGGGAGCGGGTGATTAGGAGGTTAGGTCCCTAGATGGCACATAGGACTATGATGGACACCATGCAATCAATGTATAGCTGACTTTGGGGTGCGGGTGATTAGGAGGTTAGGTCCCTAGATGGCACATAGGACTATGATGGACACCATGCAATCAATGTATAGCTGACTTTGGGGTGCGGGTGATTAGGAGGTTAGGTCCCTAGATGGCACATAGGACTATTATGGACACCATGCAATCAATGTATAGCTGACTTTGGGGTGTGGGTGATTAGGAGGTTAGGTCCCTAGATGGCACATAAGACAATGGACACCATGCAATCAATGTATAGCTGACTTTGGGGAGCGGGTGATTAGGAGGTTAGGTCCCTGGATGGCACATAGGACTATGATGGACACCATGCAATCAATGTACAGCTGACTTTGGGGAGCGGGTGATTAGGAGGTTAGGTCCCTAGATGGCACATAGGACTATGATGGATACCATGCAATCAATGTATAGCTGACTTTGGGGAGCGGGTGATTAGGAGGTTAGGTCCCTAGATGGCACATAGGACTATGATGGATACCATGCAATCAATGTATAGCTGACTTTGGGGAGCGGGTGATTGGGAGGTTAGGTCCCTAGATGGCACATAGGACTATGATGGATAACATACAATCAATGTACAGCTGACTTTTGGGAGCGGGTGATTAGGAGGTTAGGTCCCTAGATGGCACATAGGACTATGATGGATACCATGCAATCAATGTATAGCTGACTTTGGGGAGCGGGTGATTAGGAGGTTAGGTCCCTAGATGGCACATAGGACTATGATGGGCACTATGCAATCAATGTATAGCTGACTTTGGGGAGAGTGTGATTAGGAGGTTAGGTCCCTAGATGGCACATAGGACTATGATGGGCACTATGCAATCAACGTATAGCTGACTTTGGAGAGCGGGTGATTAGGAGGTTAGGTCCTTAGATGGCACATAGGACTATGATGGATACCATGCAATCAATCTATAGCTGACTTTGGGGAGAGTGTGATTAGGAGGTTAGGTCCCTATATGGCACATAGGACTATGATGGGCACTATGCAATCAATGTATAGCTGACTTTGGGGAGAGTGTGATTAGGAGGTTAGGTCCCTAGATGGCACATAGGACTATGATGGACACCATGCAATCAATGTACAGCTGACTTTGGGGAGCAGGTGATTAGGAGGTTAGGTCCCTAGATGGCACATAGGACTATGATGGACACCATGCAATCAATGTATAGCTGACTTTGGGGAGCGGGTGATTAGGAGGTTAGGTCCCTAGATGGCACATAGGACTATGATGGACACCATGCAATCAATGTATAGCTGACTTTGGGGAGCGGGTGATTAGGAGGTTAGGTCCCTAGATGGCACATAGGACTATGATGGACACCATGCAATCAATGTATAGCTGACTTTGGGGTGCGGGTGATTAGGAGGTTAGGTCCCTAGATGGCACATAGGACTATTATGGACACCATGCAATCAATGTATAGCTGACTTTGGGGTGCGGGTGATTAGGAGGTTAGGTCCCTAGATGGCACATAGGACTATTATGGACACCATGCAATCAATGTATAGCTGACTTTGGGGTGTGGGTGATTAGGAGGTTAGGTCCCTAGATGGCACATAAGACAATGGACACCATGCAATCAATGTATAGCTGACTTTGGGGAGCGGGTGATTAGGAGGTTAGGTCCCTGGATGGCACATAGGACTATGATGGACACCATGCAATCAATGTACAGCTGACTTTGGGGAGCGGGTGATTAGGAGGTTAGGTCCCTAGATGGCACATAGGACTATTATGGACACCATGCAATCAATGTATAGCTGACTTTGGGGTGCGGGTGATTAGGAGGTTAGGTCCCTAGATGGCACATAGGACTATTATGGACACCATGCAATCAATGTATAGCTGACTTTGGGGTGCGGGTGATTAGGAGGTTAGGTCCCTAGATGGCACATAGGACTATTATGGACACCATGCAATCAATGTATAGCTGACTTTGGGGTGTGGGTGATTAGGAGGTTAGGTCCCTAGATGGCACATAAGACAATGGACACCATGCAATCAATGTATAGCTGACTTTGGGGAGCGGGTGATTAGGAGGTTAGGTCCCTGGATGGCACATAGGACTATGATGGACACCATGCAATCAATGTACAGCTGACTTTGGGGAGCGGGTGATTAGGAGGTTAGGTCCCTAGATGGCACATAGGACTATTATGGACACCATGCAATCAATGTACAGCTGACTTTGGGGAGCGGGTGATTAGGAGGTTAGGTCCCTAGATGGCACATAGGACTATGATGGATACCATGCAATCAATGTATAGCTGACTTTGGGGAGCGGGTGATTAGGAGGTTAGGTCCCTAGATGGCACATAGGACTATGATGGATACCATGCAATCAATGTATAGCTGACTTTGGGGAGCGGGTGATTGGGAGGTTAGGTCCCTAGATGGCACATAGGACTATGATGGATAACATACAATCAATGTACAGCTGACTTTTGGGAGCGGGTGATTAGGAGGTTAGGTCCCTAGATGGCACATAGGACTATGATGGATACCATGCAATCAATGTATAGCTGACTTTGGGGAGCGGGTGATTAGGAGGTTAGGTCCCTAGATGGCACATAGGACTATGATGGGCACTATGCAATCAATGTATAGCTGACTTTGGGGAGAGTGTGATTAGGAGGTTAGGTCCCTAGATGGCACATAGGACTATGATGGGCACTATGCAATCAACGTATAGCTGACTTTGGAGAGCGGGTGATTAGGAGGTTAGGTCCTTAGATGGCACATAGGACTATGATGGATACCATGCAATCAATCTATAGCTGACTTTGGGGAGAGTGTGATTAGGAGGTTAGGTCCCTATATGGCACATAGGACTATGATGGGCACTATGCAATCAATGTATAGCTGACTTTGGGGAGAGTGTGATTAGGAGGTTAGGTCCCTAGATGGCACATAGGACTATGATGGACACCATGCAATCAATGTACAGCTGACTTTGGGGAGCAGGTGATTAGGAGGTTAGGTCCCTAGATGGCACATAGGACTATGATGGACACCATGCAATCAATGTATAGCTGACTTTGGGGAGCGGGTGATTAGGAGGTTAGGTCCCTAGATGGCACATAGGACTATGATGGACACCATGCAATCAATGTATAGCTGACTTTGGGGAGCGGGTGATTAGGAGGTTAGGTCCCTAGATGGCACATAGGACTATGATGGACACCATGCAATCAATGTATAGCTGACTTTGGGGTGCGGGTGATTAGGAGGTTAGGTCCCTAGATGGCACATAGGACTATTATGGACACCATGCAATCAATGTATAGCTGACTTTGGGGTGCGGGTGATTAGGAGGTTAGGTCCCTAGATGGCACATAGGACTATTATGGACACCATGCAATCAATGTATAGCTGACTTTGGGGTGTGGGTGATTAGGAGGTTAGGTCCCTAGATGGCACATAAGACAATGGACACCATGCAATCAATGTATAGCTGACTTTGGGGAGCGGGTGATTAGGAGGTTAGGTCCCTGGATGGCACATAGGACTATGATGGACACCATGCAATCAATGTACAGCTGACTTTGGGGAGCGGGTGATTAGGAGGTTAGGTCCCTAGATGGCACATAGGACTATTATGGACACCATGCAATCAATGTATAGCTGACTTTGGGGTGCGGGTGATTAGGAGGTTAGGTCCCTAGATGGCACATAGGACTATTATGGACACCATGCAATCAATGTATAGCTGACTTTGGGGTGCGGGTGATTAGGAGGTTAGGTCCCTAGATGGCACATAGGACTATTATGGACACCATGCAATCAATGTATAGCTGACTTTGGGGTGTGGGTGATTAGGAGGTTAGGTCCCTAGATGGCACATAAGACAATGGACACCATGCAATCAATGTATAGCTGACTTTGGGGAGCGGGTGATTAGGAGGTTAGGTCCCTGGATGGCACATAGGACTATGATGGACACCATGCAATCAATGTACAGCTGACTTTGGGGAGCGGGTGATTAGGAGGTTAGGTCCCTAGATGGCACATAGGACTATTATGGACACCATGCAATCAATGTATAGCTGACTTTGGGGAGCGGGTGATTAGGAGGTTAGGTCCCTAGATGGCACATAGGACTATGATGGACACCATGCAATCAATGTATAGCTGACTTTGGGGTGCGGGTGATTAGGAGGTTAGGTCCCTAGATGGCACATAGGACTATGATGGACACCATGCAATCAATGTATAGCTGACTTTGGGGTGCGGGTGATTAGGAGGTTAGGTCCCTAGATGGCACATAGGACTATTATGGACACCATGCAATCAATGTATAGCTGACTTTGGGGTGTGGGTGATTAGGAGGTTAGGTCCCTAGATGGCACATAAGACAATGGACACCATGCAATCAATGTATAGCTGACTTTGGGGAGCGGGTGATTAGGAGGTTAGGTCCCTGGATGGCACATAGGACTATGATGGACACCATGCAATCAATGTACAGCTGACTTTGGGGAGCGGGTGATTAGGAGGTTAGGTCCCTAGATGGCACATAGGACTATTATGGACACCATGCAATCAATGTATAGCTGACTTTGGGGAGCGGGTGATTAGGAGGTTAGGTCCCTAGATGGCACATAGGACTATGATGGACACCATGCAATCAATGTATAGCTGACTTTGGGGTGCGGGTGATTAGGAGGTTAGGTCCCTAGATGGCACATAGGACTATGATGGACACCATGCAATCAATGTATAGCTGACTTTGGGGTGCGGGTGATTAGGAGGTTAGGTCCCTAGATGGCACATAGGACTATTATGGACACCATGCAATCAATGTATAGCTGACTTTGGGGTGTGGGTGATTAGGAGGTTAGGTCCCTAGATGGCACATAAGACAATGGACACCATGCAATCAATGTATAGCTGACTTTGGGGAGCGGGTGATTAGGAGGTTAGGTCCCTGGATGGCACATAGGACTATGATGGACACCATGCAATCAATGTACAGCTGACTTTGGGGAGCGGGTGATTAGGAGGTTAGGTCCCTAGATGGCACATAGGACTATGATGGATACCATGCAATCAATGTATAGCTGACTTTGGGGAGCGGGTGATTAGGAGGTTAGGTCCCTAGATGGCACATAAACACAGGTGTATGATTGGTGTATGGCACAACAATAAGAGTACACATTATTTTATAGAAATGCTGTAATATATTAATAACAGCAATGGAAGTGATCAGTGCCTGCTGTCCCTGCCGGTGTGATCTCCTCTACCATCCAGCACCATGCCAGTACAGCCTGGCTCTATTCCCTATCACAGCCCTGCATGCACCCGGTGCCTTCTTACCTCCTGCAGATGACGAATTGCTGCAGCCCATGCTGGATATACAATGCACAGACAGGATAGAGAAGAGCTGTGTATAGCGGGGGCCGGTGGTGTAGCGGTGTACGGCGGGGCGGAGGAGCTCTGTGTATATGAACAGAGTACGAAGTGACGAGAAGAGCAGGCACTACAGCCGCAGCATACTATATGAGCGGCACAGAGGGGCCGGCCAATCACAGCTCCAGGACTCCGCCTTCAGTGAAGCCTATTGGTCCCTTCCCAAGAGCGGGAAGGATTGGGAAGAGTGTTTTGGTGGTTATTTCAAGTAGAAGGCAGTCGCTTGATTGCATTGGGAATTAAAGGGAAGGGAGTCAGGCAATGATTCATTGTAAGTGACAGCAAGCAGGCAGTCCAGGACGTAGTAAAGCTGAACCAGGAAGTATCGCAGTGGTTTAAACACCTGGCTGTGCTGCCTGGCAGAGAAGTGGCAATCACAAAAGCTAAATAAAAAAACAATGGCAAAACAGTGAATACCATATGTACATTTCCAATTCTTATCTACATGGCAATTCACTTGAATGTAAATACTGTGGAGATATGGACACAGAAGGGTTTTAGAGGTTATTGTACATACTCTGAGGGAGTAAAACTGACACGCTAATCTTCAGAAACTACAGACTGCTCACAGAGATGTGAAGAATGGTCATTAGGGGTTTAGTGTGTGTCATTTGGAGGCTGGTCACTGAGGAGTTAATGCACATATACTGATAAATGCATATATAAATATACTGGTAAATGCACATTCACTGGAGAGACCGCTCCCTAAGAGGGGGAGGTTAATGCATATATTATGGGGAATGACCTTTGAAGGGTTATCACATATATGCAAAAAAAAATCACTAAAAATATAAGGGAAGAAATAAAAGATCACCAGGGTGCAGTGTGTTTTTCTAAGGTGATAACCTAACAAGGCCCATTGGAAAGTAAGGAAGGTAATGTAATGCAGAGTTTAGGGGTCAGTAATAAGTCACAAACAGTGCAGGGCTCAGAATTTAGTAACGCAGAATTCAGAGATCAATACAGGCATACCCCGCTTTTAAGTACACAATGGGACCAGAGCATGTATGTAAAACGAAAATGTACTTAAAGTGAAGCAATACCTTTTTTCATTTCCTAGGCAAGCTGGCTGGCCACAAATAGGATATGTTGTAGTCCTGGGTCCCCTCACATTGCTCCCTAAGTTTGGTATCCCTGTCATTTATGGTTTGGGAGTAGTGCCATGTCAAGCTGACCACGATTTCCCATAGACGCCAATGTTAAAAACTGGGAGTAATGCCATGCCAAGCTGACCAGGCTGTGTCCGTACTCGCGAGTGTACGTAAAGTGAGTGTACTTAAAACGGGGTATGCCTGTAGTATGTAATGCAGAGTTTAGAGATAAGGAATAAGTAACGCAGAGTTCAGAGATCAATAGTATGTAATGCAGAGTTCAGGGATGAGGAATAAGTAACACAGAGTTCAATATTATGTAATGCAGAGTTCAGGAATAAGGAATAAGTAACACAGAGTTCAAAGATCAATAGTATGTAATGCAGAATTCAGGGATAAGGAATAAGTAATGCAGAGTTCAGAGATCAATAGTATGTAATGCAGAGTTCAAGGATGAGGAATAAGTAATGCAGAGTTCAGAGATCAATAGTATGTAATGCAGAGTTCAAGGATGAGGAATAAGTAACGCAGAGTTCAGAGATCAATGGTATGTAATGCAGAGTTCAGAGATAAGGAATAAGTAACGCAGAATTCAGAGATCAATAGTATGTAATGCAGAGTTCAGGGATGAGGAATAAGTAACGCAGAGTTCAGAGATCAATGGTATGTAATGCAGAGTTCAGAGATAAGGAATAAGTAACGCAGAGTTCAGAGATCAATAGTATGTAATGCAGAGTTCAGGGATGAGGAATAAGTAACGCAGAGTTGAGAGATCAATGGTATGTAATGCAGAATTCAGGGATAAGGAATAAGTAATGCAGAGTTCAGAGATCATTAGTATGTAATGCAGAGTTCAGGGCTAAGGAATAAGTAATGCAGAGTTCAGAGATCAATGGTATGTAATGCAGAGTTCAGGGATGAGGAATAAGTAACGCAGAGTTCAGAGATCAATATTATGTAATGCAGAGTTCAGGAATAAAGAATAAGTAACACAGAGTTCAAAGATCAATAGTATGTAATGCAGAATTCAGGGATAAGGAATAAGTAACGCAGAGTTCAGAGATCAATAGTATGTAATGCAGAGTTCTGGGGGGTCAGGAAAAAGGAATGTATAGTTCAGAGATCAATAGCATGCAATGCAGAGTTCAGAGATCAATAGTATGTAATGCAGAGTTCTGGGGGGTCAGGAAAAAGGAATGTAGAGTTCAGAGATCAATAGTATGTAATGCAGAGTTCAGAGATGAGGAATAAGTAATGCAGAGTTCGGAGATCAATAGTATGTAATGCAGAGTTCAGGGATGAGGAATAAGTAACGCAGAGTTCAGAGATCAATGGTATGTAATGCAGAGTTCAGGGCTAAGGAATAAGTAACGCAGAGTTCAGAGATCAATAGTGTGTAATGCAGAGTTCAGGGATGAGGAATAAGTAACGCAGAGTTCAGAGATCAATGGTATGTAATGCAGAGTTCAGGGCTAAGGAATAAGTAACGCAGAGTTCAGAGATCAATAGTGTGTAATGCAGAGTTCAGGGATGAGGAATAAGTAACGCAGAGTTCAGAGATCAATAGTGTGTAATGCAGAGTTTAGAGATAAGGAATAAGTAACGCAGAGTTCAGAGATCAATAGTATGTAATGCAGAGTTCAGGGATGAGGAATAAGTAACGCAGAGTTCAATATTATGTAATACAGAGTTCAGGAATAAGGAATAAGTAACACAGAGTTCAAAGATCAATAGTATGTAATGCAGAGTTCAGAGATAAGGAATAAGTAACGCAGAATTCAGAGATCAATAGTATGTAATGCAGAGTTCAGGGATGAGGAATAAGTAACGCAGAGTTCAGAGATCAATGGTATGTAATGCAGAATTCAGGGATGAGGAATAAGTAACGCAGAGTTCAGAGATCAATAGTATGTAATGCAGAGTTCTGGGGGGTCAGGAAAAAGGAATGTATAGTTCAGAGATCAATAGCATGCAATGCAGAGTTCAGAGATCAATAGTATGTAATGCAGAATTCAGGGATAAGGAATAAGTAACGCAGAGTTCAGAGATCAATAGTATGTAATGCAGAGTTCTGGGGGGTCAGGAAAAAGGAATGTATAGTTCAGAGATCAATAGCATGCAATGCAGAGTTCAGAGATCAATAGTATGTAATGCAGAATTCAGGGATAAGGAATAAGTAACGCAGAGTTCAGAGATCAATAGTATGTAATGCAGAGTTCTGGGGGGTCAGGAAAAAGGAATGTATAGTTCAGAGATCAATAGCATGCAATGCAGAGTTCAGAGATCAATAGTATGTAATGCAGAGTTCTGGGGGGTCAGGAAAAAGGAATGTAGAGTTCAGAGATCAATAGTATGTAATGCAGAGTTCAGAGATGAGGAATAAGTAACGCAGAGTTCGGAGATCAATAGTATGTAATGCAGAGTTCAGGGATAAGGAATAAGTAACGCAGAGTTCAGAGATCAATAGTATGTAATGCAGAGTTCAGAGATAAGGAATAAGTAACGCAGAGTTCAGAGATAAATGGTATGTAATGCAGAGTTCAGGGATGAGGAATAAGTAACGCAGAGTTCAGAGATCAATAGTATGTAATGCAGAGATCAGGGATGAGGAATAAGTAACGCAGAGTTCAGAGATCAATAGTATGTATTGCAGAGTTCAAGGGTCGGGAATAAGTAATGCAGAGTTCAGAAATCAATAGTATGTAATGCAGAGCTCAGAGGGTCAGAAATAAGCAAAGCTGAGTTCAGAGATCACTGAAATGTAATGCAGAGTTCAGGGGTCAGGAATAAGTAACGTAGAGTTCAGAGATCACCAGTTTGTGATACAAAGTTCAGGGGTCGGGAATAAGAAATGCAGAGTTCCGATATCAATAGTATGTAATGCAGAGTTCAGGGGGTCAGGAATAAGTAATGCAGAGTTCAGAAATCCCTAGTATGAAATGCAAATTTCAGGGGTTTCAGGGGGTTCAGAAATAAGTAAAGCAGAGTTCAGAGATCACTAGTATGTAATGCTAAGTTCAGAGGTCAGTAATAAGTAATGCAGAGTTCAGAGATCAATAGTGTGTAAGGCAGAGTTTAAGGGTTGGGAATAAGTAATGCAGAGTTCAGAGATTAATAGTATGTAATGGATAGTTCAGGGGGTCAGGAATAGGTCACCCAGAGTGCAGGGGTCAGCAGTGTATAACACAGAGTTCAGAGGTGAGGAGTAACGTAGAACTCAGAGGTTTAGGAATAAGTCACCCAGAGTTCAGGGGTCAGTAGTATATAACACAGAGTTCAGAGGTGAGGAGTAACGTAGAACGCAGGAGTCAGAATTGTGTAATGCAGAGTTCAGGGGTCAGTATTATGTAATGCAGAGTGGAGGGATCAGTATTATGTAATGCAGAGTGCAGGGGTCAGTATTATGTAATGCAGAGTTCAGAGGTGAGGAGTAACGTAGAACGCAGGAGTCAGAAGTGTGTAATGCAAAGTTCAGGGGTCAGTATTATGTAATGCAGAGTGGAGGGATCAGTATTATGTAATGCAGAGTTCAGAGGTGAGGAGTAACGTAGAACGCAGGAGTCAGGAGTGTGTAATGCAGAGTTCAGGGGTCAGTATTATGTAATGCAGAGTGGAGGGGTCAGTATTATGTAATGCAGAGTGGAGGGGTCAGTATTATGTAATGCAGAGTGGAGGGGTCAGTATTATGTAATGCAGAGTTCAGGGGTCAATATTATGTAATGCAGAGTTCAGGGGTCAATATTATGTAATGCAGAGTGCAGGGGTCAGTATTATGTAAGGCAGAGTGGAGGGGTCAGTATTATGTAATGCAGAGTTCAGGGGTCAATATTATGTAATGCAGAGTTCAGGGGTCAATATTATGTAATGCAGAGTGCAGGGGTCAGTATTATGTAATGCAGAGTTCAGGGGTCAATATTATGTAATGCAGAGTGCAGGGGTCAGTATTATGTAAGGCAGAGTGGAGGGGTCAGTATTATGTAATGCAGAGTTCAGGGGTCAATATTATGTAATGCAGAGTTCAGGGGTCAATATTATGTAATGCAGAGTGGAGGGGTCAGTATTATGTAATGCAGAGTTCAGGGGTCAATATTATGTAATGCAGAGTGGAGGGGTCAGTATTATGTAATGCAGAGTGGAGGGATCAGTATTATGTAATGCAGAGTTCAGAGGTGAGGAGTAACATAGAACGCAGGAGTCAGAAGTGTGTAATGCAGAGTTCAGGGGTCAGCATTATGTAATGCAGAGTGGAGGGGTCAGTATTAAGTAATGCAGAGTGCAGGGGTCAGTATTATGTAATGCAGAGTGGAGGGGTCACTATTATGTAATGCAGAGTTCAGGGGTCAATATTATGTAATGCAGAGTGCAGGGGTCAGTATTATGTAATGCAGAGTGGAGGGGTCAGTATTATGTAATGCAGAGTGCAGGGGTCAGTATTATATAATGCAGAGTTCAGGGGTCAGTATTATGTAATGCAGAGTGCAGGGGTCAGTATTATGTAATGCAGAGTGGAGGGGTCAGTATTATGTAATGCAGAGTGCAGGGGTCAGTTGTATGTAACACACTGCACATAGATTAGTTGTACGCAACACAAAGTGCAGATGTCAGGAGCAACTAACACATACCCCCCACCAAACCCCCATCCCCATTAAAAAATACAACCTTGCAAAACCAACATATACCCCTTAAGCTAAAAATCACCCACATAAGCTAAAAATTCCCCCTTAATGAAAATTTCTTCACCAGATATCAGATGCAGCAGCACCTGGCAGAGGGGGGAAAGTCCTCCCCTAAGATGTGTCCTTTGTTATGTCAGAGCCAAGGAG
This sequence comes from Pelophylax lessonae, assembly GCF_965119305.1. Lineage (NCBI taxonomy): Eukaryota > Metazoa > Chordata > Amphibia > Anura > Ranidae > Pelophylax > Pelophylax lessonae. Next base: position 299,083,055 of record NC_138771.1, read on the forward strand.
GAGCCTAGGACTTCCTTCATTTCTGCAAAGCCCACCGACCCCTTCATCTGACACCTGAGAGGTGGTGGACGGGGTCAGGACCTGGTGGCACAGCAGGATTGCAGTGTATGTTTCCCATGACCACACATTGTTCATAGCTGTGTGTATGGCCCCTAAAGTGCTGCTTTTAGATGTTACATCTAAATGCATTGTTTTTAGCACCTGTGTAAATTAATCTGAATTTAAACCTTCTCCAACTTTATTTAAAACAGACATAAAAAAAATGGTTTTCATGGAGTTGGATTTTAATGAACATCAACAAACAAAAGTCAAAAACTGTGCAAGGAAGCACGTCATTTGTCATATGAAAACAAATAAAGCCAAATGAATTCGCTATTTACATTAGTGTAGGAAACATTCCTTTCCTCTAAAGTCTGATCCGCCTTCCACCTGTTTTAACCCAATTTCTGCCAACAAATGTGCTGCAACCGCCTGCATTGCACGCAGTTGCGGGGCGTTTGCAGCGCTTCCGTATTTGCCTGCTTGATGCCCACCGATCGCTAAATGTTGGGTGAACTTTGCCGTGGGCGAAAAGCAGAGCATTGAGCCAGCAGCATGTAAACACCTCTGTCCAATGCCTACCACTGCTTAAAAGAGGGGGTCAGTTGGTGGGCAGCACAAACCCAGCTCAAAAACACATTTTTGCCACCCCTTAACCGCAAGTGTAAATGAAGCCTTAGGCTTCATGTACGCTAGCAGCTCCTAGATTTGAGTTTAGGAGCTTTTGGCGTTTTATTTTTTCCAAAGCTCCTAAACTCAGCTCCATAAAAGCCTATGTGTCCATGTATACATAGGCTTTTAGGATCGTTTAGGAGCTGCTGCGGTTAGGGGAGGTTCAACCCCCCTCAACCTCCCTCTCCTAAATCACATTCAGGATAGAAGTATTTTGACCCCTGGCCGCATAACGCGCAAAATCGCAGTAAAAATCATGATGCAATTTTGCTGCGTTTTGCATTTTCCCATGGCCAGCAGTTAAAGTAGTTCAAGTGTACATGAAGCCTTAAAGTTGCTTAATGCATACATGTGACACTAACATCATATATTATTGTACAACAATTACAGATATATTCATTAGCCAGTAGATGGCGGTGTTTGTAAGTTTGTAGCTGCATCTATGACTGTACTCTATGTCTTTTTCCTGAAAAAATTTTCCTGTTTCCTGTCTGCAGTTAAGCAGCAAAGCCCATGTAGACTGTGCACTGTCTGTTCTGTAGGGCTATATACAGAATTTGTAACACTCTCCCACAAATTGACATGCTAGCATGATCTTTTTCAAATTTGTACCAGTAGCAGAGATACATTTGAATGCGCGATAATTATTCCTATTGTATTCCTCCAAAACTGTAGTATTATTTCTTGTGACCTTTAAAATGTCTTTATGTTTAATTTTCTGAGATCATTGCATGAAGTTATGAAAGAGTCTTATTGTGCATGCTGTCTTCCAGCAAACACTGGCCTGTATGTAAAAACTACAATGTAGTCTGTTTATGGGAGCAAAATATCAAATTTAGTGGGTACGTTAAAATTTCAGATCAGTTGGTAATTTATGTTTTTTTTGTTTTTAAGGGGGGTATAATATGGTATGAAAACATATTTATAGTTTGTTAGTGTAAATTAGTTACTGTGCATGTTTGTTTTATGGTATTGCTCTACTAGCTATAGAATGTTAAAGCCTTGTTCTGTATTCCCCATTACAGAGATGGAAAAATAGGAAATATCTTCTTGTGTGACATTGACAGCCACAAAAACAAATGTTTAATGCCAAGTTCCAGATTTATAGTGCAAGTGGTGGCATTTTATTTAGTATGACATCTACATAAACACAGAAAGTCTAGCGATAGGATGATTCAGTATCATTCATATACTTTTTTTTTTTTTTTAAATAAATATATATTTTATTATACAATCATACAAGATTGTAAGCTCTAGGAGCAGGGCACTCTAGTTCTTATTGTATTAAAGCATATTGTATTTGTACTAGGGCTGGGCAAAAAATCGATTTTATCGATTTTGTAGTGTAAAACGATTTTTATTTTGCAAACTCGAGTTTTTTGCCACAATAGTTTTTTTGGACTTTTCCGAGTTTCGTCCTTGTGCGTTACCATAGTGCGATATGAGCCAGCCCCCGCCCCGCGTAACCGACAGTACACACACACTAGAGGTCACTCAGGGGCCCCCATGGCCTGCATGCGGGACACTTACCTGTACAGGCGGGCCGCCCTGGGCTCCAGCCAGCTCCTAGTCCGCTGCACACCGCACAGCCAGGCCTGGGAACCGGCCACAACACACCGAGAACTCCCCAGTAACCGGACCACCGCCACTGCCGCTGCCATCTCTGCTCAGAGTCTACGAGGAACGAGCCAATCAGCGGCCACCACCAGGCCTGGATGTGATGTCAGCTTCCGGGAGAGGAAGCGGGCGGTGCGTCTCTGGGAGGAGGCGGGGGTTATACCTGTACAGGGGCATTTTAACTCTTGAGGACAATCATAGCAATAAAGTTTCACTTATGACACTATATCTGATGTCTGCAGTCATTTTTTAAGTGCATTGAAATAAAAATCGAAAATCTAATCGAAACTCGATTTTTTTCTTTAGAAATCGAAGATTTTTTTTTTAGGCAAAATCGCTCAGCCCTAATTTGTACTGTTTACCCTCAAGTTGTAAAGCACTGCGTAAACTGTTGGCACTATATAAATCCTATATAATAATTATACATAAATAAAAAAACATGTTATGTATACAAGTGGTACGGCAAGTACAATTAATTTTAAGTCTAATACAGTTGAGAGCAGTTAAAACCTTTCTTAGCTTTTTATTGTTTTCTGTACCTCCCTTTCTCTGTGACACCTGATGACTAATTTATTTTTTTGGTGTCACAGAGACAAGAAGTGGGAGGAAACCTCTGCAGTAAGAACAGCAATAAAAAAACACAACAGAAGTTCTAAGTGCCGGTTCACACTACCGTGGCACGACTTCGGGGGCGACCTGTGAAGTGGCGTGCACCGCGACTTTGGCGCGACTTGCACGGACTTCATATAATGAATGTCAATGCAAGTCGCTCCGATGTCGCCCCGAAGTAGTACAGGAACTACTTTCTAAGTCGGAGCGACTTGAGTCGCTCCTATTAGAACGGTTCCCGTAGCACTGCATGGGCCGCGACTTGTCAGGCTGACCAGTCGCGGTAGTGTGAATGGGCACTAACTCTTCCAGACTCTATCCACAGTAAAAAAAAAAAGATAATATAGCCTAGCTTCTTGTGTCAGCATAATAAATATTTAAATATACTGCCATATAGCTGATAAAGTTTTAGAGATGTAGTTTTAGTTATTTGAACAGGCCAGAAGGCCTTTTGTATTTGAGTGGACCTGTGGGCTGTCATGGCCTTATGAAGGTTACTCATGGTTAATCAATTCTCTCTGTTCATTGGTATTTTCAACCATTTGTCAATCACCGAAATTGAGAAAACCATTTGATGTATTTCGGGGTTACTTTTTAGGTCCAGATCAGTCCAGTACATTTTTATGGTTTACATAATCTGCAGCAGTGCCTGTTCTCATCTGGATCATTTCATTGTGGCACAGATGTTAGTGCAATGTAAATAGGCACCAAAAATGTATTGCATAAATCTTTGCTGTGACAGTATTTTCACTATTTTTATTGCCGTGATAGTAAACAGTTTTAGGTTCAGGGTTAAATTTAGGGGTTAGGTTTAGGTTACCTTTTGCTGTGGCAAAAAAGGCGAGATTTAACGGGCAGCTGCTGGCACATATGTGTCCACAGTGGCATGAGGTTGTGCAAACTGTTGGCACTATACTGTATATTAATAATAATGATAATAATAATGTGAGAGCTAATCACAGAAGCCACATGATACAGAAGCTGTGTGGTCTCTGGGGCATTAAAGCCCACTTAAAATGGCATTGAACCCAATAGCAAAAATGAATTATATTGCAGCATACCTTTTTTTTTAGATGTGATGGCTGCAGTAGTTTTCTTTTTTAGGGTTTCTTTCTTCTATTTTCATCTCGTGATCAAGCCATTAAAGTGTTACTAAACCCACAACAGTAAAATCAGTCTGTATATGCAGTAAAGCATGCTTGTTATACTCACTGTAGAACCTAAGGGGTTAATCCTGCGCATTATCTAAAAAGGTTGTTTGATCATGTCTTCTCTGACCCTCCCCCGTCTTCCACTGTCCCCAATCCATCTGCTGGTAGATCAGAGCCTCTGGAACAAGCTGCACATGCTCATTTTGGTGTGTATTGCCAGAGAGTCTTTTTTTCTTGGGAGGGTGCGTTTAAGCAGCTCAGGGCCAATCAGCACTGTCGAGACAGAGGGTCAGGGGTCCTGTAGACTCATAAGACAATCAGAGGAGAATGAAAACTCCTCCTACAAATTTTAGCCAGTGCTCAGACGGACACTGATAGAAGTCACAAGACTGCTATATACTGCTAATGAAAAAAAGTATTTATCCAATTGTATTTACTAAAATATTTTTATTTCCATGTTCTGTGTACTGTGGGAGACCAGATATAGTGAATGCAGGCTCCTGGGTTTAGTAATACTTTAAGTCTGTTGTTTTTTAAAAAAAAATAGTTCTCCAGCTGTTTGTATTATTTACAGGGCTGAGACAAACCATTTAGCCCTTAACCACTTTCCCACTGCTCACTGTGCTGCTACTGCGGCACAGTGGCTCGTTATCGTCTGGCGACGTAGACCTACGTCACCAGACATTCCCCTCTCTCGGCGGCGCGCGGAGGCTCGCTCCCGCTATATTCAGTCACAGCGGGAGTCGGGCCAGGGGAGGAGCGGAGGTGATCACCGTTGCTGTTCCCCGATCGTCGGGAATCGAGTGTGGAGATCCGCCCGCTTGTGTAAACGTTAGTAAGCACCAGGCATACATTAACCCCTTGATCACCAATAAAAGTTAACCCCTTCCCTGCCAGTGTCATTTTTACAGTAACGGTGCATATTTATAGCACTGATTATTGTAGTAGTGTCACTGGTGCCCCCAAAAGTGTCAAAAATGTCAGTCAAGGGTCCGATCTGTCCGCCGCAATGTCGCAGTCCCGCAAAAAAAATTGCAGATCGCCGCCATTACTAGTTAAAAAAAAAAAAAAACAATAAAAATGACATAAATTTCCCGTAGTTAGTAGCTGCGAAAACTTTTGCACAAACAAATCAAAATAAGCTTATTGTGATTTTTTTTTTACCAAACATATGTAGCAGAAAACAAATTGGCCTAAAATGTTAAAAAAATTTAGATTTTTACATTTTTTGGGGGGGAATTTTATATAAAAAAATGTGAAAAATATTGTTATTTTTTCAAATCGTCGCTCTTTTTTTGTTTATAGCGCAAAAATTAAAAATCACACAGGTGATAAAATACCACCAAAAGAAAGCTCTATTTGTGGGGAAAAAAAGGACGTCAATTTATTTTGGGTACAGCGTCGCACGACCGTGCAATTGTCTGTTAAAATAAAGCAGTGCCGAAACGCAAAATATAGCCTGGTCAGGAATGGGGTAAAATCTTACGGTCCTAAAGCGGTTAAAAATACGCTCATTGAGAATTTTTTTGTCAAAGAAATGTAGCTAAATACATTTTGGCCTAAATATATGACAAAAATTTAATATATTGGATATTTTTTAACTGTCAAAGTAGAAAAATATTGTTATTTTTTCAAAATTGTTGATTATTTTTATTAATATCACAAAAAATAAAAATCGCAGAGATGATCAAATACCACCAAAAGAAAGCTCTGTTTGTGGGAAAAAAAGGACGTAAATTTCGTTTGGGTACGGCATTGCATGACCGCGCAATTGTCAGTTAAAGTCGCACAGTGCCGAATCGCAAAAAGTGGCCCAGACGTAAGACAGCAAAATCCTCCGGTGGTAAAGAGGTTAAAGAGGACGTAAACTTCCATCTAATGTTTGTACTTATAGGTAAGCCTATAATAAGGCCTATAAGTAGTGTAAATGTCTCCTAAACTTGTTTAGGAGATATTTACTGTATACTACGCCGATGACGGCATCGGTGCATGCGCTCTGAAGGAACAGCCTCCCGTGCCTTTTCTTCAGAGACCTGCGGCGTGACGACCGGCGGCTCCCACACGCATGCGTGAGAGTGACATTACGCGGCTCTGGCCAGCCACACAGCCGAAGTCTGCGGACCCGTAAGGAAGACGGGTGAAGATAGATGCCGCCTCCAGCGGGGGTAAATAAGGGCTTTGCTTGCAGGTAAGGCCTCTTGCACACGATACTCTTGTTTGAGCATCTCGCAGCTTGAAAAAGCTCAGTACTGCTTTTTTTTTTTTTTTTTTTTCAGAGTTAAAATACAGCCCATTAATTGTAATGTGCCTGTGTACACGGCCGCGTAAACAAGCGCTGTGCATTCTTCAGTAAAAACAAAATAGAAAAATCTGCATTTTTGGTCAGTAATTTAAGCCTCAATACACGCAAATACTCACGAATACGCACAAATACATGCAAATACGCGCAAATACATTCCAAAAAATAAAGTCTGGAAAAAGTTGATGCTCAAAAAGGAGTATTGTGTGCAAGAGGCCTAATGCCTCGTACACACGTGCAGATCGTCGGCCGAACGTTCGGCCGTCTTTTGTCCCCGGGCTGTCGTGTCTGTTGAAAAGTGCAAAAGACTGCACAAGAATTTTGTCCGCCGACTACAGCCGACTGATGAAGTGATGTCATGTGATGGTTAACTTTCCCTGTGTTTTTTCTTTTCTGAGCATGCCCAGCAAATCTGCTGTTTGTCGGCCGAATTCTGTATTGACTAGCGAACAATCGGCCGCTCTGGTGTCGGCATACAAAAATTTTAATGCCTGCAGGACAGATTCTGTTCGGCCGAAAGTGCGCTGTCGGCTGTCGGAAGCATCATACTAACAAGCCGAAAATCGGCCGATCGGTCGTCGGCCGAATCTTTTCGGCCGACAATCTGCACGTGTGTACGGGGCATTAGTGTCACATAATGTGCTAGTATGCAATGCATACTAGAACATTATGCCTTTACTTTGCAGATTAGAAAAAAGAAAAAAAAAAGCAGAGTTTACTTCCTCTTAAATGGGTATTTACAATCATCGTTTCTTTTGTTTATTTATGTAAAACATTTATCCCACAAGGAAAAAACTGTTTATTGTAACTATTTATAAAGTATTAGCTGGAGTTCAGCTTCAGCTTCTTAGGCCCCTTTCACACATTATGTCCGTTTGTCCGTTTTTCATCCATCCGTTGACGGATGAAAAACGGACATCAATGTATCTCTATGTAAAAACGGATGACAACGGTTGATCATCAGTTAACATCCGTTTTTATCCGCTTCCGTCAATGTCCGTTTTTTTTGAACGGATGAATGCCCTATTTTTCGTTCGTCAAAAAAACGGATCGGATGAAAAACGGATGACAACCGATGAAAAACAGACAACAAATGATGAAAAAGGGATGAAAAACGGATGGCAACTGACGAAAAACGGATGAAAAACGGATGAAAAATGGATGGAAAACTGATACATTTTGACGTGACTGAACTGATGAACTGAACGGACCGTATGTGTGAAAGGGGCCTTAGTGTATTTAACCACTTGCCGACCGCCGCAAGTACATATACTGCGGCGGTCAGCCCCGGCCAGGCAAAGTGATGTACCGGTACGTCACTAGCCTGTCACTGGCTTGTGAGCCAATATCGGGGGAGAGCGCGCCCGCTGAGGCACGCGCCCGCCCCGGCTCGTTCCCTAACAAGTCAGCGCGTGTGACCGGCGGACCCGATGTCCGCCGGTCACTCGCGATCGTTCGCCGGGAAGGGAGAAAGGCAGGTGGCTAATGTAAACAAGCCGCCTTGTTTACATTAGCCACCTGCCTCAAACGTCATTCTCCCCTGTGTAAAAATGGAGATCAGATGGTTCTACTATGTAGGACCGTTGATCTCTGTTTTTACACTAGTAGCCATGTCCAATCACAGTTAGAAACACGCCCCCAGGACACACTTAACCCCTCCCTCTCCAATACAGTTAACCCTTTCCCTGCCAGTGTCATTTTTACAGTAACAGTGCATATGTATAGCACTGATTACTGCAGTAATGTCACTGGTAACCCCAAAAGTGTCAAAAATGTCAGTCAAGGGTTCGATCTGTCCGCCGCAATGTCGCAGTCCCGCAAAAAAAATCGCAGATCGCCGCCATTACTCGTTGAAAAAAAAAAAAACACCAAAAATGACAAAAATCTTTCCCTTTGTTAGTAAACGCGATAACTTTCGCGCAAACCAATCAAAATACGCTTTTTGCGATTTTTTTTTGCCAAACATATGTAGCATAAAACAATTCGGCTGAAAATGTTAAAAAATTTTGGTTTTTACTTTTTTTTTTGGGAATTTCATATAAAAAAAATGTGAAAAATATTGTTATTTTTGCAAAATTTACGCTCTTTTTTGTTTATAGCGATTTATTTGTTTATAGTGATATATATGATATATGATCAAAAAAATGCGCAGGTGATCAAATACCACCAAAAGAAAGCTCTGTTTGTGGGAAAAAAAGGACTTCAAATTCGTTTAGGTACAGCGTCGCACGACCGCGCAATTATCTGTTAAAGTCACGCAGTAAAAAATCGCAAAAAAACCCCTGGTCAGGAAGGGGGTAAAATCTTCCGGGGCTCAAGTGGTTAAATCTGCAGAATAAAAGTATAGTATGTAATCCAAACACTAAAAAACCTCACAACATTTTCTAAATGTTAATATAATTTTAAAAATAATTTTCAGTATTTTTAAATCTACTGCTTGAAAACCCTGCCATGAAGGTTCCCGTTTCTGCCTTGTATCACAGATAAAAAAGGGGCTTCACTGGTGCACACTAGGCAAGCCAAAGGCTCCTTTCACACAGGCTTTTCGATCAGGTCTGCCTGTCAGTTTTTCAGGAGGACCTGATCAGATGCTCCATGTACCCCTATGGAGCAGCAGGTGCCAGCGATGACATGTCCATTGACACGCGTTGCTATCTGATCCGATCCTGTCCGTGAAATCCGGACGGATGGAAACCCTATTTTCCATCTGTCTAAAGGATCGGATAGGATCGGATCGGATGAAAATGGACAGGCGGTCCCGTTATCATCCTATCTCCCATAGAGGAGAGCAGGGATCTGACAGGTTTGTCCCTGCAAAGTAAGCGGAGATGGACCTGTCATCTGCCTGCTCAGCGGGGATCGGTGGATCGATCCCTGCTGAGCAAAACAGAGTCTGCCGGGCGGAAAGCTCATTTGAAAGGACCCATAGAGGATGAGATTTTCTTTCCTGCAACCACAGGTGGAAGGAAAGAAAATCACAATCAGTGTTGATGGGGAAATCCCTCCCGCAGTGCCATTGCGTTCTGAAAGTGGGGTGGGGGAGCCTTCAATACAACCAGCCTGCCATACATGGATCGAATCTTGATGGGTCCTTGCTGAATGGGCCAAGATTCGATCCTTCTATGCCTGACTTTACACAGGGCGGACTCAGCATTGTCACCATCAAGAAACCCGTCCTGAGAAATTCCACACAGCCATCGCTAAGGTGCATGTAAAGGGGCTTCAGTAGATCAATACTTCTGACATGCAATAAGGAATGAAAAACAGGGGAAATCAATTTTTTTTAAATTTCTAAATATTCAGGTTAAACAGTTCTTAAGCTAATTAAATTTATGACAGGCTGACGGATGCATATAAAGACGAATGAGATGCCATGAAAACAAATTGTCTTCATCCAGGGCTGTTCATATGTCCCTGTATCCATGTAAATGCTCAGGTGTGCCATCTATCAGCTTGTCATTGATTTGTACAGGCGGCTGGCTGGTCATGGCTGTATGCAAACTCCTGTGACTCCCAAGTCCAGAAATAGACTCCTTTTTTTCAATTCTTTTATTTGGATATTGTGCAAAAACCACAGATATATCAGTTGCAGTAGCAGGCACCTGCCCAAACTCTTGTTGCCTATACACTTTTACAAATAGGGATTGATGTACTAAAACTGGAGACTGCTAAATGGGGTGAAGTTTTGCATAGAAACCAACTAATGAGAGGTAGTTCTGGGTTAGAGGATAAGGGCAAGGGCTGTCAGGCTAAGCAGCAGGTAAAGGAAAGGAATAAACATGTAAATGGGGGGGGGGGGGTCTCAAAAAATGAAAAGTGGGGGGATGGGATTAGGAGGGGGGAGAGGGATAACATCAGAGGCCCTGCAATACACTCCTTCTTATGCTGGCCATACGCTAGCCGAAAGATAGTTTGAAAATCTGTCATTTGGTCCGATCGTTCGTTTTTCGTCCAGTTAATGGCCACAAGTAGAAAATCGTTTTCAACGTTTTAGAGCCGAAAAATTGAAGGAACAGTTTTGAAAATCCGCCGACCGAATGAAAAACGAACGATAAATTGAAAGGTTAATGTGTTTCCCGGCCAACCTGTTTGCACTAGGCATATGTGACAAACTGAACGAAAAATGGATTCATTTATGTCCATTGAACGGTTTATCATTTGAAATTCGGTCATTACATGATGGCACGATCGTCTGCTCTCATGGACATTTTTTCGTTTTTCGAAAATGAGTTTGCCCGATATTTCGGCTAGTGTATGGCCAGCTTTATTGTTCCTACTTTTCTGGGTATAACAAACTAATTTTTTGGGAGTTATACATGTATGTCATGTGATAAAAGTTGTTTTTGAAGAGAGTTTGTGCATCAAAACTTTAGGCATTCAAGCCACAAATATATATTCTGATTATTGAAAGCTGCATACACATATTATCCCTAAAAAGATAAATTCACAATTTAAATACATTACTTAAATGGTTCAGGACCGCCCACCGCATATATACTGCGGCAGGCTGGCCCTCCTGCGTGAACCGACGTAGGGCCTGTAGCTCGGCAGCGGGGACTCCGATGCATGGGGCAGGTGGCTTCGGTTGCTGCCTGACACCCGCGATCGCTCCCCGCTGGGAGAGAAGAAAGCACAGCTGTTGTAAACACAGCTGACAGTTCTTCTCCCTGGAATGATCACAGAGCTCCTGTGATCCTTCTTTATAGGAACACAGGTCTCTATGGTTATTTCCCAAGCCCATCCCCCAACAGTTAGTAAACACTCCCCTAGGCTCACATTTTACCCCTTGATCACCCACTGTGTTAATCCCTTCCCTGCCAGTGTCATTATTACAGTAACAGTGCATATTTCTAGCACTGATTACTGTAGTAATGTCAATGGTCCCCCCAAAAGTGTCAAAGATGTCAGTTACGGGTCCAATCTGTCCGCCGCAATGTCGCAGTCCCGCTAAAAATATCGCAGATCGCCACCATTACTAGTAAAAAAAAAAAACAATATAAATGACATAAATTTTTCCCAAAGTTAGTAGACGTGATAAGTTTTGTGCAAACCAATCAAAATACGCTTATTGCAATTTTTTTTTTACCAAAAATATGTAGCAGAAAACAAATTGGCCTAAAATGGTAAAAAATTTAGATTTTTTAATTTTTTTTTTTTGGGGAATGTTATATAGCAAAATGTGAAAAATATAGTTTTTTTTTTTTTCAGAATTGTCGCTATTTTTTTGTTTATAGCACAAAAAAAAAAAAAAAAAATCACACAGGTGATCAAATACCATCAAAAGAAAGCTCTATTTGTGGGAAAAAAGGACGTAAATTTTATTTGGGTACAGCATCGCACGATCACGCAATTGTCGGTTAAAGTAACACAGTGGCGAATCGCAAAATATGGCCTGGTCATTAAGGGGGAAAATCTTCCGGTCCAGAAGTGGTTTACTAACGTAAAAAAAAAAAAGAAAAAAATAGATACTAATAATTAAAGCTGTAATAAACCCAAAGCAAACATATATTATATTGCAGCTTACCAATTATTAGATGTGGTGCCTGCATTTGTTTTCTTTTTAAGTTTTATTTCTTCTATGTTAAAATGGTGATCCAGCCAGTAAGTCTCTAGTCTCTAGTCTCCAGCAGTTACAGAGATGGGCAAACCATTTACCACTGACAGGGATGCTTACAATGATCAACATTTATTTATGTAAAACATTTAACCCCAAATTAATTAAATTGTTGCTGTAACTGCTTAAATTTTTTAAGCTGGAGTTTGACTTCAATGTGTTTGTGTATTTAAATCTGCTAGTACATCTAACACTCCTCTCCTCCTACCCTAGACTGACAATGCGGCTGTCCAAAGGTGCCCCCTGTGTTCATTCATCCAGAGTGGGGGGATTGTTACTGGCCAGGTCATCAAGTGAAAACAGAGGGGAAAAAATGAATAGAGCCACCACATCTAAAGTGAAGCCAGGAGGAGAAAATGGATGAAGGGGCGGCATGACTTAAGGAGGAACAGGGTCAGGAACAGGGTCAGAGAAGGGTCGGCTAGGTCAGAGGGGTGGCAAGGGGAGTAGTCCTTACCTGATTGGAGGAAAAGGCTGGATGGGCTGGGAGCATATGTTAGGGGCAATGCAGATAGGTGGTGTTGATTTCAGTCCAAAGAGGTAACTTCCCTCCCACCCGCCCTTATGTTAAGGGTTGCTGAGGAGTACGGATTGTGGGAATAATTTTGTGTTTTCCACTCTAATTGTATTTATATATAAAAAATAAATAAATAAATGTTTTCAGAGTAAAAAACAAAACAAAAAACAAAATGCATACATCATTATGTATGTTGCGTGTTTTGTCACAGCAGTTATCGAGTCAGGGGGTCTTTGGGGGGGTCAGTGATTACTTACATTTTACCCAATGGTTGGGGCCCATCTAAGGTATGGCACTCCTCATTTGGTTTGTGGTCGTTCTCCCAGGAGCTATGTTCCCTGGGGGGAAAAATTGGAAGTATATGTGAGGTTGTAACGTCTTTGAGCCAGCTGGGGCAGTTAAAATTGTGCCCTAGGGACACCCGAAGACCCCTTGTTGTTGGGCATTGTTAGAAGAACATTGTTGAATTTTGTACTTATTGTTATGGTAAATGTGATGTTATTTATTCTTTGATTAATAAATTGTCTGCTGTGGCCGTATTAAACCCATGTCATCAATGACACCAATGAAACCAAATGTCACGCAGTCTGCATCTTTATTCTAGTGCTTAAGGACCCATGTTGACTTTTAGTCATGATTGGTAAGCTACAAAAGATTACATTTTCGGTTTTAGGTTAAAGTGGAGTTCCACCCATTTTTAATAAATTGGATTACATAGATGTATGTAATCCCCTTTAAAACGACTTTTACCAATGGAAAGTTTTTTGTTTTTTTTGTTGTTGCTAGTAAATACCTGATTTTCTGCTTTATTTATCCTCTTCTCACTTCCGGGTCTGGTCGGCGATTACGTCATTTGGCGATTCGCAGTGTGTGCTGGGATGGCATGAAATCTTGCATTATTACACAGGAGATGAGCTGCACTGCGTGCTCTGCCCCGCCTCCGCCCCGCCTCCTCTCAGTGAGCTGTATGTATGTAGTGTATTGAGGCTGTGCTCCGCCCCGCCTCTGCCCCGCCTCCTCTCAGTGAGCTCAGTGAGGATATAATGCTTTCGGTCCTCGCTCACTGAGAGGAGGCAGGGCGGAGCACAGCCTCAATACACTATATACATACAGCTCACTGAGAGGAGGCGGGGCGGAGGCTGGGCGGAGGCGGGGCAGAACACGCAGTACAGCTCATCTCCTGTGTAATAATGCGAGATTTCATGCCCTGAGATAAATCCCAGCACACACTGCGAATCGCCGAATTACGTAATCGCCGACTGGACCCGGAAGTGAGATGAGGATAAATAAAGCAGAAAATCAGGTATTTACTAGCAAAAAAAAAAAAAAAATACTTTCCATTGGTAAAAGTCGTTTTAAAGGGGATTACATACATCTAAAGTGACTAAAATGGGTGGAACTCCACTTTAAATACCGCTTTCATACATATTATCCACACTTCAGGCCAGCAGGTGGAGCTGGTCATTCCTTTTAAGTACAGAGCCATAGCCACTAAGCAAAACAGGCCTAAAAAACATCCTGTTTTTCATAATTTTTTGAGGGGACGAAAAGCCTACTATTGCAGTGACATGAAATAGTATTATGGAAATATAAAGAGATACCAATTCACAAAACGTTTTACCAACAAAAAATTTCAGAGGAGAAAGCAGTGGATCATCTTTAATGAATGTGTAGTCTGACCTGACATGTATCATTTCATTGTAGGTATTGATTTTTGCAGGGCTTTTTTTCTCAGAGAAAAGGTGCAGGAACCCCCCCCCCCCCCCCTTCCGAGTCAACCCTTGTCTCGGTACCCACCTCTGTTCCTTGGTTCCCGCCCCTTTTAGAGAATACAGAACCAAGTATCGTTTGTGGTGCTAAGTCATTTGTATGGAATTTGTTAATTATAACAAGAAAGACAGTAAAATAGATTCCCTGTAGCCAGAAACAATGGATCACAATAGACCCCTCCCTCAACAATAGATCCCTCCAAGCAATGATCAACCTCTCATCAAACATAAGACCCACCCCCAGCAGCAATTGATCCTCCACCAGCAACAATAGACACCCCTGCAAAAAAATAGATCACTCCACCAAGAGTTGATTCCCCAGCCGCCAGCATCAATAGAACCTCCAGCAGGCCCCCAGCACCCCTTGCCATTACATACATTCAGCTCTAGAGGTGCCGGAAATGCGTTCCCCCCGCGTTCCCACTGAAAAAAAGCCCTGGATTTTTGTACTTGGGGAGGTTGAAATTACCTCTGATCATAATGTTTTAAGCAATTCACTGAGCTCCTGCCCTGCAAGCATGATGGATACTCTACTGCTTGCAGATAATGCAACTGTGCATGAACTTTACATAGAACACATTTACTTGCACTGTATATGTAAGCAAAAGAAATCACTCTCTGCAGTTACATACTAGACAATAGTTGTCACATGTTGATGTTTTTTTTGAGAAAATAGAGCCAAAAATGGATTTGTTTTAACCACTTTAGCCCCGGAGGATTTGGCTGCTCAATGACCAGGCCCTAATTTGTGATTCGGCACTGCGTGACTTTAATGGACAATTGCGCGGTCGTGCGAAGCTGTACCCAAACGAAATTGAAGTCCTTTTTTTTCCCACAAATAGAGCTTTCTTTTTGTGGTATTTGATCACCTGTGCGATTTTTATTTGCGCTATAAACAAAAAAAGAGCCACAATTTTGAAAAAATAACAATATTTTTCACATTCTTTTATATGAAATTCTCAAAAATGTAAAAATCTAAATTTTTTAACATTTTAGGCCAATTTGTTTTCTGCTACATATTTTTGGTAAAAAAAATCACAATAAGCGTATTTTGATTGCTTTGCGCAAAAGTTATTGCGTTTACTAAGTACGGGAAAGATTTATGTCATTTTTATTGTTTTTTTTTTTATTGGGGGACAATGCTGTGGGCACTCTGCATTTATTGGGGTACAATGCTGTGGCGCTCTGCATTTATTGGGGTACAATGCTGTGGCGCTCTGCAATCATTGGGGTACAATGCTGTGGGCACTCTGCATTTATTGGGGTACAATGCTGTGGCGCTCTGCAATCATTGGGGTACAATGCTGTGGCACTCTGCAATCATTGGGGTACAATTCTGTGGCACTCTGCATTTATTGGGATACAATGCTGTGGCACTCTTCAATCATTGGGGTACAATGCTGTGGGCACTCTGCAATCATTGGGGTACAATGCTGTGGCACTCTGCAATCATTGGGGTACAATGCTGTGGCACTCTGCAATCATTGGGGTACAATGCTGTGGGCACTCTGCATTTATTGGGGGACAATGCTGTGGGCACTCTGCATTTATTGGGGGACAATGCTGTGGGCACTCTGCATTTATTGGGGTACAATGCTGTGGCGCTCTGCATTTATTGGGTTACAATGCTGTGGCACTCTGCAATCATTGGGGTACAATGCTGTGGGCACTTTGCATTTATTGGGGGACAATGCTGTGGGCACTCTGCATTTATTGGGGGACAATGCTGTGGGCACTCTGCATTTATTGGGGTACAATGCTGTGGCGCTCTGCATTTATTGGGATACAATGCTGTGGCACTCTGCAATCATTGGGGTACAATGCTGTGGGCACTCTGCATTTATTGGGGTACAATGCTGTGGCGCTCTGCAATCATTGGGGTACAATGCTGTGGCACTCTGCAATCATTGGGGTACAATTCTGTGGCACTCTGCATTTATTGGGATACAATGCTGTGGCACTCTGCAATCATTGGGGTACAATGCTGTGGGCACTCTGCATTTATTGGGGTACAATGCTGTGGCGCTCTGCAATCATTGGAGTACAATGCTGTGGCACTCTGCAATCATTGGGGTACAATGCTGTGGGCACTCTGCATTTATTGGGGGACAATGCTGTGGGCACTCTGCATTTATTGGGGGACAATGCTGTGGGCACTCTGCATTTATTGGGGTACAATGCTGTGGCGCTCTGCATTTATTGGGATACAATGCTGTGGCACTCTGCAATCATTGGGGTACAATGCTGTGGGCACTCTGCATTTATTGGGGTACAATGCTGTGGCGCTCTGCAATCATTGGGGTACAATGCTGCGGCACTCTGCAATCATTGGGGTACAATTCTGTGGCACTCTGCGATCATTGGGGTACAATTCTGTGGCACTCTGCAATCATTGGGGTACAATTCTGTGGCGCTCTGCATTTATTGGGGTACAATGCTGAGGCGCTCTGTATTTATTGGGGTACAATGCTGTGGCGCTCTGCATTTATTGGGGTACAATGCTGTGGGCACTCTGCATTTATTGGGGTACAATGTTGTGGGCACTCTGCAATCATTGGGGTACAATTCTGTGGCACTCTGCAATCATTGGGGTACAATGCTGTGGCACTCTGCAATCATTGGGGTACAATTCTGTGGCACTCTGCAATCATTGGGGTACAATTCTGTGGCACTCTGCAATCATTGGGGTTCAATGCTGTGGGCACTCTGCAATCATTGGGGTACAATGTTGTGGGCACTCTGCAATCATTGGGGTACAATTCTGTGGCAATCTGCAATCATTGGGGTACAATGCTGTGGCACTCTGCAATCATTGGGGGACAATGCTGTGGGCACTCTGCAATCATTGGGGACAATGCTGTGGCCCTCTGCAGTGATTGGGGACAATGCTGTGGCGCTCTGAATTGAAAGGGGCATGCACGCTGAACTCTGCATTGTGGGGGCACAGCACAGTGTTCATTGCATTGAAGGGGGCACAGCACAGTGTTTATTGCATTGAAGGGGGCACAGCACAGTGTTCATTGCATTGAAGGGGGCACAGCACAGTGTTCATTGCATTGAAGGGGGCACAGCACAGTGTTTATTGCATTGAAGGGGGCACAGCACAGTGTTCATTGCATTGAAGGGGGCACAGCTTCAAAGTCACGCAATTTTTTTACTGCGTTTTTTGGCGCGAAGCAATACCTATTACATTTTTCTTTTTGCGCCCCCCCCAAAAATTTTGAGCACCAGCCGCCACTGATTCTAGGCTTAAAGTGGAGCTCAGTGCTACTTCAGCCAAAATAGCGGCGGCAGCACCTGAGAGCCAGTTAAAAAATCAGCTTGGGTGAAGACACCGCTGGATTTGTGGAGGTACAGGTACGTGTTCTAATATAAGTCAGCGGCTACAGTATTTGGAGCTGCTGACTTATATTAGGACACTTACCTGTACCTCCACAAATCCAACGGTGTCTTCACCCAAGCTGATTTTTTAATCGGCTCTCAGGTGCTGCCACCGCTATTTTGGCTAAGGGAAACCGGCAGTGAAGCCTTGCAGCTTTACAGACTGTTCACTACTGCGCATGTGCAAAGCACACTGTGCTTTGTGAATGCCCGTGGCGGGGGGAAGGAGGAGAGGGTCTGAACTTCTGGCTAAGTTTGCCCCAGGAAGTCAGCGGGAAGTGGGAAGAGGTACCTGTCAAAACCAGATGTCTCCGCTGACATCCGCTGCCCCATAGGGATGCATGGAGCATCCGATCCGGTCCGCCTGAAAAACTGACAGGCGGATCGGATCGCCCGTGTAAAAGGGGCCTTTAAGGGGGATTTGGGTGAGCAGCTATTGAAAGTTTTTGTTTTACCTTAACACAGAGAATGCATTAAAGTGTCATTTACCCCAGACTATGAAAAACTCTCATTACATGCTATATACCAGAGTGTGCATACTCACAAAGCCACTAAAGCATTTGTTTTGTGTAGAGTGAAATATAACTTGTTGATCCTGCCTTCAGTTGACCCTCCCATCTTCTTTGTGTCCCCATTTCAGACTGAGATTATGTAGACCAGCTGTTGTCATCTACTGAGTTATTCTCTAGTTTCAGTTCTCTTCTAAGCTCTTAATTTCCTCCTTTTTCTTATCCATGCAGCCCACGTGACAATAGAGTCACACATATGGGCATATTCACAGTGGTAAATTACACTTTCTTCACTCCCTCCTCCTCCAATATCCTCCTATTGTTAAACACTATGGGGGCAAGATATAGTACTGTGTGCTGATTGAATACATTCACTTTGTAATCCCTGCATGCTTCTTGCACCCCCGTAGGCAGAACACAATAGTGCAGCGGGAGGCATTCCCCCTTTAACACTGACTATGTTATAAAGGGCAATGCTTCAGACCCTGATGTAAGTGGGAACACTTATGTAAAGGAAATGCTGAGGACATAGGGGGGCTGTGGTGGCTACAGACCACCTTACACCAGAGTCTGCAGCTTTCCCTCTTACATCATGGAATGCAGAGTTCCCATTTACATCAGGATCCACAGAGTTCCCCCTTGCACTGTAAGCGGGAATCCTGCAGATTCTGATGTAAGGGGGAACTCTGTGGACTCTTGTGTAAGGGGAAAGGGGGGGCTCTGGTGACCAAAGACCACCGTACATCAGAGTTCCCTTTACACCAGAGTCCACAGTATTCCCTCTTACATCAGGGTCCTCAGAGTTCTTCTTTACATCAGAGTCAACAGTGATCCCTTTTACATCAGGGTCCACTGTACTGTTTGCACTGTAAAGGGGAATCCTGCAGATTGTGATGTAGGGGGGAACTCTGTGCTGGATTATAATAACCTGACCTTTATATGTAGCGGGTGCTAAACCTCCCCCTCCTGCTCTATTATGCTGCTCCTTGTCCCCTCTCTTTTTCTGTCACGGAGCTCAACTGAGGAAGATCGGAGCAGTTGCAGGTACCCTCCCCCTTTCTCATGCTGCTACACAGGAAAGTGGGGTTTGTCAGAGCAAGCCGCCAGCTCTGTTCCCCTCCCCATTGGCTACAGAGGGAGCACCAATCACAAGGGACCAACAAGAGGACCATGGGGCATGTAGTCCAGGAGATAAGTGAATTGTGGACCACAGTGGAGAGACTACAGTCCCCAGCATGCTAAGCAACAAGGGGGGGAAAGAGGAGGCAGAGTTAGCCAAGAGGCTACAGAGCAGAGGCAGAGCGGCCACACTTCTCCCCAGCTCTACCATGAGAGTGTCATCTTAGAGAGAGATACCGAGTCTTAAGGGGAGCCACTAATGTCGGGGAGAGAGACCAGAGCACCTCACTGTGACCTGTGAGCCAGAGGACAGAGGTGCTGCCAAAGACACAGCTCCTGCAGTGCCAGTTGGTGGAGTTGTCATGGGCAACTGAGAAAGATAACATTTGGTTGGAGAAACCGCTGTTGTTGTGTCGCTGGGATTGGTGAGTGGCCCTTGCAGTCATTATCTGTGACTGTCACTATTTGCAGCCGTTATCAGAGACTGACCCACTAGGATTCATCCAGTCAGCCACATATTAGCTCCAATCTCCTGTACCATGCCCGCAGCACTGCATCTCCTGAGGAGTCTCACTTCCCTTTTGGTGAGGCGCCTTACATTTAAAAAAGGCGCCAACACGTCACTGCGCATGCGCCGTCTGCCCGGGAATAGCCGAATGTGTACGGGCTTTCCCAAGCGGCGGCGGCGGCGCATGCGCACTACGCATGTCGGGCCGGCCACGGCCATTTTTTTTACAGGCCCTTAGCAGCCCCAGGGCAGGGGGAACTTGCCGGCCTACGGGGAGATTTCCCGGTATCCTGGTTTGCCAGTCCTGCCCTGGTAGGCACTGATTAGCAGCTCTGGTGGGCACTGATTGGCAGCACTGATCATCCGTGCTTGTCAGTGCAGATGTCCCCATCAGGAATGCCGATAACTGGCAGTTCCTGTTTAACCACTTAACGACCGCCTGCCGCAGTAAGATCTGTTCCGGGAAACTACATAATTGTACGTCGCCTCGCGGGACCGCTAGCAGGGGCATGCGTGCTCCCATTCGCCACTGGGGAAGCTGATCAGCGGGGTCAGGCGGACGCGATTGCCGCCGGGCACCCGCCATCACTCCCCGTGGAGAAAGAACGGCGTTCTGCCATTGTAAACACGGCAGACTGCTGTTCTGTCAGTTATGAACACAGGGATCCTGTGTGCCTCTTGTTTAGGAACACAGGTCTCTGTGTTCATGCAGAAAGCCCATCCCCTACAGTTAGAAAGCACCCTCTAGGGACACATTTGTCATTAGTACAGTAACAGCAGTGGCGGCTGGTGAAGTTTTAAGATGGGGGGGCGCAAGACCCCGCCCTTCTATTTTGGCCCCTCCCATTTCTCAGAAGCCACACCCCTTATAGACCCCACCCATTTTGTCCCCTGTATTTTGCTTGCGTGAACCAATTCTCCCAATATATCACATATTAAGGGCTCCATCAGTACTAGTATATCCCATAATAGGGAGCAGGGGCCCTATTATGGGATACACTGACAGAGTGGCACAAACCCCACAGTACAGGCCCCTTGTACAAACCCCACAGTACAGACCCCCTAGCACATGCCCCCTTTCAATGTAGTGACCAGCGTACATGCCCCCTTTCAATGTAGTGACCAGCGTACATGCCCCCTTTCAATGTAGTGAGCAGCGTACATGCCCCCTTTCAATGTAGTGACCAGCGTACATGCCCCCTTTCAATACAGTGACCAGCGTACATGCCCCTTTCAATGTAGTGACCAGCGTACATGCCCCCTTTCAATACAGTGACCAGCGTACATGCCCCCTTTCAATACAGTGACCAGCGTACATGCCCCTTTCAATACAGTGACCAGCGTACATGCCCCTTTCAATACAGTGACCAGCGTACATGCCCCTTTCAATACAGTGACCAGCGTACATGCCCCCTTTCAATGTAGTGACCAGCGTACATGCCCCCTTTCAATGTAGTGACCAGCATACATGCCCCCTTTCAATGTAGTGACCAGCGTACATGCCCCCTTTCAATACAGTGACCAGCGTACATGCCCCCTTTCAATACAGTGACCAGCGTACATGCCCCCTTTCAATGTAGTGACCAGCGTACATGCCCCCTTTCAATGTAGTGACCAGCGTACATGCCCCCTTTCAATGTAGTGACCAGCATACATGCCCCTTTCAATGTAGTGACCAGCGTACATGCCCCTTTCAATGTAGTGACCAGCGTACATGCCCCCTTTCAATACAGTGACCAGCGTACATGCCCCTTTCAATGTAGTGACCAGCATACATGCCCCCTTTCAATACAGTGACCAGCGTACATGCCCCTTTCAATGTAGTGACCAGCGTACATGCCCCTTTCAATGTAGTGACCAGCGTACATGCCCCTTTCAATGTAGTGACCAGCGTACATGCCCCCTTTCAATGTAGTGACCAGCGTACATGCCCCTTTCAATGTAGTGACCAGCGTACATGCCCCCTTTCAATACAGTGACCAGCGTACATGCCCCTTTCAATACAGTGACCAGCGTACATGCCCCTTTCAATGTAGTGACCAGCGTACATGCCCCCTTTCAATGTAGTGACCAGCGTACATGCCCCCTTTCAATGTAGTGACCAGCGTACATGCCCCCTTTCAATGTAGTGACCAGCGTACATGCCCCTTTCAATGTAGTGACCAGCATACATGCCCCTTTCAATGTAGTGACCAGCGTACATGCCCCTTTCAATGTAGTGACCAGCGTACATGCCCCTTTCAATGTAGTGACCAGCGTACATGCCCCCTTTCAATACAGTGACCAGCGTACATGCCCCCTGCAGAGGTATGGCAGTGGGAGAGATGGGATCAGGCAGAGGGATGGTGGTGGGAGAGATGGGATCAGGCAAAGGGATGGCGGTGGGAGGGATGAGGGCATGGGATGAGGCAGAGCAGAGGGGGACGGCGGTGGAAAGGCTGGATGGATGGATGGTCATGGCCCATGATGACCATCCATCCAGCCTTTCCACCACCATCCCCCTCTGCTCTGCCTCATCCCATGACCATCCATCCATCCATCCAGCCTTTCCACCGCCATCCCCCTCTGCTCTGCCTCATCCCATGACTCATGGGATGAGGCAGAGCAGAGGGGGATGGCGGTGGAAAAGCTGGATGGATGGTCATGGAGGACTGACAGGAGGACCACGAGGACTCACCGGTGGTGATGTCTTCTTCCAGCAGATGACCTCCGGTGGTCTGGTCTCCTCTCCGGTGCCGCAGTCACTCCCGTCCGGTGTCTACCCGACTCCATCGCCCGCGGTCCGGTCCACTGCTGCGAGTGACGTCAGCCTGGTCAGCGTTGGATGTCCTGGATGCTGTGATTGGTCCAGGCTGGAGGCTGGACCAATCACAGCCAGGAATCCACGAAGTGGGGGTTTCCAAGGAATCTGCCTTGCGCCCAGGTTACGCCCCCCACGCCCCCCAGAAGGCAGCCAATCGGCGCCTCTTCTGGGTGGTAACCCCACCCCCCCACCCCCTCCACATCGGCTGGCGGCGGCGGCGAACGCAATTTTTTTTTTTTTCAAACTTTATTGCTCGTTTTGCAATCTTTTTTTTTTTTTTATCTTTTTTTTTTTCTTCCTTTTTTCAGGGGGGGCGGCGCCCTGGCGCCCCCTATGCACCGGCCGCCACTGAGTAACAGTGCAAATTTTTAGCACTAATTACTGTAGTAATGTCACGGGTCCCCCCAAAAGTGTCAAAAATGTCAGTTAGGGGTCCGATTTGTCCACCGCAATGTCGCAGTCCTGCTAAAAATCACAGATCGCCGACAGTAATAGTAAAAAAAAAAAAAAAAGATAAAAATGACATAAATCTTTCCTCTAGTTTGTAGACAGGATAACTTTTGCGCAAACCAATCAATATACACTTATTGGGATTTTTTTTACCAAACAAAAATATGTAGCAGAATACAAACTGGCCTAAAATGAAGAAAAAATTTGGTTTTTACATTTTTATTATTTGGAATGTTATATAGCAGAAAGTAAAAAATATTGTTTTTGCTCAGAATTGCCGCTCTTTTTTTGTAGCGCAAATATAAAAACTACCATGGTGATCAAAAAAAGGACATCAAATTTTTTGGGGTACAGAGTCGCATGACCGCGCTATTGTCAGTTAAAGTAACTCAATGCCATATCGCAAAAAATGGCCTGGTCATTAAGGGGTAAATCCTTCCGGTCCAGAAGTGGTTATTATATGATCAGTTGTGATATGGTAAAGAGCCCATGTCATAGGTCATTGATGGCGAACCTTGGCACCCCAGATGTTTTGGAACTACATTTCCCATGATGCTCATGCACTCTGCATTGTAGTTGAGCATCATGGGAAATGTAGTTCCAAAACATCTGGGGTGCCAAGGTTTGCCATCACTGTCATAGGTTCTTTGCCGTGATTGGTGATGTGCTGTGTCTGGGGGACACAACTCACTACAGATCGCTGTGCCGTGCCCTCCTTGCGGGCGAGTATGTGTGGCAAAAATGGGAGGATGTCATATAATGTCCTACCAGAAAGAGAGTGCACTTTCCCCCCCCCCATCATTTCACTATACAGCAGATGGGAAGCAGTTAAACACATTGCAAACAGTACTAGCTACCTATAGCGTTTGTTACCCCAATATTTCATATTCCTGATATGTCCCTGCTGTACCATGTACTTGTATGTGAAAGTATCCTGTTCTCTTTGTATTGCTTCCTTTGTGTGAAATCCCTGGTGTTCCTGCTAGTCCCTTTGCTTTCTTATTAAAAACTGACCACACTAAGCAGGAGAGCACAGCATGGTCAGTTCTCTAGCTATGCTGGGAACTCAGTGTGCTCTCCTCCAATGATCAGACTTGTCCTGCACAGCTATTCGCTTGGAAGCTCAGTGTGCTGCTGCTTCTCCTTCCCCCAGCTCTTATGCAACTGAGAACAGAGGGAATTTGGTCACTTATAAAAAAGGGAAAAAACATATTTGTTTTTTTTTTTTTTTAATTTTATATCTATACAAAAATTTTTGACTTTCATTTCTATTTTAAACTGAATGGGTTGCTTTACAAGGCGATCGTTTACAATCACTTTAAATATAGCTATTTGCACTGAAAATGGCCATTTTGTCTAATTTTTTGAACTGTCAGTAAAAAAAAACCTGGGTCCGTCAGTAAATGTATGTGTCGTGTCAGTAAAAAACCTGACTCTGTTAGTAAATTTCACGTTGGCAATCGTGGAGGTGAATAAAAATGCCAGTTCCTGTACTAATCCCACCAACACAACCAGCATTTAACCCTTACAGTGCAGGCGTGGCATTACAACCCATTAAGAGAATCCTTTAAGCCTTTGCATGAAGCACAGTATGGCAGAGAAGAGAAACCATAGGAGAGAGTCCACCCTCTGATAAAGGGATAAGTGTGTCATATGTCAGCAATCATCACAGCCATCACCAGGCGTGCTGTCCTGACTGGGAGCTCTCTGCTGACCACTAGCGGACACAAGCTGCAGTGACGGCTCAGTACGTGTGAGTGAGCTGGAAGAAGAGCTGGAGGAGGAGGGGGTGCTAATTGAATCCAGCTAAATTATTCAGTACCTGCCCTGTCTGTGGAGGACAACATGCCTGCTGTGGATAAGCTGCTGTTGGAGGAGGCTTTGTTAGACAGCCCCCAGGTAAGAGCAGCCTTATATAAGACAGTCCCAGGGAGGGGGCTGAGTGGTGCACAGATTGCAGGGTGAGGCTTGGCTTCTGGCAGGAGCTGAGCTCTTCGGCCCTGGTGGGGGGAAGGGGGAAATCACCTTCATGTGAGATCGGGGGGGGGGGGGGGGCGCAGTACAGGGGTATCCTAATATTTCCAGCACTGTACAGGTTAATGGGTGGATGGCTGTAGTTGGTGGAAGGAGGAGGAGGATGGCAGACCCGGATGTTGCTGTGAAAGTTTGCTTTGTTGTCATAGACTTGTGTGTTGGGAAGCAGAGTGCTGGGATCTGGCACCAATGACACAGGGACCCATCATACCCAGGGACCCAGCCCTGCTCCGCTGACAATCTACACACAGGTCTACAACACACAGGATCAGCTCAGCCTGCTATCACAGGAGGAGGGGAGAGGGGGGGATCACATCACACCATGGAGGGGAGCACAATACCACTGGAACCCCCAGCACCTCAGCCATGGGTTTACATAGTTCACACATCAAAACATCATGTAAAATAAACTGACCAAGAGGACAGGTATTGATGCGTTCATTTATTTTATAATCGTTTACAAAACACAACCTGAACAGAACAAATCATATGAAGCAAGATCTAAAACCAATGATGCAGGGGACCCATCATACGCAGGGTAGCCCATCATACGCAGGGGACCCAGCACTGCTCCGCTGACAGTCTACACACAGGTCTACAACACACAGGATCAGCTCAGCCTGCTATCACAGGAGGAGGAGGGGGGATCACATCACACCATGGAGGGGAGCACAATACTACTGGAACCCCCAGCTTCTCAGCCATGGGTTTACATAGTTTACACATAAAAAAATCATGTAAAATAAACTGAACAAGAGGACAGGTATTGATGCGTTCATTTATTTTATAATCATTTACAAAACACAGCCTGAACAGGACAAATCATATGAAGCGGGATCTGTCACCAATGGCGCAGGGGCCCATCATAGCTCCACTAACAGCCTACACACAGGCCTACAATACAGAGGATCAACTTCATGAGGATCAGCTCAGCCTGCTATCACAGGAGGGGAATCACATCACACCATGGGGGGAGCATATTACTACTGGAACCCCCAGCTCCTCAGCCATGGGTTTACATAGTTCACACATCATGTAAAATAAACTGGCCAAGAAGACAGGTATTGATTTGTTCATTTATTTTATAATCATTTACAAAACACAACCTGAACAGGACAAATCATATGAAGCGGGATCTGACACCAATGACACATGGGCTCCTCATACACAGGGGTCCAGCACTGCTCCGCTGACAGTCTATACCAGGGTTTCTCAACCAGGGTTCCTCCTGAGGTTGCTAGGGGTTCCTTGAGCAATGGGCAATTTCTGCCTCTCAGATAAGTTTCCAATGATACCATTGTTCCCTTTAGCTATCTGTAAGGGGGTAATTCTTCCCAATGATGACAAGAGTAAGGAGCCTTCTTCCCACTGACTGTCACACCAATGTATCATGAGTTGTAGATTTAAAATTTTTAGCAAGGGTTCCCTGAGACCTGAAATGTATTTCAAGGGTTCCTCTGTGTTGAGAGAGGCTGGTCTACACACAGGTCTACAACACACAGGATCATCTTTATGAGAATCAGCCCAAAATAATCGCATCACACCCCACCATTGAGGGGAGCACATTACTATTGGAACCCCCAGCTCCTCAGCAATGGGTTTACATAGTTCACACATCAAAACCTTGTGTAAAATAAACTGACCAAGAGGACAGGTATTGATGCGTTCATTTATTTTATAATCATTTACAAAACACAACCTGAACAGGACAAAGCATATGAAGCAAGATCTGACACCAATGACACAGGGGCCCATCATGCGCAGGGGCCCATCATACGTAGGGGCCCATCATACACAGGGGTCCAACACTGCTCCGCTGACAGTCTACACACAGGATCAGCTCAGCCTGCTATCACAAGAGGAGGGGAGAGGGGGGATCACATCACACCATGGAGGACAGCACAATGCTACTGGAACCCCCAGCTTCTCAGCCGTGGGTTTACATAGTCACACATCAAAAAATCATGTAAAATAAACTGAACAAGAGGACAGGTATTGATGCGTTCATTTATTTTATAAACATTTACAAAACGCAACCTGAACAGGACAAATCATATGAAGCAAGATCTGACACCAATGACGCAGGGGCCCATCGTCATACGCAGGGGCCCATCGTCATACGAAGGCGCCCATCATACACAGGGGTCCAACACTGCTCCGCTGACAGTCTACACACAGGTCTACAACACACAGGATCAGCTCAGTCTGCTATCACAGGAGGAGGGGAGAGGGGGGATCACATCACACCATGGAGGGCAGCACAATGCTACTGGAACCCCCAGCTTCTCAGCCATGGGTTTACATAGTTTACACATCAAAAAAATCATGTAAAATAAACTGAACAAGAGGACCGGTATTGATGCGTTCATTTATTTTATAATCATTTACAAAACACAGCCTGAACAGGACAAATCATATGAAGCGGGATCTGTCACCAATGGCGCAGGGGCCCATCATAGCTCCACTAACAGCCTACAATACAGAGGATCAACTTCATAAGGATCAGCTCAGCCTGCTATCACAGGAGGGGAATCACATCACACCATGGGGGGAGCATATTACTACTGGAACCCCCAGCTCCTCAGCCATGGGTTTACATAGTTCACACATCATGTAAAATAAACTGGCCAAGAGGACAGGTATTGATTTGTTCATTTATTTTATAATCATTTACAAAACACAACCTGAACAGGACAAATGATATGAAGCGGGATCTGACACCAATGACACATGGGCTCCTCATACACAGGGGTCCAGCACTGCTCCGCTGACAGTCTACACCAGGGTTTCACAACCAGGGTTCCTCCTGAGGTTGCTAGGGGTTCCTTGAGCAATGGGCAATTTCTGCCCCTCAGATAAGTTTCCAATGACACCATTGCTCCTTTTAGCTTTCTGTAAGGGGGTAATTCTTCCCAATGATGACAAGAGTAAGGAGCGTTCTTCCCACTGACTGTCACACTAATGTGTCATCAGTTGTAGATTTTAAATTTTTAGCAGGGGTTCCCCGAGACCAGAAATTTAACTCAAGGGTTCCTCTGTGTTGAAAAGGTTGAGAGAGGCTGATCTACACACAGGCCTACAACACACAGGATCAGCTTTATGAGGATCAGCCCAGGCTTCTATTGCAGGAGGAGGGGGGAATCGCATCACAACACACCATGGAGGGGAGCACATTACTACTGGAACCCCCAGCTCCTCAGCCATGGGTTTTTATAGTTCACACATCAAAACATCATGTAACATAAACTGACCAAGAGGACAGGTATTGGTGCGTTCATTTATTTTATAATCGTTAACAAAACACAACCTGAACAGGACAAATCATATGAAGCAAGGATACAATAATACATCATGAAAAAATCACGTTTACATTTTTTAAAGCGACTCCTTCCCACCCATCCCTTTAAAGTGTTCTGAATGCCTGGAAGAATCGCGATCAAGTGACCGCTTTTCACAGTAGGTTAAATGATCTGAAGCCGGTCCCACTGGCTACCAGTCATTAGTACAGGACAGAGACCTTTGACAGCTCAGTCTATGTGCTGTGAGCATGCTTTTTTAGCACATAAACATCAGCCATCCAACGCATATGTGCGGCATGTGAGAGTTAACGGGGCTGTAAAGATAGAATGTTTTTTATCTTAAAGTGGAGGTCCAGCCTGTACAAAAAAATCAAAGTCAGAAGCTACAAATACTGTAGTGGCTAACTGTTGATGCAAAGACACTTGCCTGTCTAGCTTTCCCTCATTGTCGACACCCCAAGCCGATTCGTTTATTGGCTTCGGGTGCAGGCGCCGGTGTTCTACCAAAATCTCAAACCATGTCACTTCCTGTGGCTCTACAGCAGTAATAATTGGAGATTTCAAGGACTTTCTATTTTCACAGAACAACGGCAGTCTATACATTACGATACATGCTATAATGAACATTGTTAGACCGTCCACTACTAACCAACAACATGGCAGCCTCTAAGGCGGCAACAGCTTTTTTCCTCCTTACCCGGTGTTCTGTTAAAAGAGGCAGCTGGTTGTGTACCGTAGTGTTTTGGCTGCCAGTGGTCTGTGAAAACAGCAACTTGTCCAAATCTCCAATTATTGCTGCTGTAGAGTCACCGGAAGTGACGTGGTTTTAGATTTTGGCGAGTTGGCGTTTTTTCGACAGAACATTGGTATTACAACTAAGGGAAACCAGCAGTGAAGCTTTCAGGCTTCAAACTGCTTCCTCCTCATAGAAGTTTGACTAAGGCATGCTAGAGCTATGGCTCCACTGCCTTGAGTTTCTCCTGTAAAAGCAGGAAGTAAAGGGTTCGGTGCTGGAGTGGTGACACATAGCCAGGTAAGGGTTTAGGGATGGAGGGAGGTGGGTTAGACAGCCAGGGGGGAGTTTTTTACTCTAACGCTCACAATTTCCTAAGGTAAAAACATTTAGACTTTAACCACTTGCCGACCCGCCAGAGTAATTCTACTGTGGCAGGGTAGCATGTGCAGGTACAATCATATACTTGTATGTCCTTGTGCCTGCTCCTGGTTAGGAGCATGCAGCTCACCCCTCGTGTGACCATTGTGCCTACCATATAACACATCAACAATGTAAACAATTGTGGTTTTCCATTCCTGAACAGCTTGCTTACTGTTGTCATCTGTGATTGGCCCACAGCAATCACATGGTACCTGGATACTTGTACAATGTGATTAACTCTAGCCAATCACAGATCACAACCAAAAGCAAGTTGTTAATGAATGGTTAACACAGGGGTGTCCGACTCAATTTCATCACGGGCCGTATCCCCATTACGGCTTCCCTCAATGGGCCGGTTGTATCTATAGGACTAGATTTCCAGATCAACCCCCCCCCCCCCCCCGTTACATCAAATGTCAAGAGCCCCTTCACCCTCCCTTGCATCAAAGTGCACCCCTTTTACCTTGTGCTACTGCAAACCTTGGAAGCAGAAAGTGCAGGGTCTGGAGGAGGACTAGAGTAAGGCTGGAGTCAGCTGCCAGGGTCTGCTGAATGCTGAGATTAGGGGAGGGGGGAGACGACGGGGTGCTTCGGCTGCACAGAGAGGCACAGAATCTGTAGGAGGAGTTCTGCCCTCCTCTCTGCTGCTGACTGCTGAGAGAAGGGTGGAGACGAAGGGGGTTCCGCAACTGCAGGAGAGATGCGAGGGCCACATGAAATGGCATAGAGGGCCGGATTCGGCCCCCGGGCCTTGTGTCATTGGTCACAGCCACACCAGTTATATGATGATGCTGTACTGCACTGGTGACTGTATGTAAAAAAAAAAAAAAAAAAAAAAAAAAAAGAATTTTAAACATTTTCCAAAAAATTGTGACAAAACATTAAAACTTAAAACAGCTTGCCATACCTCTTACTAAATACTTTGGACTGTCCACTTTCCAAAAAGGGGTAATTTTGGGGATATTTTTACTGTCCTGGCATTTTAGGGCCTCACAAAATGAGATAGGTCATCAGTACTGTTTGATTTTCAGATATACAGTGGGTATAGAAAATAATTTCTCCCCTTCAAAATAATCACAATTTGTTGCTTTGCAGCATGAAATAAAGACATACACCGTTTTTGTTGTTTCCAGTTGTATTTACTCAGTGCAACTTATAACATCCAAGTGAAAGCTAGAACGCCAACATGTCAGAAAAAACATTAAAAAATTCAAAAACAGAATTACTGAGTTGGAAAAAGGTTTATCCCCTTGTGTCAGTATTTTGTTGAACCACCTTTTTCTTTATTTACAGCCTTTAGTCTGTTGGGATACATTTCTACTAACTTTGCACATCTAGAATTTGCAATATTTGCCCACTCTTCTTAAATTTGATGGTGACTGTTTGTGGACTGCAGTCATTCCACAGATTTTCAATGGGGTTTAAGTCTGGGCTCTGACTAGACCATGCAAGGATGTTCACTTTTTTCTCCTTCAACCACTATGTGGTCATTTTGTACTTTGGGTTATTGTCATGTTGGTAGGTAAACTTTCTTCCCACTGATAACTTTCTGCAGATTTTCCTCAAGAATTTGATGGTATTGTGCCCCATGGATTTTTCCTACTATCCTGACACGTGCTCCAGTCCCTGCTGCAGAGAAACACCCCCATAAGAGGGTATTACCACCTCCATGCTTTAATGTAGTAATTGGTGTTATTTGGATGGTGGGCTGTATTGGATTTCCACCAGACATGATGTTTGGTTTTGAGGCCAAATAATTAAATTTTGGTCTCATCTGACATCTTATTCCATGTGGCCTCAGAATCTTGAGTTTTGGCAAAGCTCAGTGGTGACTGCATGTGTTCCAGTTTTGATCCACGTCCTGATCTGGGAGTGTCTGTGTTGTACCAAATACCTTCCCCTTCCTAATAATAGACTTCACTTCATTTTTGTATCCGTCTCCTGACTTGTGTCTGTCAACAACTTTTATCTGGGAGTTCTTTTGACAGTGCCTTTCCACCCATGGTTGATTGTTTTCTTGAGTTGCACTACCAGGGACTGAAATGCTCCAGGAAAACTCCTTTCATGCTGAGCTAATCAAAATGATCACATTTGAAAGTCAAATGGATTTGCCTGCCATTGAGAAGGTGATTAGCTATACCGGATTGAGTTTACAAGTCATTTTTTTAGGAGGGGTGATCCTTTTTCCAACTTAGTGATTCTGTTTTTTTTTTTCTTTTGTTTTCTGACATGTTGGTGTTCTGTCTTTCACTTGGATGTTATAAGCTGAGTAAATACAGCTGGATAAAACAAAAACTGTGCATGTCTTCATTTCAGGCTGCAAAGCAACACAATGTGATTCTTTTCTATACCCACTGTATATACCATAGTTATGTTCTCCCCCCCCCCCCCCTTGCCGCCGAGCCTATAATTGCAAAGCGTGCTTTGCGCATGTGCTGTAGGGAACCGGCTGTAAAGCTGAAAGGCTTAATTTCCGGTTTCTCTTAGAAAGAATGGCTGCGGCAGCACCCGGCAGCCAATCCGAAAATCAGCTGAGGTGCTGACATCGCGGGCTCCCTGGACAGGTAAATGTCTATATATTAAAAGTCAGCAGCTACAGTATTTATAGGTGCTGACTTTTTTTTTTTTTCTCCAGGCGGAACTACTCTTTAACCGCCTCCGGACCGCCCCCCGCTGATTTTACTGCGGCAGGGCGGCCCTCCTGCACGAAACAACTCGGCAGCGGGGACTTTGATGCATGGGGCAGGAGGCTCCGATTGTCTGCCTGAAACCCCCGATTGCTCCCCACTGAGAGAGAAGAACGGTCAGCTGTTGTAAACGCAGCTGACCATTCTTCTCTCTGGAATGATCACAGAGCTCATGTGATCCTTCTATATAGGAACACAGGTCTCTGTGATCATTTCACAAGCCACGCCTGCCACAGTTAGAACCACGCCCCTTGATCACCCACAGTGCTAACCCCTTCCCAACCCCCATACAGTTAGAAACATGCCCCTAGGTACACATTTAACCCCTTGATCACCCACAGTGTTAACCCCTTCCCTGCCAGTGTCATTATTACAGTAACAGTGCATATTTTTAGCACTGATTACTGTAGTAATGTCACTGGTCCCGCCAAAAGTGTCAAAAATGTCAATTAGGGGTCTGATCTGTCTGCCACAATGTCGCAGTCCTGCTAAAAATCGCAGATCGCCGCCATTACAAGTAAAAAAAAAAAACAATAAAAATGACATAAATCTTTCCCGTTAGTAGACACGATTAACTTTTGCGCAAACCAATCAAAATACGCTTATTGCTAATTTTTATTTTTTTTTACCAAAAATATGTAGCAGAAAACAAATTGCTCTAAAATGTTAAAAAATTAGATTTTTAAATTTTTTTCATTTATTTATTTTTTTTGGAATGTTCTATAGCAGAAAGTGAAATTTGATTGATGTTGTTTTTTTTTTTTTTTTTTTTCAGAATTGTCGCTCATTTTTTTGTTTATAGCGCAAAAAATAAAAATCGCACAGGTGATCAAATACCACCAAAAGAAAGCTCTATTTGTGGGAAAAAAGGACATAATTTTTATTGGGGTACAGCGTCGCACGACCGCACAATTGTCTGTTAAATTAATGCAGTGCCAAATCGCAAAATATGGCCTGGTCATTAGGGAGGGAAAATCTTCTGGTCCAGAAATGGTTAAACAGAGGTTACCTTTGGTCAGAGGTGTAACTAGATCCTTCAGGGCCCCGGTGCAAGAAACCATGAAGGGCCCCCCCCCCGGACCACTGGCCGGGGCGCTTCCCTTCAAGCCCGGGGCTCTCCCCACTGATCCTGGGGCCCTTTACTCTCATTTCAGGGCCCTTTATTATGGTCCCGCAGTGGGACCCTTTCACAAGTTCTGCAGTGGGCCCCCTACCTGCCATCTTGGGGCCTCCCCACGGTGGTGGAATGCCGGGGCCCGGTTGCAAGTGTGACCTTTGCGATCCTGGAAGTTCACCTGCTGGTGTTGGTAGTTTTTATTTTTTGGTATTTTAATTGTATTATTTTTTATCAATTTATTTATTTTTTTACTATGTCACTGACTATGACTCTGTCCATTCAGAAAAGGAAGGAGCTGGTAAATTACATATTTACTGACCCCTTCCTGGTTCTCTGTTGTGACACATCCCCTGCAGCAGCCGGCAGGAGAGGGGAGGGAGCACAGTGGGGGGTGGGCAGCATAGTGGGGGGTGGGGAGCAGTCAGAGGCCCAGAGACAGCAGAACACAAGTGAACTGGATATGAGGAGTGAAGGGGGCAGCATACAGAGGAACCAATCTCCTCCATTTTTCTCCTGCAGCTACAGGAGGAAAAAGGAGGACAGTGATTTCTCTACATGCTGCCCCCGCCGCCCCTCCTATCCAGGTGTATAGGGGAGCCGCACGGGCCCCCTGGAGCATGGGGCCGGTTGCAATTGCAACCCCTGAAGTTACGCTCCTGCCTTCTGTGAAAATGTCTAAATAATCAGATCTAAAAGTAGACTGCTTACATTGTATGTGAATCTGGAGTATCCCTGTAAAAGTCCATCTTTGCCCCCTACCCCTCCTTCCAACCGAGCCTTCCTATTGTGCATGGAGGGTGCTCACTGCATTAGAACCAATAAGGAGGCTCTTAAACTAATAACATTTCATTTTCAGTTAATGTAACCTCTATGTATGTATTTTTTACATTTAGGTTTGTGAAGGGTTTACTTGAGTTTTGGAGTGCATATTAGTTCAGATTTGTTAACCGTTTTAGTGCATTTCTCTAAAACATGTTGAAAGTCACCTTTTAAGGTTAACTATAAAAAGAAAAGCACTTTTACTTGTTTTTATGAGTCATGTTCAAGTGGTTTTAAAACATGTGATGAAAACATTCATTTAGATATCCTTGCCAATTTTTTTTTTTTTTTTAATGCATCCCACTATCCCTTTTATACTCCAATCTTGTTTTTAAGCTTGTGAAAGTATTCCTACTGTTCTTGGTACAGAATGTGTTCTGTTTTTGTTATAAGCGTCACCATATTCGACATATTTTTTTCATTTATTTACTTGAAAGCTGTAGAAGTTAAAGAGTGGGTCAAGCAAAAACTTTCTTTTGTTTTTCACAGAGTAGGTAAAGGTTGGAATTTCTGAGTTTTACTGTTTGTTTTTTAAAATGGATATAACCACTTCCAGACTGCCCATCGTACATTTACTGCGGCAGGGCGGCCGTTCTGTGCCAATTCACGTACCTAGTACGTGATCGGACATTTCCAGGTCTGGGGCGCACACTGATCAGCAGATACGGCAGACTCGATGTCCGTCGGCACCCGCCCGTGCTTCAGTACACAGGCCTATGTAAACAATGCAGATTGCCGTTCTGTGAGTACAGAAGGCATGGATCCTGTGTTCCTGTAAAGCAGGAACCCCACTCTATGTCTTCCACTAGCAAAAGCACCTCCCCCACTACACTTAGGGTCCTTTCACACGGCCGCTCCGTGTGTCCGCAAATCATCCTATTTTTTTGCGGATGATTTGCGGACATCAATGTAAGTGAATGGCACTGCGGATGTCAGCGGAATACCATCCGCTGACATCCGATTTTCCTCCTTTCAGTTCTGTTCCGTTTTTTCGAATGGAACAGAACCCTATTTTTTCATCCGTGTAAAAAACGGAAAGGAAGGAAAATCGGATGTCAGTGGTGTCATCCGCTGACATCCGCAATGCCATATACTTACATTATGTCCGCATATCATCCGCAAACGGATGGGATGATATGCGGGCACACGGAGCGGATGACACAAATGTCATCCGCTCCGTGAAAAAAAAAAAGTCCCGCAGCGGACTAAAGCAGCGGAGTGTGAAAGGACCCTAAATCACAGGCTAGGAACACAGTTAACCCTTTGATCGCCTCTGATGTTAACCCTTTCCCAGGTAGTGTCAATACAGTGACTGGTGCCAAAAAATATGCACTGTCACTGTATTAGTGTCCCTGGTCCCCAAAAAGTATCAGTTAGTGTCTGATTTGTCCGCTGCAATATCGCAGTCCCACTATAAGGCGCTTATCACTGCCATTACTAGTGGGGAAAAAAAAAAAAAATTCATAGTTTGTAGTCGCTATAACTTTTACATAAACCAGTCAATATGCGCTTATTGGGTTTTTTTTTTTTTTTTTTTTAACCAGAAATATGTAGCAAAATACATATTGGCCTAAATTGATGAAGAAAATAGATTTTTTTTTTACACTTGGATATGCAGGAAAAAAAGTAATGCCTGGAGAATGACTCAAAGGCACCACATCCCAATTAAAGTAAGCAAGCAAGCAAGCCAGAAAACCCCCCAATGGGGGGAGAGTTGGGGATTTTTAAGGTGCCAATTAATTCTAAATCAAAAGGTGTATCTTAAAATATATATTTATATTATGTTTTGATTTAGAATGAATTGGCACCTTAAAAATCTCCAACCCTCCCCCCATTGGGGGGTTTTCTTTCTTGCCTACACTTGGATATGTTTTATAGCAGATATATATAGTGCATTGTGAAAGTATTCGGCCCCCTTGAACTTTTTGACCTCTTTGAAGCCTGAAATGTGGCAAACATAAAGATATAAAACTGTAATTTTTTGTGAAGAATCAACAAGTGGGACACAATCATGAAGTGGAACGAAATTTATTGGATATATCAAACTTTTTTAACAAATAAAAAAACTGAAAAATTGGTGCTTGCAAAATTATTCAGCCCCCTTAAGTTAATACTTTGCAGCACCACCTTTTGCTGCGATTACAGCTGTAAGTCGCTTGGAGTATGTCTCTATCAGTTTTGCGCATAGAGAGACTGAAATTTTTGCCCATTCCTCCTTGCAAAACAGCTCGAGCTCAGTGAGGTTGGATGGAGAGCGTTTGTGAACAGCAGTTTTCAGTTCTTTCCACAGATTCTCGATTGGATTCAGGTCTGGACTTTGATTTGGCCATTCTAACACCTGGATATGTTTATTTGTGAACCATTCCATTGTAGATTTTGCTTTATGTTTTGGATCATTGTCTTGTTGGAAGACAAATCTCCGTCCCAGTCTCAGGTCTTTTGCAGACTCCATCAGGTTTTCTTCCAGAATGGTCCTGTATTTGGCTCCATCCATCTTCCCATCAATTTTAACCATCTTCCCTGTCCCTGCTGAAGAAAAGCAGGCCCAAACCATGATGCTGCCACCATGTGGGAATGGTGTGTTCAGGGTGATGAGCTGTGTTGCTTTTACGCCAAACATAACGTTTTACATTGTTGCCAAAAAGTTTGATTTTGGTTTCATCTGACCAGAGCATCTTCTTCCACATGTTTGGTGTGTCTCCCAGGTGGCTTGTGGCACACTTTAAACAACACTTTTTATGGATATCTTTAAGAAATGGCTTTCTTCTTGCCACACTTGTGCAGTATAGGACTGATTGTTGTCCTATGGACAGAGTCTCCCACCTCAGCTGTAGATCTCTGCAGTTCATCCAGAGTGATCATGGGCCTCTTGGCTGCATCTCTGATCAGTCTTCTCCTTGTATGAGCTGAAAGTTTAGAGGGACGGCCAGGTCTTCGTAGATTTGCAGTGGTCTGATACTCCTTCCATTTCAATATTATCGCTTGCACAGTGCTCCTTGGGATGTTTAAAGCTTGGGAAATCTTTTTGTATCCAAATCCGGCTTTAAACTTCTCCACAACAGTATCTCGGGCATCTCTGGTGTGTTCCTTGTTCTTTGTGATGCTCTCTGCACTTTAAACGGACCTCTGAGACTATCGCAGTGCCGGTGCATTTATACGGAGCAATATAAAATGAACTCGTGTGGAGACCTATAGGGCCAATTGTGACTTGCTAGCAAGGCACATGGTCACTAACCATCCTAGGGTCCGACGGGAATTCCCAGTCGGTCCAATAATACGCAGGGAGCCACCGCAACCAAGAATAACTGGAGAAAAAAGAGGGAAGGAAACAGAGAGGCTGTTCCTAAAAGAGGTTGCACAAAGGGATGCTCACAACTGCTAAATATCAAAAATGAACAACTTAATTGAAAAATAAGGCACTGTGTAACCTATTAGAACACGCCCCAAATGTTGGGGTCATGACATGCATAGAAAGATCAAATACAGTAGAACCAGATGTGAGACAGCATTAACCACTTGCCTTCTGTGCACTTAAACCCCCTTCCCATCCAGACCAATTTTCAGCTTTCAGCTCTCTCACACTTTGAATGACAATTGCGCGGTCATGCTACACTGTACCCATATGAAATTTTTATCATTTTTTCACACAAATAAAGCTTTCTTTTGGTGGTATTTAATCATCTCTGGGTTTTTTATTTTTTACAAAAAGACAGAAAATTTTGAAAAAAAAAAGTTTTTTTCTTATTTTCTGCGAGTAAATTTTGAAAATTTTTCTCCTTCACTGATGTGCGCTGATGAGGCGGCACTGATGAGCACTGATGAGGTGGCACTTATGGGCACTGATGAGGTGGCACTTATGGGCACTGATGAGGAGGTACTAATATGCCGCACTGATCACTGATAGGCAGCACTGAGAGGTGGCACTGCTGGGCACTGAGAGGTGGCACTGAGAGGCGGCACTGATTGGCACTGATGGGCGGCACTGATGAGCACTGATGGGCAGCACCATCAGTGCCCACACTCAGTGCCCATAGTGCTGCCAGTCAGTGCTCATCAGTGCCTAGATGAGCAGGCACTGATGGGCACTGACTGGCAGCACTATGGGCACTGATTGTGGGCACTGATGGGGGGCACTGTGTGCACTGATGGTGGGCAGTTAGTGTGTTTAATGTACCTTGTGTAGTCAGGGCACTGGTGATCAGTGCCCTGATTACATTCTTCTGTGTCCCCGACGGCTGATTGGCTCTCCTCCTTCCTCACACTGCAGTCTCTGTGTGAGGAAGGAGCGCTGGCGATGAGAGATGATCTCATATGTTTACATATGAGATCATCTCTCATTGCATGGTCCGATCACATGGTAAATGGCCGCTGTGATTGGCCATTCACCACGATCTGTGATTGGCTGTGTCCAAGGGACACGGCCGGCACAGATTTTCCCCGATGCGCGCTCGCGGGAGAGCGCAAGGAGCCTGTTTCTGGGAGGCTGTTTAAAGACGGCCTCCCGAAAATGTGAGTCCGCGCTGCAGCCGTACTTAGGCTATAGAGCGGATGGGAGGAATTTAAAAACATCACAATGTCAAATACACACACTACTGGCCACACCACCCACCGGGAATACTACGACACAACCACAGCGATTGGCAGTATATGGCCCAAACGGACCCTGTAATACCGTCAATAACCGCTGAAGGAGTGCCGGCATGCCACAGGACCCGCTGCAATGAAAAAATGCTTGTGTAAGTGCGGCCGCACTACATAGGACTTAGTTGGTCTGTGTAAATATGTAGAGGACAATGCCACTGATTGGGTAAACTAGTCAATGGATATAGGAAAACACCTACAATGTTACAATAATACCAACGACCAAATCAGACAATGACTAATAAGCAATCAAAAAATAGGTCTCGACATGGACATAATGTCCCACCAAGTAAATGGTAATATTGAGCTAAGGACCTCCTTTTGTTATTCCATAGCAGCAAAAAACAATGCGGGGCAAGGGGAAGATGAACAGAGCAGTGACTCTTCTAACAGTCTCCAGTTCATGAGGAGTCATAAATGACTTAGCTATAGTTGATGGAGTGACATCGAAGATAACAAATTGAGCAACCAGGGATCAATTGCATCCAGGGGCACATAAAGTGGACCATATGGCGCTATGAAGTCACCTGTTGTGAACCTCAGGCAATGGAGGGATGATAGGGAGATACGCTGTGTATGAAAACAGCGAGGGCTCACACCGGGTAGACTCAGACGGTGGGCGGAGTTCCAGCCGCACTCTTATAAAGCAGATGCTGTAAATTCAAACAGAGTGCTTACCGCATCACCGGAGTCCTAGCATAGCGCTCAAATGCCCGGTGGTCACGGCCCTTTCTCTATCACTGTTACTCCGTTTGAAGGTTCTTTCCCAGCCGATTGGGCTTCCAAGTCCATGCATAGGGTAGACAAGCAGGTCCGCGATGTCTTAGTGCCTCCTAGTGGTTTGCTCAGTCACACTCGTCGGTTCCGCTGTACTTGCAAGTTGCGGCATCAGCCTCAGAGCATCAGAACGGCTACAGAGTTCCCATAGGTGCGTGGGCAGCAGCACGTGACGTCAACCAATATGGTCCACTTTATCTGCCCCTGGATTGGTTTCTTTTTCTCTGCATGTTTATTCATTCCTCTGCCCATGTGGAGGGGCGGGGGGGGTGTTTGCTTCTTCTCCAATCAGCTCACACACAGTGTATGCCTAGACTCCACACCCACTGCTGGAAGAGGAAGGAAGGAAGATTTGTAACACAATATGCACTTTCTATAGAGTGTAGAAAGCTGAAGACAGCAGATATACATGTACAACTTATGTAGGAAGATTTGTTTAATCTCTGTGTATCATCTGAGGTTGTTCACTTCACTGGCTATAGGAGAGGGTTTACAACCACTTTAAGCTTGCCATACACATTACAATATGATTATAAATTCCGCTTTGGATTTACCAAAACTATCCAATTAATTTGTATCCATCAGGCAAGCCCTTGCACTACGTGATTAGTAGATCTAAAGGAGATGTCACGTGTGGTAAGCTTAAAGCAAACCTGTTGTACTAGAAATACAAGCACTGCCATTGGCTTTTTGCTAGTTCCCTAGCTGTCTTTAGCCTTCTTTAGCTTTATTTGAAATAAAGATCAGCCATTACAGCATATACATTTTTATTTTGATAGATATACTTTTATTTATTTATTTATATTTAAATATTTTTGACAGTTTAAAAATCTAAAAATAATCTTCTTTGTTAACTTCAATCCGGATTGGAGCTACTAATGTCTAATCAGGGAATACAAAGAGGGAGTCCATACTTTCCCTTAATTCCCAACCTGCAAGGTATCCTGGCTAGAGATCTGAGAAGCTGACTCTCTGCATTACCCTGCTTACATCATTATAGCACTGCAATGTTCAGTTTATTGTCTTACATCACCTATCTCTACATTACCCAGACACTATAACTGGGAATGCCGTTCATTTAAAGACCAATTTATTTCTGTTTCTAAGTGTACTCTTGCAATGCATGGGTTAAATGCTTATTTTTAATTATAGGGGAAAAATAATTTGTACACATTATTACCTTTATACCTTGTTCTCCCCCACAATCCCGAGTTGTGGACAGACCCGCTTTATCCTCTCGTACAATCAGGGGAGGGCTAGCAACCTTAGGCCTGGGGGGCCAAGTCCAGTCAAGTGACCCACTGAACCATCGAATCGGCTCACCATCCATGCCCACCTGGTTTTATAACGGTATTGATCTTATAACGGTATTGATCTTATTAAGCAAGACAAACCTGATGCAATGTGGTAACATCATTTAATGGTAATGGCAACAAAGGAGGTTTAACAAAAATACATGACATTATGCTAGGCGAGGCCTAGGAAGCTCCTGTCAGGTGGAGATCACTCTATCTGACAGGAAAGTGACTGTGTTAAGCCCCGTACACACGAGAAGAAATTCGGCCGGGAATTTTCGCTTGTTAGTATGGTGCTTCCGACAACCGACTCCGACTTTTTGCCGAAAAAATCCTGGTGTGCAGGCTATATAATTTTTGTCGACCATCAAAACACGTCCGATTTTCGTATCATTAGTACAGATTTCGATGGGGAAAAATCTTATGAGCAAGACTAGGCATGCTCAGAGATGAAAGAACACATACAAAGCAATCCAACACATGACGTCACTTCTGAAGTAGAATTCTGTCGTACGGGAAAATTCGTGTGCAGTCTAGAGCACATTCCAACCAACAGATACCACTCTGGCCAAAAGACGGATGACCGGTTGGCGGAAATTTGTTGCGTGTGTACGGGGCTTAAGTATTGTGCTGGCTGGGTGCAGGAGCGTACTCTGCACACTCATACCGCTCCGCTGCAGCTCTGCAAATATGTGAAAGGGGGCTACTTTAGCCCCCCTTTCCCATGGGATGGCAGAAGGAAATAGGGAATCATTAGCTTTGGTCCAGCCATCTTGTTAGGTAGTTTAATTAGGAACATTTTAGATTTAGTTCAGCCATTGTGTTAATTTAATATGAGGTAATGACCTTTTGACTTCCTAGCTTTCCTAGCCCCCTTCCCGCTCTGAGGATCCCGCCTTTCCTGTAGCTGGGAAGCTTAGGCTAGGTAGCTAGGCAGTTTTTAACCTTCTCTAAGTTTAGCAGCGAATGAGGCCCCTTCCCGCCTTCCCTCTCCCGCCTATGAGCCCACCAGTACCTCAGTTTAGGATTATTTAACCACTTTACCCCCAGCCCTATTTCGGACACTTTTTGTTCACAAGTTAAAACCAGTATTTTTTCCTAGAAAACTACTTAGAACCCCCAAATATTATATATATTTTTTTAGCAAAGACTCTGGAGAATAAAATGTCGGTCATTGCAAAATTTTTTGTCACGCGGTATTTGCGCAGTGGTCTTTAAAACGCCATTTTTTTGGAAAAAATGTGAAAAATCACATTTCACTGCATTTAAAAAATACTAAACAGTAAAGTTAGCCCATTTTTTTTGTATATTGTGAAAGATGATGTCACGCCGAGTAAATAGATACCCAACATGTTACGGTTTAAAATTGCGCCCCCCCCCCCCCCCCCCCGTGGGATGGCGACAAACTACAGTCAATAGAGATCTCAATCTGCGACGTTTTAAATTTATTTAACGGTTACCAGTTTAGAGTTAGAGTGTAGCTCTTTTTTTTAAATTATTGCCCACGCTCTGGCGATCGCGGCGATACCTCACATGTGTGGTTTGAACAGCGATTTCATTCGCGGCTCGACTTGCGTATACGTTTTTTTAGTGCGCGAGCTAACGGTGACGGGGGCGGCTAAATTTTTTTTTTTTTTTCCTATTTATTTTTTCTTTTTTTTTTTTTAACTTTATTACAGGTTTTTAAAA
Source organism: Pelophylax lessonae (assembly GCF_965119305.1). Taxonomy (NCBI): domain Eukaryota; kingdom Metazoa; phylum Chordata; class Amphibia; order Anura; family Ranidae; genus Pelophylax; species Pelophylax lessonae. Next base: position 299,125,626 of record NC_138771.1, read on the forward strand.
AAAAAAAAAAAAATCTGATCACTTGTATTACTGTCACAAGCAATGTAAACATCCCTTGTGACACCAATATGTAGTGACAGGTACACTTTATGGAGGGATCGAGGGTCTAAAAGACCCTCGACCCCTCCACTACACTTCCCTGTATGCAAAACGCCGAAAACGGCATTTTTGCATACAGCAGTTTTTCAAATCTGCCGCCTTTTGCAGCACAGTAACCCGGAAGTGACGTCATGGACGCCGCCTCCGGGTTACATCATGTACGTCGTTTCCGGCATTCATCGGGACTCCATCCAGCCGGCGGACGTGCCGGCTGGGTGCTCGGGGCTCCCGGTGGGACGGGAGCCCAGAGCAAAGCCACGGAAGGCGGCGGGAGGGGGGGGACGTCCCCTCCCGCCCCCCCGGGTAACGATCGAGCGGCTCCCGAGCCGCATCGGTCATTACCGACGGAAAGCCAACCGTCGGCTCTAAACAACGGTACCGGGATGGTGCCTCTAGCTAGAGGCATCATCCCGGTATAACCACGCAAAGTCAGCCGACGTAGATCTACGTGGCTGGTCGTTAAGTGGTTAAGCAGGGTTCCGTGATCCTAGGGCTCAATCTCTTCAGGACATCTCTTACCAGCGTTCCCCTCCCTCCCCTTTGGTTTGTCGCGGCTACAATATTAACTGGTTGGGTCACCTCTGCTTTGCAGAGGGGGACGGTTTATAAAGTGTTAATGGATGGTATATTTATGTGGTTATATTTTGATGGTACAACCTGAGTTGTTCACGACTAGGTTGTGGTTTTGATGTTAAATTATATATTTTGATGAATTATTTATATTTTGTTAACCAGTTAATAAAAAGTCGCGGCCTTTATTCATCCAAACTATTTTTTGTCTGAGTTGCCTTATTTTATCTTAAATATTTATATTTCTTGTTTATTATTTACTTCCTAATTTAATAGTATTATATTTAGAAGGTATGGTTTTAACAGTTTCAGATTAACTCCTTCCTGCCATTCCATATAACACTGTGTAGTGGCGACCAGCAGCTGTATACAGTGTCTGGCCCCTACATTAATCCAGCCCTGAGTGCAGCCTTTTTACCTAGCATCACAGCGGCCCGGGGGGGGGGGGGGGATTGCCCCCCTTCCCCCCTTCCCAGTCCTCCCCATGCGTACAATGCAGGACTGCTGGTCCTGTATTGTACATGATAACTTCTGAGAGCTGCAGCCAGAGATTGAAGTGAAGCTGCTTCAGGAGACCAGTCACATGGACAGGAGGAAGCCTACAGGAGCCAGAAATAAGTGTATGTTTAGACTTTTTAATTTCCCCTCTAGCCAAACAAGCATATAACTCATGCAGTTAGAAGGGTCAGGGAGGGCTGCATGGATAAATGTAACAGCAGCCCGGAGTGAGATTTTGAGGGCAGTAGTGCAGCCAAATATAGGAATCTTCTAGTTTCTCCACAAACTAAGAAGATGCTGGATCTCCAAAAACAGGGGAGACAATTGGTGGACTATAGAGTAAAGTAATAGTAGTAGTAATACCCAGGGAATTATGTTTTATTGGCATTTGTTTTTAAAGCGAATCTTCACTGCATCGGTGTACCAAAAACACTATTTAATTCATGTTTAGGCCTCATGCACACTGGACATTATATAAACGCCAGTAGCTTTGTAGTGAGTTTTTCAGCGTTTTTTAGCTTTTTTTTTACATTGGCGTTTATCAGCGTTTTTAGCTAAGAATCACCTCTCTATTTTGTAACTCCGACTTTCCCACAATGCAATGCTTGCTAGAATTGAATTGCATGGGTGTGAACACCCATGCGATAAGATTTAGGGAAAAAAGGGTTCTACAACATTTTGGTGCAAATGGGGGCCCTTTTGTTTCCCCGCATCAAAATCGCATTGCATGGGTGTGAACACCCCATGCGATGCGATTCTGTCAAGCTCACTGCATTTTGCAATCTATTTCGGGGTGTCGTTCATGGAACATTGGGCCCCCTGTTCACGTCGGGGAGATTTGACATGCGATTGGACCTGTCAAGTCGCATGCCAAATCAGAGCCTATTGCCGGCAACGTCACTATTCGAATCGGTGCAGCGCTGCAAAGTCAGGGCGCTCCATCGATTCCTCTGGATTCATCCATCCACGGAGAGGTCCAGTATCCCAACACTGCTTACCTGCAGCTAGCTGGTAAGAGGCTATTGCCTTAGTCCGTCCTCACTTTGGATGTCATCTGATATTGCCATGTCTTGTCATTTGTGTATATTTCCATCTACTGTGTACAGTGCACACATGTAGAGTTTTTCATCATTGTTTCCTTCTAGGTGCTGCAGTGATGTCACCTCTTGTGGCCTAGCCTTTTTGTAGTAGCCTGTTTGCCTCAAGCATTCTGGGTACAACCTGTTTATACTGATTTGTGGTGTGATTAAAAGTACTATGGTACATAAAACCCATAAAATATGAACCTAGTGCAACCTCAAAATGGGGATAGAAGACCCTTTTCGGAAATTTTTTTTGATAGCGCTGTCAGCCTGTACATGTGGCATATCTATTAAGCGCAGTGAAAAATATTACCATTGTTAAGGGCAAGTTTACCTATAGCATGAAAACCTATAACATGATAATGTGTTTAAAGAATGCAATAATACAGTGCAGTCCCTGGACAATCAATATATCCTCATGGAAACTGCATACTAAAAATCTCTGAAGTGCACAGATGTCTGACACAAGTGTTTAAATGCAGTGTATTTATATTATTGCACAAATGTAGCTAAATGCATGGTTCATTCTGGAGTGTTACCATGAGGACACAAAAAGCCAGGGGTTGCTTGCATATAAAAATAAATAAGCCAATGTATTGCTGCAATAAATCATCTTCAGTAAAAGATACTACTTTTTTTTTATAGCCATATACACTAGCAACTTGAAAGTGTGTGTGTATATATGTATGTATGTGTACACACACATGTATATATGTGTGTGTATGTATGTGTACACACACACACACACACACACACACACACACACACACACACACACTATATATATATATATATATATATATATATATATATATATATATATATATATATATATATATATATATATATATATATATATATATATATATATATAATGTATAGAAGAAACACAATATCCTAGTGTAGCCCCTAAACAGTCAAACCATCCTCATGAAGATAGTTGGATCATGCACTGATGTTGGAGAGAAGGCCTGGCTCACAGTCTCTGCTCTAATTCATACCAAAGGTGTTCTATTGGGTTGAGGTCAGGACTCTGCAGGCCAGTCAACTTCCTCCATACTCAATTATCCATGTCTTTATGGACCTTGCTTTGTGCACTGGTGCGCAGTCATGTTGGAACAGTAAGGACCAACCCCAAGCTATTCCCACAAAGTTTGGAGCATGAAAATGTCCAAAATGTCTTGGTATGCTGACGCCTTAAGAGTTCTCTTAGCTGGAATTAAGGGGCCAAGCCCAACCCCTGAAAAACAACCCCACACCATAATCCCCCTCCACCTAGTGATTTGGACCTGTGCACAAAGCAAGGTCCATAAAGACATGAATGAGCGAGTTTGGAGGTGGAGGAAGTTGACTGGCCTACACAACTCGATAGAACACCTTTGGGGTGAATTAGAATGCAGACTGTGAGCCAGGACTTCTCTCCAACATCAGTGCCTGACCTCGAAAATGTGCTTCTAGAAGAATGGTCAAACATTCCCATAGACACACTCCTAAACCTTGTGGACAGCCTTTCCAGAAGAGTTAAAGCTGTTATAGCTGCAAAGGGTGGGCCAACTCAATATTAAATCCTACGGACTAAGACTGGGATACCATTAAAGTTCATGTGTGTGTAAAGGCAGGCGTCCCAATACTTTTGGTAATATAGTGTATTTAAACTGAGTTCTGTGCTAGAGTTCAAATATTACACAATGTATGCTTCTGTCTAAAATCTCACACTGGGGATAATGTAGATGACCAGGAAGCTACATCTTCATACCAGTTTTCTTTTGGTTCATTTGTAAAATGTGTTGGAGATCAATACATGGCATTACAATACAATACACTTTATCCTACTGTTTTTGAACTGTGTTGGGAGCTCTTACTTTTTTAAAGTTGATCTCTAGCATTTATCTTTGTTGCATACTACATTTGTCCAGCTTGGCACAAGATTTGCATATCTCATAACTAACAGGCCGCTGGGGAAGCTGCAAATCACTGTAGTAGTTGGTGCTACTACAGTGATAACTTTTAGTCTTCTGTGTCCGGTGCAAGCAGCTCCCCCTCTGCTCACTGACCATAGGGGTGTCATTCTTTCGGCACTGCCACCATTTTGAATTTTTTTCAGTGAATACAAGGCGTAAGGCGTTCTTTTGGATGAGGTAGAGAGAAGGGGCAGTGACATCACAATCTCCACAGCGTCCAGTCAGAGAGTGCCTTGTGTTAATTGGGGAAATAAATTCGAAGCATTCTGTAAATGGCGGTGGTGCCACGGTAGTGACACCCACCCTGTGCTGTGTTTGCAGTGGAAAAGCTGCTCATGCAGGACCTGGAAAATTGTGGCAGGCCATCAGGCATGAGATATGTTTACTTAAGTGAAGTACACACTATATGAAAATTGGGCTAACGATCGTCCGATTTTCCTTGTTTCGCAGGAACCAAATCAATGTACGAAAATTCTCGTACGACAAAGGCTTTTTTTTTTTTTTTTATTCCTTTTTTTTGCCTACAGTTTCTGATCATGCGCAGTCTTTCATTTCCTGATTTTTTTTTTCTTGTATGAAAACTGTACATATTAAACAAAACGCGTTCACTCTGTTCCCGTACGTGAAAATTGTTGGAGTTTGTTGGAAATTTTAATTCGGAAGGTTGGAATCGGCTGTCGCAAGTTGTGTACATACTTTCAGAAGATCATCCCTTGGCCGAAAATGTTTCGTCCTGCTTGGCACAATGTTATGGCTCGTACATACGATAAGAATATCAGGCAATGTAAATATGATAAAAGATAATAAAGATAATTCCTGGAGTTTGGGTGAGCTTGAGTGAATTTTATATTTATCAGTGTTTTGTGTTCTTCTACTGTAGACGAGATCCCTACTGAGCGTATTTGAGGAAGATGCTGGAACACTTACAGACTATACAAATCAGCTGCTTCAAACAATGCAACGAGTCTATGGGGCACAGGTAGGCCAATGTGCAGAACAAGGAGCTAAACTGTAAAAAGGGTTGTAATCTCTGACTACTGAATGACCTACAGGTGACCATAATGTTCCCAAACCTATAATTTGATCATCTGATGTGGTATTCAAATGAGTATTCAAGTTTAGGACTACTTTTTAAGGCCATGGCAAAGTGCCTCTAACTGCAAGAAGTGCTTGTTATTCAACCTGGTTTTGGCTGGTTCAAGACTGGCAACATCCGAAAATAACTGATCAATAAGACATCTGATTTTTTTTTTTTTTTTTTTTTATAGCACACTGGGCAGACACCTTTTTTGTGCCCCCCCCCCCCTCCCATCTCAAAGCGACTTTCCAATGCTTAATGTAAATGGGGGTGGTATGCTTATATGTTGATTTCAGTCTTTTAGCTCTAGGGAGACTAGCCAGTGTGCTTAGTTGCTAGGAGAGTATACTCCGATTTAAGGGATACACATTTGAAAAATATTGATTAGAAACTATTTGGAAGAGAGAAAATTTAGATGAGTAATTCTAAACTGTTGACAGCTATATTGAGATGAGGCAAATCACCGCAGGAAATGTCAAGTCTAACAATAATCTCCCAGAAGCTAGAAAATAAATCAAATACAGTTTATGTAATTCAAATATAAGATGTTTATGCCATCTAATCTCTGCTAAGCACAAGCTAAATTATCTACATAACATGCTTCCAATTCAGTTTCAGATAAAACACTCTCTCCTAAACAGAAAACCCATTTAACACAGATTATGAAATGCCCAAAACAGTTACATACATGAAAAATAAATCATTTTACATTTCCCGATATAGAACCCAGTGGTGGTAGTGTTCGGTATGGGTTTTTAGACACTGAAAAAAATGAACCTTAAACTTATCCATCCTAAACCCTAAATTTCTCCTAATGCCTCCCTTTAAAGGGTAACTCCACTTTAGTGGGGAAAAGAAAAAGCAAATAAAGAAAAACAATATAGTGTATACAATTGTGACACAAATGATATTGTAATTGAATGTTATTAAAAATGACCTTTCCTTTTCAATCTGTAATTTTCTGAAAATGCAATATGGCTACCTGGAGGTGTTCTGTACACAGAATGTATACTGACCACCCCCCAGAAACCTCATTTCCTGCTTGTGTGATTGGCTCACCAATTTTCCCAGAAGTCTGCCTAAGATACAAGTCAGATTTCTGGCATCCTCTGCAACATAAATTTTATTTTTGGTGAGATACTTCCAATAGGAACACGTCTAAAGGGATGCAGGCCCAGCAGATTTCCTCATTATAGCCCTGCAGCTGCCACAGCTGACAGATAATTATGAAACCACTCCCATTAGACCCACTCAGCACAGAGGAACAAACAATGATGTCTTCACAATAAGAAAAGGTAGGAATCTGCAACAAAGTTTGTTAAAATCCTTGTAATGTACAGAGATCACCCAGAGGGGAATGTTTCTCTCAACAAAAGTGGAGTTGCGTTTTAACTCTAGCCCTTACCTTTTAACCACTTAAGCCCCGGAAGATTTTACCCCATTCCTGACCAGGGCCTATTTTGCTATTCGGCACTGCGTTGCTTTAACGGACAATTGCGACGCTGTACCTAAACAAATTTCATGTCCTTTTTTTTCCTACAAACAGAGCTTTCTTTTGGTGGTATTTGATCACCTGTGCGATTTTTTTTTTTTTTTTTTTTTTTTTTTTTTTTTTTTTTTTTGCGGGACTGCGACATTGCGGCGGACAGATCGGACCCTTGACTGACATTTTTGACACTTTTGGGGTTACCTGTGACATTACTGCAGTAATCAGTGCTATACATATGCACTGTTACTGTAAAAATGACACTGGGAGGGACGGGGTTAACTTTTTTGGAGAGGGAGGGGTTAAGTGTGTCCCTAGGGGCGTGTTTCTAACTGTGATTGGATGTGGCTACTTGTGTAAGAACAGAGATCAACGATCCTACATAGCAGAACCGTATGATCTCAATTCTTACACAGGGGAGAATGACAGGCGGCTGTGTTTACATTAGCCGCCTGCCTTTCTCCCGCTCTAACAGACGATCGCGAGTGCCCGGATGACATCGGGGGGGTCCGTGAGGGAGTGGGCCTCCGGCGGCGCGCGCTCGCTCCCCAGAGCCTCGCAGGCTAGCGACGTAGACCTACGTTGCTTTGCCTGTGAGGGGCTGACAGCCGACTAAGATCTACGTTAGGCAGTTGGCAAGTGGTTAAAGTGATACTAAAGCTAAAAACGTTTAACTATGCTGCCACTGCCAGAGTAGACGGCAACTTTCCTGATTTCGGTGTCAGACACACCAGTTTGGGCTACATTCCCAATCATCATAGCATACAGCAGCAGCCCTTAAGAAGAGGGAGTTTTTGCCCCCCCCCCCCCAAACATGTTGTATTTATCATGTTTTGCTGCTTTAAATAAAATTACTACATATTCACCTTTCCTTTGCTTATATTAAAAGGCGGACCGTATTTGTAGCTGCTTACTTGAGTTCTTTCTTTTAAACTGAAAAATTCTGTCTCTATATACACTTTAAAGAAGGCCATAGCCATGCATTTAAAAAATGATTTCTGTATAGCTTTTTAATTTATATTTGTACATGTGGGTTTCCTCATAATTGAACTGGCTTGCTTTGTTTCCTATTGATCATCTGAGCTCACTGATCAGGTTTGTCTGAACGAAAGCATCAAAGCAAGACTCATTGCAGTCTCTAATGATGTCAGACACCCACAGTGCACCTTTCAGCCAAAGGCAAATGCCATCAATGTTTCGCTGCATGGTGAAGCCCAGGGCAGTGTTATTTATTCATGGCAAGAAAGGGCTGCTTTCTATTCATTCATTCATTTTATTTATTTATTTATTTATTTATTTATTACTGACCAACTTTACATTTTCAGGTCTTGGAACTTTTGTCTTCTTTCAGTCTGTCCTCATTATATGTCTGAGAGCAAAGGAGACAAAGGCATCAGAGTTCAAAGAACAGGAAATATTTATACAGCGACATTTTCTTTTCAGTTTATTCCTTGTGAAATTGTGTATTTGCTGACTTAGATATTTGTGTTCTTTTTGAAGAATGAAATGTGTCTAGCAACCCAGCAGCTGTCCAGCCAACTTCTCTCATATGAAAAGCAGGTACAAATATTTTCCAGATAAATGGTTATTATTATGCTGTGTGTATTTAATAATAATAATAGAACAAAAATAGGATTTATGCAATTTGTACAAGGTCATTAATATGCAATAAAGGTAAATAAAGCTTAAAAAGCCAAACATTACAATATGGCCAAAAGCTTTTAGTTAGTGGTCTTATTATTTTTTTTTTGGCCTTTTTCAGTATGAAAGCAAATAGTAAAGCAGTGAATTACTTTGATGTAATTTCAAGTTAGTCTTTTTTGGGGGTTTTACATAGGTCTTGAAAGTGCATCCATTTTTTTTAATTTTTTTTTTTTTTTTTTTTAATTTTCAACGTTCCTGCCATTCTATTTCTAATCCGGTCTACATACTGTCATTGCACAGGAGAATTCTTTACTGGGTAGGCAAAACTAGTCTGTGGTCTGATTCTCCTTAGTTAGGCCTATGTCCCAATTGCAATCCGCTCGCCAGCAGCAGAATTACTGAGAGGTTAAAAAAAAACACACACATATATACATCATTCGGCCACGTTCACATGGGGCGGAATGCATCCAAGCGGTTCCGCCTGCTCAGAGGGGAATTCCTCCGCTGATCCCCAGGCAGATGAAAGGTCTGTAACAAAGACAGACAGAGGCGCCTCTAAGTGTAGACTTTATGCAACAGGTTTAATGAATAAAATTATGCACTCATGTTAGTAAGCATATATTCATGCCCATAAAACAAGGTTCCAGTGTGGAGAAGTGTACATCATCCGGTCATGGACATCCGTCCTGCTGGAGCCAAAATCCTTTCACCGTGGCCGTCTTGTACGGCAAGGTTAGAACCAGGAAGTAGGCTTGGTGTATTTGCTTGACAGCGAGGCTTGGTGGATAGTTGAACCTGGATGATGTCATCTGCATGTGACGCGTTTCCGAGTGTGCTTGCTGCCTGGGGGAGGGCAGCCGCGCTCCTTCTTCACGGCAAGATACTTGGGAGAGGACGACTTTATGCAGAAAAGCAGTCACAAGTCAGATCAGTGTAACTAGCGTTGACCGGCATCCTGCCAGCGTCAAGTCAGCGCCAATCAGCATTTTTCAAGTGTCTCCGCCAGGTTGTACATAGTTGAGCCAAAGGAGTATCCCACTCATCCCTTCTCCTATCCAAGTTACAAAATAAATACAAAAACCCAAAGATACTGGACTGGTCATTGTCTCAGTGCTCACACTTGGATAAACATGCACAAGGGTACTTTTGTTGCACCCGGTGACCCAGGGGGACCCATATCCAGCAAAACTGCTGGGAATTGTGCCACATGTAGTTTATAATAATACAATGACAAGAAAAAGTATGTGAACCCCATGGTTTTACCTGGTTTTCTGCAGTAATTAGCCATAAAATGTAATCCGATCCTTATCAAAGCCGCAACAATAGAATGTGTGGTTAAGCAGATAAAACACAAACAATTGTACTTTCACTTGTCTTTGTTGAACACCATCATTAAATATTCACAGTGCTGGAGGAAAAAGTAAATGAACCCTGAGAGTTAATAGCTGGTCCAACCTCCTTTTGGCAGCAATGACTTCAAGCAAGTGCTTTCAGTAGCTCTGGATCAGACCTCCCCAATGTTCAGGAGGAATTTGACCATTCCTTTTTACAAAACTGCTTCAGACACATTTGTAGGATGTCTGGTGTGAATGGCTCTCTTGGGGTCACTTCATAGCATCTCCATGGGGTTAAGGTCTGGGCTCTGGTCCAATCCAAAAGTGCATCTTCTTTTTCTGAAGCCAGTCTGTGATGGATTTATTTGATTCTTAGGGTCATTGTCCTGCTGCATACCCCAACTGTGAAACATTATCCTTTAGCACATTTTGGTAAACTTGGGGAATTTGTTTTCGCCTCGATGACTGCAAGTGGTGCAGGCCCCAAGCCCTGATCATGATTAGCTGTCACTCTTGGGTTCTTCTTTACCTTATAGAGGATTCAGCATTGTACCTTGGTAGTCAATTTAGCTGAATATCCACTTCTAGGAAGAGCAGCCAGAACTAAACTGTTTCCATTTATAGACAATGAGGTAGATTTACTAAAACCGGTGCACTCAGAATCTGGTGCAGCTATACATGGTAACCAATCAGCTTCCTAACCTCAGCTTGTTCAGTTAAGATTTGGAAATAAAACCTGGAAGCTGATTGGTTTCCATGCAGAAGTGAGCCTGATTTTGCACTCTCCATGTCTGTCGTCTAATGGAACCTGAAACACTTTCAGATTGCTTTGTATCCCTTTCCAGCCTTACGCAGATCAACTACTTTTGAACATCTTCGAAAGTCTCCTCAGAGAGCTCCTTTTTCTCAAGGCAGGGTTTGCATCAGCTGATTCTTCTTATGAACAGCAATCTTAAAATGTTTTAAGTATCCTTTATCAATCAAAATACCTCTAAACCACACCTTTTAAACTAATTTCATTAATTGGACTCCAGGTGTGCAATCTACTGACACCAATTACATGACATCAAGTAATTAGTCTATGGGTTCACTTACTTTTTCACTTACTTTTTCCTCCAGCACTGTGAATGTTTTATGAGTGTGTTCCATAAAGACACAAGAAACTAGAATTGTTTGTATGTTATCTTTAGCACGTTGTGTTTGTTTGTGACTTAGGTGGGGATCAGATCACAATTTATGGCAAATTATTGCAGAAAACCAGTTAAATTCTTGGGGTTTACATTAGAGATCGACCGATTATTGGCAAAGCCGATATATCGAGGGCCGATATGGACTTTCCCCGATATATCGGAATCGGCTTTTTATTTACCGATATTGCCGATATTTCAGGGAAAGTGCATGTACCGGGGTGATGCCTGCAGCTAGAGGCATCACCCCAGTACCGGTGTCCATAGCTGATGGTCGGCTGTCATTCCAAGGAGCGGGAGGGAACGTTCCCCCGCCCCCCCCCTCCCGCCGCTTTCCGCGGCTCGCCCGGGTCTCCCGTCCCACCTTGAGACCAGGGAATCCTACCTTCACTGCCACCGTCTGACCCAGCTCTCCATTTATTTTAATTCAGCGCCGCCGCGTACCCGGAAGTGATGTTATGACATTACATCACTTTCGGGTATTGGCGGCGCCAAATTCAAAAAACGTACAGCATTCAAAACAGCCAAACTTGGCGTTTTGAATGCTTAAGTGCAGAGGAGGGGTTTTGGGTCTTTTAGACCCCCAGATCCCTCCACCACAGTACCTGAAGACCTTATATATGTTTTTTTAATGTCCGAAAATATCGGGCGATACCGATACCCGATGACCAAAATATCTGTATCGGCGGTAAAAAAACAATATTGGTCGATCACTAGTTTACATACTTTTTCTTGTCGCTGTATATCAGTATTGCCATATTTGCTCTTTAAATGTGCAGTTTGATGAATGGTTGTGCTTTGCTGTTCTCTCGTTGCAAGTCTTATCATAATGGATCTGTTTGAAAATAATACATAGCATATCCGTTTTGTTTGTTTTTTTCATAAAAGAGGAATTTAATAATTTTAAGCAGAACTCTAGGAAAAAAAAATGGATATCCTTTTAAAACCTAAAATGAAAAAAAGTATATTTAGCTACATTCTTTACACCTTCAGTCCAGAGCTGTCTCCTCCAGTACTTATTTTCTGCTACTAGATGTCCATAGCCTTCAGAGTTAAATTGCCTACTTCAACCCACTTCCTCTGAGCCCAGGCCATCATGAGACCTACACGACCCTGTGACTAAAAAAGTGAAGGAAAAGCAGCAGGTTTATTAGCTCATTGCTCTTTCTCTCTGCTTTCTCCTCTTATCAGCATGCTTTTTGTCCACTCAGCTGGTCCTTGTGTTGCTTCTTCCACTCACACTCCAGCCCTGCAGTACAGGGACTTAAAAAAAGCAGATTCTAGGTCGAATTTAGGTACAGTAAAACCTTGGTTTGAGAGTAACTTGGTTTGAGAGCGCTTTGCAAGACAAGCAAATTTTTAAAATAAATTTTGACTTGATATACAAGCGATGTCTTGATATACAAGTAGCGTCATGTCACAACTGGGTATAAAAGAGAAGAGAGGCGCCTCTAAGTGTAGCAATATTGTTACATTTAATGAAGGTTCAATATTTAGCAGCTCACATGGTTGATGATTAAAACAGGCACATCTAAGTATGCAGGCTTCCGGGGTAAAGCTGTCCACATAGACCATCCTTCGCACTGCCATCTTCATCACACCCTTCCACGCTGCGCTCCACGAGCAATTCAAAGTCTCGCTTTCAGATCACTCTACTGCAGGGTAGTCTTCCCAATCACAATTGCAGGCTGACATCGGGGAGAGCCAGTGGTTCAGAAGATGGTCTATGTGGACAGCTTTACCCCGGATGCCGGCATACTTAGATGTGCCTCTTTAATCATCAACCATGTGAGTTGCTAAATGTTGTACCTTCATTAAATGTCCCCATACTGCTACACTTAGAGGCACCTCTCTTCTCTTTTATACTCTGTAGCTCCTGCTGGATTTTGCTTCTAATCCCCTTGTGGAGGCGCCATTTGTGGATGGACATTTTATGATGACACAGCCTATCACATTGCTATAATCTTTGTATATAGACTATAAACTGAAAGACTTATGAATAAATGGTTGTGGAACGAATCATCTGAGTTTCCATTATTTCTTATGGGAAAATTTGCTTTGATATAAGAGTGCTTTGGATTACAAGCATGTTTCCGGAACAAATTATGCTCGCAATCCAAGGTTTTACTGTACTTGCCTTGGCTGCCTGAAAATATTATATTTTTTAATGCTGTATCAATGAATACTGAGCTCAATTAGTTTGTAACATTTCACTGATTATCTGCCTAGAGTTCAACTTTAAATAATAATGGCTTTGGTCATGCCCCGTTGAGTCATGTGAAATTTGATTTTCAGTGATGAGTCAATTTTTATGTTTAAAAGGCTGTATCCATAACCTCTTTTACCATTCTAAAGTCTTCGATTTTGGTTATGTCGGACATATGCTGTTTATGTTGTATCTTTTGCACCAGCTGGTCATTGTAGCCTAATTTGTTTCTATCATTTGCTTCTAGAATTTTGCTCTGGGAAAAGGAGATGAAGAAGTCATATCAACCTTACAACACTTTGCAAATGTAGTAGATGAGGTTAGCTTATCTTCATTTTATCTGTTTCCTATTTAAAATGTTTATGCAAAGTGAAACTTCATTTTTGCATGTCTATGCACATTGGAAACTCCGGCAGCTTAGGAAATGTTTGAAAGTAATTGCAACTCTGTTTTACCTATGAAAGTCTCTTGTAGAAGCCAAGTCCTTCACTGATTGAGGATCTTCTGTACAGTGGTCCTTTTTATCATTTTAGGTCAAGACCCTGCAAAAAGCAGTTGGGTGTACTAATCCAGCCTTTTTTAAACCAGGGTGACTTGGCAAATGCCTGCACAGCATCCTTGTTTGACCATCCCCTGCCCTCTCCGTCAGCACTGGGGTCACATTAGCTGAGTGATGGAGAGATACTGCGGGAGAGGAGAAACACTGGAATACTAGTCAGTGCCAGTGTGCAAAAGTGTAATTGCTTTGGAAGAATAAATTATTATTATTATTATACAGGATTTATATAGCGCCAACAGTTTGCGCAGTGCTTTACAATGTGAAGGAAGACAATACAGTTACAATACAGTTCAAAACAGGAGGAACTAGAGGGCCCTGCTCGTTAGAGCTTACAATCTAGAAGGGATCACTTCTAATGTTGGGTGTCCTATGTGTGTCGAAACTGCCGCATTATGTAAAACTATAAGAAATTTTTTTTTACATTTTAGAATGGGGTGCCTCAATACTGTTCATAATTTTAAAGGGTGCCTTGAGATTGTTCATAATTTTAAAGGGTGCCTCTACTGAAAAAAGGTTGAGAAATACTGTACTAATCAATGGTAATCAACTAGAGATCTGTTTTCAGATAATCAGTGTAGAGCTACTTATTATGTATTTTTTCTGATTGGCTACTCTGTGTTACTGGACACCACTGACCATTACTGAAAATGCTATCTGTCTGGCTGTCACTGAACCTTTGAACTGACTTAGAACAAGCACGTGGGAAACAGAGTAAAGTCAGTGCATAGAATGGTATATATCAGTTCTAGAGAACTAACCACATCCACATCCATAATTGTACCATACCATTTTTAGAGTAAAGTCAGAGCTTCTGATCTACATCCTGAATGTACTGAAAACAGTGGATCAGCATGATAAATTTATCATGTGGCCTTTCATTTTTTTTACAATGCAAGGTTTATTTAAGGCTTCTCGCTCACGACCTTAATAACATTCCTGATCATAAAAGAAGGATCTTGCGGACAGGCCTTGTGCAAAAACACAAGTATGCTTCATAATGTGCATGTACTTGCATGCATACGGGAGCGTGAACATGTGTTTTTCTACACGTAAAATTCACTTTTTTTTTTCTTCAACATGTGCTTACACATGTATACGCATAAATTACTGACCCCATACATGGATTTTTCATTTTGGATTTTACAGATCTGAACGCAGTGAAATTTTACTGATTTTTATCCACTGTGTGCATGGTCCTATATAAAACAGTATAATTTTATTTATATATGTAAAATACAAAAAAAGTTGTACTGATGTAAACGCAATTTCAGCTGCATTCACACTTGAGCGTAGCGTTTTCACGTGGATTTTACAGCGATTTTTACCGCGATTTTCAGGCGTTTTTGGAGGCAGGCATTGACATCTAACAAAAACGCTGGTAATCAGCCCAAAAGGAAGCTCCTGTACTTTTTTCAGCTACAGGCGTTTTGCTTCAGGGGACAGATGTGAACAGGGGCTGAAAAACGCTCAAAAACGCCCAGGTGTGAATGGAGCCTTATGGCTGTGTGCGTGAGCCCTCAAATAAAGCCAAGGATGTTTTACTATTTTGTGAGCCATATTAATAAAAAAAAAAATCTATCTGTCTATCATATTTTTAAATAAAGTAGAATTACTACAACAAATTCTGACAGACTTTGCTGTTAGTGCCGGTTCACACTTGTGCGATTGCGAACGTATGCGATTTCAATGCGAATTTGCATTGCGAGTTTACCTTGTGTTTTTCAATAGTACCAGCGCGATTGTAATAAAAATTTATTGCGTTGATTAATTAAGCTCAGGAAGGGAGGAGCTGAGGGGAAAACTAAAACAAAAAATAAGAATTCGCACATATCTGAACTGATAATGCGAGTCAAGACCTATTTACATTGATGTCTATGGAGACTAAATTCACAACGCAGCGCTGTAAACTCGCAGAAGACCCTTTTCATCATCGCATTATATTTGCATCTGAATCGCAACGCATAGATGTGAACGACCGTCGCGAATACAATGTATTTAGGGAATACATGCGAATTTAGACTTTTCGTAACGCATCGCATTCGCAGTAAAATCGCACAAGTGTGAACCGTCACTTAAGGTGTATGTTAAGGCAAAATAAATAAAAATAGGCATTACAGAAAACTGTCTGCCAGAAATGCACTTAGCCCCTTTGATGTGCTGAAAACACACAGCATTTTTATGGACTGCGTAGCATCAGCCCTGCCTAGTTTTTTTTTTTTTTTTTTGCTAAACTGCTCAGTCAATCCCACTTTCTTTATTTCCAAAGAATAGGCAACAATTGATTTGTAGTCCCAAAACCAGAACTGGTAGGGCCTAGTAGGCTCTTTGAGACAGTACATGAAGTGTGCAGATGACGCTTGACAGCTCTGAATTCCTGACATGATTATTCGTTTTTGTATTTTTTATTTTATTTTTTGTCCCTTCTAAAACAGAAATAAAAAATGCATTTAATGATATATTTAACAGTCCAAAATAGAGCAAATAGAAGTTCATTGTAAGGGTTTGCATACACTTTAAAGCGGTGTTCCGGCCTATTTTGCAACTTGTACTTCCTCCTTCTCCCTCCCTCTGTGGCCACAGCCACACGCCTTTGCATTGCATCCTGGGAGCTGTTTGTCATCACTCCCAGGAGGCTGGAATCAGGAAGAACTCCCAGAACACTCCCTGGAATCAGGAAGAAGGACACAGCAGATTACACTGCGGCTTCAGATGCCCACATCCAAGATGGCCACGCTCACACAGCATTTTTAAAAGTAAGATTTTGACTAAAATCCAATACTGTACACCTTGTAAGTATGAGAATAGTGGTTCTGTAAAGGGCGATGGATTAGTATTATAGGGGTATTTTTAGTTAAAAAAGGTATTTGAGGCTGGAACTCTGCTTTTAAGGAGTGAATTTAAAGGTGAGAGCAGCACACTTAGGATATGTTTGTATAGTACATTATATTCTTTTATACTGACATGTTCAGTGTTGTAGAATACATAAATCCTAGCTTGAGGCACTTTGTTTAATTTCTTACCACAGTTATACATGCTCACTAGGGCCAATATGGATGTCTGCCAATAAACCTTCCATTATGTTTGCAGTTTGGGAGGGAACCCATACAAACACTGGCAGAAAATACAGACTCCACACAAAGGGTGTTTTATTGGTGGGAATTGATTCCTGGGCCCAAACGCTGAAAAACTTACAGCTAACCTCTAAGTCAGTGGTTCCCACAGTGGGGGTCGCGACCCCCCGGGGGGTCGCGGAGTGGGGAGCGGGGGGTCGCGAGATGATTTACAGAAACTTTTTTTTATTATTTTTAATGCGAGTTAATGCGAGACACGGCAGGCAAAAACATTTTTTTTTTTTTTACTGGTCAATTTTGAGATTTTTGGATATTTGTCTTTAATAACATGTCTTCTTTCAGACTGTGGTGAAAAAAAAAGTCCGAAATACACATTTAGGTCTTTATTTTATTACACTTTGTCTGTTTGCGTCTGTAGATTTCGCGTAAATAGGAAATAGAAACCCTTTATTATAAAAAAAATAGGTGGCTCTTAACGTTTTTCTGGCATAGCGGTGCACGGCAAATATTTAATGCATTCAATGAAAATATTCAATGGTATTCAGTGCAAAACAAAAATGAAAAATACAATTAGCCAATAAAATAAACAAATTATTGTGGCATTAATTAGCCCATAAACAATATTTATTGTAAAGCCTAAACGAATTTGTTTAAAGAAAGAGGCCGCTCACTCTAACGTTAACCAGATAAATGTTAGCTTTTATGAAGCGCATATCCAAGTGTTTGTGCGGAGTGGAGCGCGCACTATATGACATGGATAGAGGCGCCGCTGCCATCACTCGCATTTTCCTATCAACAGTGGAAACAACTTAAAATACTTCATTTCTGGTCGGCAGCTTGTTCATATTCTGTCTGTAAGCATTTCACAGTTATGGA